>NC_141385.1:39424307-39581823 GCF_017979445.1 Akebia trifoliata | reverse complement strand
ATTTCCTTGGAAATAATTTTGGTACTGTTGGAATAGTATCTAATCATAGTCCATAGGGAGGAAACGTGCCCTCCATAGTTGTTTCATTCTCTACCAAGTTCGGATTGGGGCTTTGGCTTGTTGAGTTCGTGACAACTGCAACTACTCTCACCAAGCCGAAACTCCTCTTTTAAGCGTGTAAGCTACAAGCTTAACTTTCTTTTCTTCAGCAATATCCATGCAATCAAAAAAACATTCCACCTCCAAAAGCCAATCAAGAAATTCCTCTAAATGAAGTTGACCATTAAAAGAAGGAAGATCAACCTTAATACGAAAGTTTCAATCTTGCATTGCACCCCTTCATTCACCCTGTTGAAGTATTATATCATCAATTTCTTCATCACTAGACTCACTTTCATAGGCTCACTTATGAATGTTCATAACCTCGATCCTTGAACATGCTGATCTTTATCATTAGGTATGATTCGTTCATTACCTTGGATCTGATCCTTATGCAAAGCCTGAGTCAACTGCCCAATTGATGTATGCTTAGTTTAAAATGACCGTTGAGTCTCCCGTTGGAAGGATTCGAAGGTTGCTATAGTTAAAACTTGATAATCTAGAGCATCATCCATGAGATTTATCGAATTTGATCCGTCTTTAGTTATCATAGGAACGAGGAACACTCTCGCTCTGATACCGATTGACGTAGCGGAGCATGAAGTAAATCACAATAATGAACAAGGAAGAAGATCACCGTTTTCAACCGGTAGGATTACTAGAATCTACAAGAGGAAAAGGTCTAAAACCTTTTTTTTTAAACATAATTTATTTTTATTATTCTCAATTTTCATATTTTGAGCTCCTTATATGGATAACTCCATAATAACAACTTAGAATCCTACTAAAATACTAAAAATTAACATTCCTAACTTATGTATAACATAATAACAACTTTCTAATCCAATTGTAACTCAATGTGGATACATCTAAGGATTTCTAATTGGAATCTAAATAATAAAAATGAATTTTTTTTAAAAATTAGAAACTAACAAGAAATTGTACTACTAACATAACTATGAAATAGAAATCCTACTAAAACTAGAAATAGAAATCCTACTAAAACTCTAACTAGAATTGTAGATGTCCAATATTAGAAGGGACTTTCATAGTGAAATCCTTTTATACTTATTTAATGGATCAAAGTTTGCAAAACTTCCTGACTTCTTCTATTTGGAGCCCAAGGATCCCTTTGAGAGTGACTTTCTTCACATGGTGTGCCTCTTTAGGTAGAATTTCAACGATGAACCAATGCATGAAACGGGGCATGATGGGTCCCAACATATGCCCTCTATGCTTAAGGTGCCATGAATCCGCAAGCCACATTTTGATTCATTGTACCATGGCAAACAACATTTGGAAGCATTATATTCACCTTTTTGTGTGGAGGAGTGCATGCCCTCATCGATCCTAAACGTGTTCAAGATGTGGAGGTTGTGGGGTTATTCTTTTGGTGAGGCCAAGAAAATATTGTGGAGCATCATCCCTTTCACAATTTGTTAGGGAATATAGTTGGAATGTAACAAATGCATTTTTGAAGGAAAATGTGAATTGGATGATAACATTGTAATGTCCATTTTGGGTTTATTGTTCTTTTGGTGCAAGGTTTTCATGGAGTTTAGGGGTGTGTCTTTTGAAGACTTTGTTGTTAGATGGGATCAAGTTTGTTGTATTATTTCCTTTCGTCAGTCTCCTCAACCGCCTTAATGAAATGATTCTTTTTATCGATCAAAAAAAAAAAAATTGAAACCCAGCCTTGAAAAATAAGAAACACAGACTAGCAGAAGACCCAATCAATGCTTATCGAGGAAGTGAAAGAAAACC
Organism: Akebia trifoliata; assembly: GCF_017979445.1. Taxonomy (NCBI): domain Eukaryota; kingdom Viridiplantae; phylum Streptophyta; class Magnoliopsida; order Ranunculales; family Lardizabalaceae; genus Akebia; species Akebia trifoliata. The sequence goes on along the minus strand of NC_141385.1, from coordinate 39,579,960 downwards.
AGATATCTCTAGCACAAGAACAATGAATGAGAAATGTGGTCTACTGACTCCCCACTAGCTTTGCATAGTGGACAATAGTTAACAAATTTAAGGAAAAAAAACTAACCATGAGGTTCTCTAACATCAGAATCTTATCTAAAGGGGGAAGTCTAGATGAAAAAAGAAACTTTAGATGGAACAATCGAACCCTATATGATTGCAACAAGAAATGACGAACAAGTGAAAATAGTAAGAAAGTACCAGTGATATAGTTTCAAAACATTAATCTAGTTAACTCAGCTTGTTGTGGTTTTCCCTTTATACCACATTGCCAATCCAAGCTAGGATAAAGGAGGGTTGTGTCAAGTTGGCAGTGTGTGTAAAAATCTGCCAGTCCCTAACATTCATATGACAGTGCATGTCTCAAAATTAAGAAATAATTGTACAAATATGCCATGCATCAAGTTTTTCAGGATAGGAGTGTCTAATGCCTTGTTTTCACTATAATAATTGAAGAGGCTCTCAAAACAAGCCAAGTTGGACCAATCTTGATCAGGGCATGTGAAACAGAGTTGAGCTCAAGCTCAGCTCAACTCAATCAATAAAACATCAATCATCCATCACAAAAACACACACACAAAAAAATCATGAAACCATCTAGATGCTACCCCATTCATGTGAAAAGAGGCCAAGAGCGCAATCCTTGTTGTTGGTCGTAAGATGATTGCGAAAAAAAATTGCTCAGCTTTATAAAATGAAATTCCAATGGAATGCATCCATCAAAATGCATGAAATCAAATATAATGTATATTATATTTTATATATACTTTTATCAAATTGAATGGGATCAGATTTGGATCTGGAACAGCATATATTATGTTGGGTCTAATAAATTTCTTATCAGATTAATACCAATTTAGTACCAACCAAATACGAATCTGATCCATTGAAAATCCTAGGGACAATGTGATGGGTAAGGACTAAAGAAGAGCACTTTCTGGATAGTAATCATTTTTTGGAGGCAATGACTGCACTAATTGAAGTGCTAGAGAGATGGAAAATGATTTGTCGCTAAAGCAAACAGATTGAATGACAAATCAGGCAAGTTATTTTTTATTATTTTGAATTAGGCACGTTTTAATCCTTCATTATCTTCAAAAACTCACCCATTTAAATTGCAAATTTTGCCACTTTTATTCCCAAAATGAAATTTTATAACCCCTTAAAATTCAAATGTCATAGTACGTAGCTCTGATATCAATTACATGAGTGTCCAACATGAGCCAGTTTTCGGATTCCACACAGCCGGGAGCAAGAACTTCCTACCATTCACCCCATGAGCATTGAAGCGCCCACCAGTACTCGGAGTCATATGAACCTTACCAGCATACGCTGGAAATGCACCACTACCAAATATCCCCGAACAAGCAGACACGGCCTCAGCCGGATCAGTCTCGTACCCTTGGAAGAACCCTGTATTATAAGGGTTCGTCACAGTTCCAGCCAAGGCTGTAGCCAAGCCAATCGCCATTGCATCAGCACCAACATTCCCATTCGGTGGTTGAAATGGCAGTGACTGAGGCCCATAATCAGCCTTATGAAACGGTCATGCACACGTGCCAGGACACTCGGTCTCTGGGTTCCCCACAACCATGTATAAACTACGAAACGGGCCCTCACCCACTGTGCCATGTCTCGAGCACCGACCCATACACGTGCCACCGACTGACACGTCCCTAGCCATAAATATCACCGCTATCATTGATGACATGCCCCCGGTAGCTTTTGCTACAAGAGTAGGGAAGAAGTCTTGGGTCACAATTTTTCCTACCGAATATAATTTGTCTGTTTTCTGCTTCACGATATGTACCCGTATCCCCGGACTCCTCGTTCGGGTACTCCCACGGATTACGGATTGGTATTGCTCCACGATACTCCACCAAGTAGAAACCTGTGGAGCCGTGATAGTGTTGTGATTTGCGTTAAGCAAATGGATGAAATCACGAAGGATCATTTTTTGAGCACGCCCGAAACATCCATACCATAGGATGCCGAGGTTGAGTTGACCCTTTAATATGGGTCCCCTATGGTATTGGAAGATCGGGTTAGCACCCGGATCCGGACCATGTGCCCAGGATCCAATAGGGAGGAGAAGAACAATAACAGATATAGTACTAATGACAATAAGGGGGTTTGGGTGAAGAGAAAGCCACGTCATTGTGTTTTTCTCTTGTTATTGTGTTTGTTGAGCCTCTATTTATACATAAGAGAGGTCGAAGGATAACCATGAGAAGGGGTTTAAAGTTGGGAATTAAATAACGGATTCCAACGCATAAATTTAAAAAAATAAATAAATAAAATAAAATAAAAAAATCAATATCATGACTCGGTCAATGATGGGTACGAAACATGTGTATAACCTAAAATTCTAGGGTTTGAAGAGATTCGGTTTTTTACAGTTATGACCGTTATGTTCTTCAATAATGAATATTAGGGTTGTAATGGATCATACATAGATTTCAAATGAAGTTAAAGTTGGGGTTTTAACTCTAGAATTACATTTTGCAGAGAAGAAATAGAGAGATAGAGAGAGAGAGACTCACCTGTAAGAGCTCTTTAGGGGAAAGGAGGAACGGATCAACAACTCAGCAAAGCCCTTCTAGTTTGAGAGAGAGAGAGAGAGGGAGATTTCACCCACGTTCGCTGTTGCTGTCGGTCGATAATAAGAGAGAAAAATAAAATGAGGAAGAATTAAGAAGAAGAGAAAAATGAGGATGGGGTGATTTAAAGATACCCCTCCATATTTTGATCAATACTAAATATACCCTTATGTTTTCAAACTGTTGACGTACTCTCTCCCCCTGACCTAGGGTTTTTTAATGAGACATATATATAATGACTTAAACGCCCTTTTCTTCAACCCATGAAAAAACCTCTAATCATCTTTCAACCTTCTTAACATTCTTCTTCAACCTTCAAACTTCTAAAAATAAGAATAAATTTTAGAGAAGTAAAAGGATATATATTTTTGTGGAAAAATGGAGGATAATTATACAAGTTAAATTTTGAAAATGAAATATTTTTTAGAATTTTCTTCAACCTTAAGAATACTGAACAACTAAAGAACATACCAAGAAGCATTGGTTGCAATGGCCAAGGCGGATTCCATTAAGGGAGAGGTCTTGAGTTTAAACACTCTCGTTGACGACCCACAAGGACTCATCCCTACTTACTTGGTATGTGTGGTTCATGATTTTAAAACTCATTTTGACATCACGTCTAGTCCTTGAATAAGACTGAGTTGTCTCGAACAAGATGTTTGATTTATTTGAGTCGTCTTAGATGAGATTTCAAAAAATGGCTTAGAATTAGAACAAATCATGTCTTTGAAATGACTTATCAACTTGTCTCGTTGATAAATGATATTGAGACAACACAGATAAATCATCTCAGTTTCAAACAAGATTTAAAACCATGGTGTGGTTGTGAGAGTATTGCATGTACTTGAGTGATTTGGGTGAGATATGATGTTCTAAGAGGTCAATTGCCTCATCCCTACTAGTTAGGCCTACAAATCTTGAACCTTTGTCATAAATAAATATAAAAAAATCAAAACAAAATACTAATGAATTTTTCAAGAAGGAGAAGGCTGATTTTTTTATAAATAAAAATTCAAGGATTTTCCATTTACATTAAAGAGGAGGTTGAACATACTAAAAATAGGTTAAGCTTGATAAACACATTTAAGTCACTTTTGTATTAGTTTTTTAATATGTTTAAGCTTGATATTAACAACTTCACAAGGGTGTTTAAGTCATTTCATATTAGTCTCAAGAAGAAAATTTTGTCAAGAGGGGCATGTCATCACTTGTAAAACAGGGGGATATCTCAAATATTTGCTTGGAGGCATATGTTTAAATCACCCTAATTGTAAGGTAACCCCTGTTTTTTGTTAAAAAAAATAGGGATACATCCCAATGTTCAAACTTGATAACCTACCCCCTTGACTTCGGTCTAGTAGACCAATCTAGTGACTCTCATGAGTCAATTCCGCTAGTTCATTATGATGCAGCCACTTAACATCAAAGTTATACTTTGAGGATCCTGTAAAAACCTTTCCCCAATAGAATTCCACCAAGTGGCAAAAAAAGGATGGAGTTTTAAAGTACGCGTGGTACAAACAATCGTGTTATTCACTCTCTCCAAGTCAGCCATCCACATAAGAGAAAAAATCATTTTCAGCTTTCGAAGAATATTAGGGTATCCTTGCTTTTCAAACTAATGTCAAAACACCCCTTGACCACGATCTTCTTAGATAGATTATGTAAAATGATTGAAAATACTCCCACCTTCAACTTCTTGCAATTGCTTTCCCCAAAAATCCTTCGTTAGGGAGGAGCTAGGATTTTGCTCATGTGGGGGCAATCAAAAGTAGACAAAAAATTGTGGGGCCAACTAAGACAGGAAAAAAATAATTTAGAGACAATAGTAACAAATATTTTTTATCTGTCATTAATATCTGTCGCAATAACTCATTAATACATAGTCTTCAAAATTTCTTGTGGAGGCAAGTGCCCCTACAACCACGCCCCTATCCTTCATCCTTCAACCCCACAACCCCCACTGTAAATCCACCCTTATCCTTCATTTTTCCATATTTGGTTTTGCATTATAAGAAAATATCCCAAGTGTAACTATGATTGTACTAGTCTTTGGACTTAAGTATTTTGTAGAATGAGAATCTTGGATGTAACATATGTCACTAATTTGATTAGGACGAAGTTATCCTCCCATAAAGATGAAGTTTTTATCTAAATGAATAGTTTTTTTTTTTTTTTTTTTTAAATAAATCAAATATTTATGTAGGAAAAAAAGAAAATACAAAAGTTGCCAAATAAATTGAAACGTTTTATCCTCATAGAGATCAAAGGTTGAAGTCGATGTTTTGGCCAGATGATGAAAATGGAGAGTATTTTGGTCATTTTAACTTGGTCTCACATAAAAGACTAGAGTCAAGGGTATGGCACCATTTTGACATGCAATTGCATGGGTATCTCAAATATTCACTAAAAAACTAGAGGGTTTTTTCTAAATTACCATGTAACTTTCCCCATTGTATGAATATGATAGTAAGGCAGCTGAGCCGGACAGCCTCCACTCTTTCCAGTTTTTTAAGACTGAACTGTTTACTGTCTGAATCAGAAACCCTAAACCCTAAACTCTGTAAACAGAACCCTAGAGAAGAAGAAGAAGAAGCCCTAATAAAAGATACGCAGATCTCCAAATATCAGGAACCCTCAGAAAACTTAAGACCAGAGAGAGAAAATTCCAGCCCATCGCGGACCACGTTAATTCCCTGCATCACCTTCTAGACCCAATTAACTTCCCCTTTCGTTGGTCTTGGCGTGACGTGTCAATCAAGGTTCAGAACATGCGTCACCAGTACCTTGGTGTCAAACGGAAGATTAGGGTTTCAGATGATGAGTTCAACTGGACGGACGGTCGGTCAGGATCATTGGACCAATTTCTTCAAGTATAAGGAGGTGTTTGGAGATGTGGATCTCGAGGTTGGAACCTCGACGAAGCGAGGGGGAGTGATGGAAGAAGATGGGTGTTGTGTTTTTGGTGTTTGTAGTAATGGGAATGATGGTCGGGGAGAGGAGGAGAAGGTTCGAATTCAATCGAGCGATGAAGAGGAGAATTTGGGATCGATTACTGCGAAGAGATTGAAGAAAGATGGTGGGTTAGGGTTTATGGGATCACAGATTTTGGAGTTGAGAGAATTGTTGGGTACGAGAGAAGAGCAACGAAGAGAGAGGGAGATTTGTAGAGAAGAGGAGACTATGAGTCGAGAGGAGAGGAATCGAGAGAGGGAGAATGGGAAGGAAGAGCGATGGAGGGAGAGAGAGGAGAGGTTAGAGCTTCGGGAATTTGAATGGGAGGAGAGGCAGAGAGTATGGGTGAGGAGAGAATTTGAGCGGAGATTACGATTCGAGAGAGAATTTAATGAAGATCGACGGTTGTGGTTGATGAAGATGGAAGAGAAGAGAGAAGAGGAGGAGATGGCGTGGAGAGAGAGAATGGTGGAAATGCAGATTGAGCATGAGAAACAAATGATGCAGATGCAAGCAGATGCGTCACAGAACCAAATGCAGGTTCTTGGGGTATTGGTTCGGCTTATGTGTCAATTCTTTGGATCGGGAAATGATGGATTGGGTGGTGGACTTGGTGCTTTGCCTCCGCAGGTTTTGCAGAATTTACAACATCCCAATGGTTTGGTGGGTGATGACAGCAAACCCGGCACCAACTCAGATTCGCATTTCATGTAATGTAGAGACTGTAAGAGAAATTTATTGAGTTGTAATCTGTTTTTGATTATTATTATTATTATTGTTTTTATGAAATTTGTGAGGTGGTGTTAAATTGAGTGAATAATTTTTATTGTTATTAATTAATGGATTTAAAGTGGAAATATGTAGGTGACATTTGTATTCTTGTGTTATTTATATAGGATATTGTTTTATTTCCAAGTCTCAACCTTTTTATTTATTTATTTGATATTCTTGACGGAAAGATTAAGATCCTTGCCTTTTAGGATGATCAAAGTTCTCTTGATCAACTGATTAACTGAACATGTGGGGAGTGGATGTTACCAAAAATTAGTTTTCAATTACATAATCTTAAATCTAAAATTTATCGAAAAAAAAAGTAGACATTTGAAGGTTCCAACTTGCTAAGTTTGTGAGTGTTGATACAGACATGCATGGGTTCAAACCCGCTTTCACCTTTGAGTTGTTGATCTCATTGAATACAAGCTTACCCCATAGCAAAACCATACATGGGTATATTTATAGAGCAGATTTTTTTGTTTTTTATTTTATTTTATAACAAGGATATCGGGACCCATAGACCCGACTAGTAGGGGTGAGGAAATTGTCTCTTGGATCATCACATCTCCCCCAAATCCCCCCGGGTACATGCGATACCCCACCAACCACACATACCAGGTAAGACGGGATAAATCCTTGTGGATTGCCAACAAGGGGTAGAGCAGAATTTTGAGCCGCCAAGAAACAATAAGTCATGGAATGAGGACAACAGATGTGAGGATGTTGAGATAGAACTTAGATGAAGGAGTGTTTGTTGAGATGGTTTGGGAATTGAGAACATATGACAAAGACCAGGGATAGCTCAGCCGCTCAAGTGAGCATGAGCACTTTGTTGTTAGTCGAATGTTCTAAAATGCAACAGGGAGGTGGAAAAAGGTGGATTGAGGTAGGAAGAAAAGATCTAGAGTCAAATGACTTGATAAAAGATAGAGTTGAGAGGCAAAAAATATGGTTCAAGGTTAGTTCTTGACTTCCTTGGTTTCAAATGGAACTAGTTCTGTGCTTTGGTTGTCGGACAAAGAGAAAGGCCTTTTCTGAATTTTGTTTTTTTGCTCCTTTGCAAACCTGTTTCAAAAAAGAAATAGTTGAACTAGTTTTAGGGCCAAAAATCTTATATGTGAGTTTCGAAATTTGCACCTCACAAAGTTGCCAAACGATATCTATATGCTCAGACTAAAATTGACCTTGACTTGCCCCGATTTTTGGATTCTCAAACATGCCCTTAGATTTTGAATGTATAGCCCAAGTATAATTCCGCACTTTTGAAGGAAAATGCGAGACAATTGATAACATCGTTATGTCAATGTTGCATTTGTTGTTTTTTTGTGTGCTCGGTATTCAAAGAGTTTAGGGGGGTCTTTTTTTTAAGATTTTGTTGTAAGATGGGACCATATTTGTAGCATTGCATCCGCTTAATTGCGCGTTTCTTGTATTGTTTCTTTGCATCGGTCATCTCGACTGTCTTAATGAAATGATATTTTTATCTATCAAAAAAAAAAAAACTTGGCCCATTATAGTTCCTTTTGGAATTGTTCTTTCCAGTCCCATTTGTCTTGCAAGCATTTTTCTATTCTATTTGGCACATGTTTGTTGTACATTTACTGATTTCGTATACTTCATGAACTCCGGAGTACTTATCCATTAGCCCTTTGGTGTTTCCAAATTCCAACTTCCATCACGATAGCATTACAAATGATGAATGAATTGTTTGAAAATAACGAGTGTAACACATGGGCTTTGTCTTTTTTACTTCCACCGGAACTTTGTTTTCTTGTTCTGCTTTCAACATCATGCGAAATAAAGATTCAGTCACAATTATGAGAAATAGGGTGCAAGGGGGTACCCTGTTCAAGGCCCCTAGAAGGTTTTGGACACACCACTTGGAGACCCATTAAGGAAAATGGAGAAAGAAAAGGTGGGCACACATTTTCTTTTATTGATCAAATTACTTCGTCACCGAGTCCATAGAATTCGTAATTTTAACAGGATATGGCCGTATTCATCTTTATTGCCATCCACGCATGCTTTCCTTTTTTCTTATATAATACATATTTGTGGGCAAATAGCAGTGTTCTTTCCTCAATGTATAGGAGGTACAAAATCATCTGAAGAGGAAATAATGAGTTCATGGGGTAATGGTCTTAATCTATTAGCTAATAGCTTTGAGATTATTATTATTATGTAGTTTAAATCATATACCGTATTTGAAGAACTGACATTCTGTCATGTCTAGAATCTTCTTCAGTCTTGTGTGCATCCTCATAAGATTCGAATTTGCAGATGTTTTCATTTTTATCTCCATTTTCCTCTTTCCATGCAACATTCAAATAAATCATCTACAAAACCAAAATCTTCAAGATGGTCTGATGTAAAAAAAATTCATAATCTCAAATGAAAGTCTCCTCAATTCACTCAACCCTCCTCATTTAACCAAATTTCACGAGATTTTTGTCTCCACGACGAATTTTCCCAAAATAGACACTCCCAACTACTTTCAAATTTGTTTCTTCCCTGTGAGAAGATCTGCAATCTGGTTTTTTATCTTGAATTTGCTTTAATTTTCTTGTATCAACTTTGTTATTTTTATCCACAATAGTCAAGAATGATTTACATTCCATTTTTGCAGAGCTTCAAGGATCGATAAGAATGCATTTAAACATCATTCTACCGAGCTTTCAATTTCTGCCTTGCACAATGTCTCTCTAACTCATATCTCCAAGAATTAAAATGGGTTCTTTCTACCATTGTGCTAGATGTCTAAGCCCAGGGTTTCTAAATTTTGCATTTTCACCTGAGAGGAAAGCGAGAGGAAGACCCAAAAGAAGTTGGATGGAGAAAGTTAGAACAGATATATTATAAACTCACTTTCGATACGAAAGACTTGGTTTCTTGACTAAGTGGAGTGGAGGAACAGGGTTTGTATAGCCAACTCCAAATCTTTGTGATAATGTTTTGTTGTTATGTGTTTGTGTTGCGGGAGAGAGAGAGAGAGAGAATCAATCAACATTTGCAAATGTGCTGTGTTCTTTGACACATGTCTCAAGGATTAACAGTAAAATTAAGGGATTTTTTTCTTCTACTTCGGTAAAAATAATGTATATCAATAAAATTAAGGTTGAGTATATAGCATTGAAATCTCCCTGCAGATCCATGGGAAGCTTGCTAATCAATTCCAAAGATGTATTGCTTCTCGATCAAACATGACTTCCAACTTTAATTTTGGTCCAGCTTTGTCTTTTGAAATATTTATCAAAAATTCAAGAGGGCCAGCTATCTGATTTAGTGCTTTATTTTTATCAAAATCGTTACAACTTGTAACTTTTTTACGTTATAATTATAACTTATTCTTACACTTGAATTATAAAGTGAACCAAAAACAAATTATTTCTTCCTACCCAATGAAACCCAGGTTTTCTTATGGGTGGAGAACCACGAACTTGATTTCATCGAAAAGAACAAACTCTAGATTTGCTTGAGCATTTTTTATTTAGGCTTTGTATGATTGCAGGCAAATCGTTTTCACGAAATACAAATTCTATGAATTCCACTGTTTGGTGTAGGAAAATATATCAGAGTTGGCTTTCAGCATAATTTTAAAGAATAATGATGAATTCACATGGCTAACGTGGTAAGGGCACAGAACCGCAGATCTTTTTCATGTGTATCCCAAAGAAAAAGATTTATCATTCTGTACTCTTGCCATGTCAGCTGCGTACTAACCATGTATCCAAAATGGAACCTACTAACCAAGTCAGCATGGCAAATCATAAGTCAACTAGGAACTTAATTGAGCATCTAACCAAGTCATCTTTGATATTATTAAATTTCTTTGAACAAAAAAAAAAAACATTTTAATTATTGTAAAATGTTAAAAACCAAATTTTAAATATTTAAAATTTAATATGTTTGACGCACAAATTATCAACTTGACTCAATGGACATCGAAGTTGAGTTTTCAGGTTTTTAGTTCATTAGTAGTTTCGATTTTCCCACGATGGGATGGAAAATCTTTACCAACAGGAAATAGAATTATAAAGAAAATACATTATTATACCTTAAAAATCACTATTTTCAAAGGGAAAATATTTTTCCATCCATGGAGCTCAGACCATCAAATGGTCCATACTCATGGTTTTAAAACTTGGTTTTGCATCTCATCCATGCCAGATACCAAGTTGTATCGGATGAGTTTTTCGAAACGTTTAAAAATGAGAATAATGAATGTGGGATTTTAAATCTCATCCGAAAAATTGACTTGTTTGTCCATCTCGTCCGAGATGCCTGGTATCAAGACAACTCATGCGATATGTCTCGGTCTCGTCCGAGTTTTGAAACCATGTTCATACTTGCCAACCAAGAGCCCCACTTGTAAATTATAATAGGATCTTCATGTAAAGACATGACAGAAGATATATTCAGTAGAGTCAAGAAACTAAGGCCTTGTCTGGATACACCTCTCCACACAAGAACATAAGTTCAATCTCTTCACGCAAGAGCAAAAACCTCTCCGCGCAAAAACAGGTTTTTAGAATTTCTTAACAAAGAGCAAAAAATCTCTCCGTGCAAGAGCAAAAACCTCTCCATATAAGAACAAAAACCTATTCAAACGTTTGCTAGATCCTCAAAAGAGTAGAAGTCATCAAAAAACTTTATCCAAACGCAATGTAAATTTCTATTAGCATATTGACCTTCTGAGAATTGAGAATCAAGTCAAAGAACAACAAAAGATGCATCCCAAATAATTGGGGCCAGCTAAACAAATTCTTAGTCCGATTTATATTTCAATCAGCTTGGAAATAGAACTAATTCATAGAAATATCATAATTAATATATTAAAAATATTGTAGAATTTCATATATTATGGAAATATTATAGAATTCTTACAAAAAAGAAAAAAAATATGCTTTAAAAATTTAAGAAATGATAAAACAAGACAAAGCACACTCACAATTCTTGACACAACAATAAAAACCATTTGAAGAAAGAAAGGTATGATCAATAGTGTTTGCACATGCCGACACAAATTGGTACCTATGTTTTAAAATTTTATGAGAATTACCATTGTTTGTCCAGAGAACTACTAACTTATTATAATATACTATAATTTTTTTTAAATAAAATAGAAACTATACTCTGTTGAAATAGAAATATGCTAGTTATGCACCTTTCGAACACTTGAAATAGATGAATGGCATCGACAAGTGGATTAATGGTGGCAACTTGAATGTGGAAACTAAACACGAGTATTCCACATATTCATGAAAGGTGTAGTTGCAGTCTAGGTCAGTAACATCATAATTGAGCATTAAAAAAATTTACATCCTTTTATAACTAACTTAAAAATTTGTGATTCGCAACCATCAATTTTCCTTGCATCCTAAATGGACACCAAGGAGACATTTTCACAAACATCTGAGGTGCCCCAAATTGGCTAGTCTCTGCAGGTAGTAAGTAGATCTAGTTCTGAGAATGTGTCAAACTTGGCACACTCATACTATAATCTTCCCCCACAGTTGTTTGTGATTCATGTGGCCTCTGCCACCGACCCACCCACATAAGAAACTAAAAGCAATACAAAAATTTCATTTCAGGCATGGAGTGTTTGGATAACTATGGGTATAGAGTGAAAGCTTCCTTAACTCCAACGGAGTCAACATACCATAGATGTGAGTTATAGGGCAAATATGAGACTGATATTGATTCTAGTCAAAGGCTGAGAGGGAAATTCTTCCAAATGTGATTTGCTTTGTGTTCCTCCACAAAGTTTAAAGGGACTATATCGAGCTGTGTATGGGCCTATCAGAACATGGTAACTAAAAAACTTCATCTGCCGTTTCTTGTTTACAACAACGAAGCCTTATCCTAAAAATTAGGGGTCAGTTAAACGAACCTTGTTCCTCCATTCCACTATGTCCAAAGCCACGTCTTCTGTCATTAAAAGTAAGTCCGTATCTATTTTCAATTCCAACCATGTTCTTTTGGGTCTTCTATTCCTCTTTTAGGACCAACTTGAATGTCTCTTCTAATTGGGGCTATAATCAATCAGCCTTCATTGAATATGCCCAACCATCACGGTATCAAAAGACCAAGGGTGTATGAGAACCCATACACTCAAAAAATCATTTTTCATGCCAAGTACATGGTTCCAATAAGGCACAAACAAGGAACTTATATTAAAATTGAAGTATCTTGAGACTAATAGTCTAACACAACACCCATTTGGTAGTAACCAGGTTACACTCCACAACTAACACAAGCATTCTCACTTTCTCACATTTCTAAATATGCTTCATAAGTACGAACAAAGAACTAATCCAATCTCAGCTTCAAACAATAAAGAAGCAAATATCCCAACTAGAACACAGAACCGGGCAGAGTGATTGTACCTAGAGAACAATCAAGAATTACCATAAAAATGAAAAAGAGGATATTTTCTGACCATTGAGTTCATAACACTAATCCATCATCAAGAAAAATAAATAAAACAAAATAACCCAAATAAATATCAGATTAGATTTGAAACTTACAGGATTGTATCAGCTTTAGGTTTCAAAGCCTCAATTCATCTAAAGAAACATATATAAAAATCATAACTTTGAAGAGACTTGTTCTCTTACTTATCGAAGAAAAAAAAATGATGCCTTTTCTCTCCATCCTCCAGCTTCCATCACAAAAGCAATCCTCCCCATAAATATAAGGTGTTTCTATCGAAATCTGCATCACAAAGAAGATCAATACCCAGGACCATTAACCTTGCCCACTGTCTGATTTCTAGGTACTTGAACCCATCCTTCGTCCATCGATTTTATACTTCCATTCAACCCATCGTCGACAAAATCACCAACTCGCTTCACCTTAACTTCCTTCGGTGGGATAGGATACTGCCCAGAGAAGCAAGCATAACAAAACCCCGAAGTGTCCTCCCCTTGTAATTTCTTCAAGCTCTCAATTGGCAAGAACGCGAGTGAATCACACCCAATAAACTTCCTAATCTCTTCGACACTCATCCTATTCGAAATCAATTCCTCCGAACTTGGCGTGTCCACCCCATAATAACAAGAACCGATAATTGGTGGGCTTGCAATCCTCATGTGAACCTCTTTCGCTCCTGCTTCCTTAATCAATCTTACAATCTTCGAAGATGTTGTCCCCCTCACAATTGAGTCGTCCACAACAACTACCCTTTGTCCTTCCAATACAGCTTGGACTGGTGCAAGCTTTAGCTTCACCCCAAAGTCTCTAATCTTCTGTGATGGCTCAATGAACGTTCTTCCAACATAATGTGATCTTATTAGCCCTTGTTCGAATGGGACTCCAGCCTTGGCAGCGTACCCAAGCGCAGCGACCACCCCAGAATCAGGCACAGCTATAACAACATCGCAATCCACAGGGGCTTCAGTTGCTAATATCTCTCCAAATTCACGTCGAGATTTGTAAACCGAACGACCAAATACTATTGAATTGGGTTGCGAGAAGTAAATGTGCTCGAAGATACACGCCTTCCTTTCTTGGTGAGGCATTAAACAAAGCGATTGAATCCCATCTTTGTCGACCACCAATACTTCTCCCGGGTTCACCTCACGCTCGTAAGTTGCTTCAATTAGGTCAAGTGCACACGTCTCGGAGGCAAACACAACCGCACCATTACTCCTCCTACCCATCACCAATGGCCTAAACCCGAATGGATCACGAACCGCGACAAGCTTGTCTTCTGTTAGAAAAACCATTGAATAAGCCCCTTGAAGTTGCTCACAAGCATTGACAATCCGTAGAAAGAAAGGTCGAGCCTTTGAATCGCGATTAAATGAAGAACAACCTCTGTATCAGAGCTGGTATTAAAGATTGAACCATTCTCTTCTAACATAACTCTTAGGGATCTATAATTCACTAAATTCCCATTGTGGGCAACCCCAACAGACCCAAATCTATACCCTGCAACGAAGGGTTGGACATTCTTGAGCATTGAAGACCCTGCGGTTGAGTATCGAACATGCCCAATTGCTGATTCTCCGGGAAGTTGATCAAGCTTTGATTCATTGAAAACTTCAGATACAAGACCAACACCTGTGATGGATTTAAGGACGTTATTGTGAACAGTAACAATACCAGCCCCTTCTTGTCCTCTATGTTGGAGGGCATGAAGGGCAAGATAGCAGAGACGAGAGGCTTCTGGGTCTCCAAAGAGACCAACAACACCACATTCTTCCCTTGGTTTATCATCAAATTGATGAGAGTTGATTAAATGATCATCTGGGTTTGTTTGAGAGGTGAAGTCTGAGGTGGAGTTGTTCTTGGAGGAGAGAAAAAATTGGGTATTTTGGTGAGGAAGAGAGAGAGATTGAGAAGATGGGTTTGTGGGTTTGGTGAAAGAAGAGGGTTTAAGGAGGGTTTTGGGAGAGACAGCTGAGAACTTTTTTTGAGATGATGGGTGTGAAGAGAAAATATGGGTTTTTTCTAGAGATGATGAGAAGGAAGAGAGATGGGTAGAAGCCATTGAGTCAGTATGAGATGGAGGAGACGAAGACTTCAAAGGAGAGAAGAAGCAGAAAGAAAGAAAGAGCGCGAGAAAGAGAGGGTTTTGGAGCCCTTTATTTGGAGTAATGCTAGCGTGACACAGCCTGACACTGTAATTCTCACGGTTCTGACGTACGTGGATACTAAGCCAGGTCACCCACTTAATGAGTCATCTGCCACGTCACTAAGTGAAATTGTAAAAAAAATAAAAAAAATAGAGCATCTTCTCCTTGTCCTCTCTGGTAAGTCTTCTCATCTACCTCTTGCACGATCGGTTGAGTCTTACTCTCTAAGTTAGATAAGTCTAGTTCAAGAAAATCCTTCTATGTGAGAAGTCGTGATGGTTGCTAATTTGATATATATTATACAAAGAGACTTGAGTTGAAAAGGAGGAAGCTAGTTGGAGATCACATTTAAAATTAATGAGGTTGAATTCATGTCTAGTACTTGGAAATCAATCTAGTTAGATTGTTGACTCATAGTATCAAGATTGCTACCACTACAAAAACTAGGGCTTTTGGAGGCCCTTATTTTGGGCGGTTCGGTTGAAGCGTCGAAATAAATAAACGAAAGGGGCTTTCGGAGGCGATTTTGTCGGAAACGCCGTGAAAGAACAAAATCATCTTCAACGGAGGTTGATCGGAGGCGTTTTCACACCGGCGGTTCTAGGAAAATGCCTCAAATTTCAGACTAAGAAGGACGTTTTTTGAAAAACGCCGCACAAACCAGATCAAATGAGGGCGTTTTTAGGAAAAACGCCACAAAATCCAGATCAAGTGGGCATGGAAATGTTTTGGCGCGATTTTTTTCGATCTGCCCTCTCTCTCTCTCTCTCTCTCAAAATCGTTCCGTCTCTCGATCTGTTCACGCTGAAGTGTTCATCAGGTTTTTTTCTTTTTTTCAATTTTTCGAGCTCTCGATTTGTTCTAGTGGTAGACCTATCTATCTAACTCAGTGATATTGGGTTTTTTATTTGTTATTTCTTCAGATCTGTGTGTTTCAGCTCTTGGTCTCTATCCATCTCTCTATAATCTTTGGTTGTTTTGGTGCTAAGGTTCATCAGGTTTTGGGTTTTTTTTTTGTTTTTTTGTTATCAAAACTTTAATCAGGTTTGATAATCTATTTTTGGTTCAATTTCAAATCGAAACCCTAATTTCGTTAGTGTTGATTCGATTTTTGGTTCGATTTCAAACCAAAATCCTAATTTCTATAGTTTGATTTTATTTTTGGTTTAGTTTCAAATCAAAACCCTAATATCTCATTTTTATAGTTAGGATTTTAATAAAAGAATGTCGTACTTTTGATTACGGTGTGGCAATGGATCCTTGAACACTAGATTTCATTTTCCTGGTTTTTAATATCGAGAGGAGATCATCTCAGTAGAGGCTTCCTGCACTGACAAACACGTTTTTTAAGGTTTCTATGGAGAAGGAAAAGGTTTGATTTCTTTAATTTTGCTTTGCTTCGATTTATGTTTTTCTCTTTCCCTAATTCATCATCTTTAGAGAGCTTCTCTACAATTTGAAGTCTTTTTAGCACTTAATTTCAGTGTTCTTTTCCATAGTTGTGAAATTCACAAAACCTAAATTACTGATTGTATAGGTTGGTATACAAGATTGGTTGAGATTATGATACAACCCTGATTTCAATCACGTTTTGGACAATAGTCACTTCAAACCTGGAAATAAGCACTTTAAACCTGCGAAATGGTCACTCTAAAACCACCAAATTCGTTACCGTTCTGAATTTTTCTTTAACGAAAATGTGATCATTCACGTGTTGGCAATTAAAATGAATAGTTAGGCAAAATCATAAATAATTCATTTTTAGCTCACGAAATGGTAATTCACCCAATTATTTACATTAGAAGTAATAACTCTCTATTTCTCAAAACTATTAATTACAAGTTTCAAATGGATACTTCTAAGTCACTATTGTATCAAGGTCATAGAACTTGGTATACTCTATTCAAAAAACATATTTTTGTTATTTATTTTTGCTTTTTGTCTATCGAACAGTGACTTAGTAAGATACTTTGTTTACAGGCTATGGCTTCCATGAAGATGGATTGAAGGTAATGATTATTGGATATATCCTTGATGTATTGGTAATATTTGCATTTGAAACAATCTATAGTATTGTATCCTACTCATGTCCAATGATATATGGTCTTAAGCAAATCATGGTGATTCCTATTTACTTGTTTGATATATGCTATGCAAATAAATTCTGGTTCTGTTGTAGGTTGGCATGGTTGTTGCGTATAGTGTTCTTGGAAAGAATTGTGTACTTTCGGGAGACAGAAAATATATGGTTCCTTTTCTGATCGAAATAGGAGCGTGCTTTTTCGTTACTAGGTTCCTTGAGAATTTTATCACTATAGGTTGTTTAATGTAAGTCCATTTCCTAGTTATTGACTGTAGTATTATGAGTTACTAGTGTATTTTTGTGTATTTTTTATTTATTTATATTGGTAAATGCTTGGTTAGTATAAGAATATTGTTAATTGTTAATAGTTAGCATAAGAAGAATAGGTTCAAGGGGTGGTTTGAACTTCGGACCTGGGAACAACCTCCACAAGTCTTACCACTTAGTTAAGTGGCACTTCTTGTGTTTGTTTTTTTTATTTCCTAAAACTTCAAAGCATGTTTTCTATGAATTCTATAATATTTCCATATTTTTCGAAATTCTAAAGTACCCCACGCTTACCGAAATATTTCTTTTGCCTAGCTGATGAAAATGTAAATGAAATCGAAATTTGAAACCTCGCTTGTTTGCCCATAAAAAAATGCTAATATGCATGCGTTCCATACTCCATGAACTGCATAACTTTGATTTCCTCTGTCAAAAACCGAGTAATGGTTTTCTTGTGAGTGTCAGGTTGGAGGTACTTTTAATTGGCATTATGCATTTTTTGGGGAGGCCATCTTGATGCTTCCATTTGTTGTGCTAGACCTTTGTTATGAAACCTTTGCAATTGAAAGGTGCATGGTTTGTCATGTATTTTATCTCTCATTTCTGATTTTTTATCTTGTTGCTAATATTTTTAGATGTTGTTAACAATTTGTAATTGCAGGTTTTGTTTCCATTGAATCAAAAGAAGCATCTTTAGAGACAGTTGCGTATGAAGTTGAAGGTACTGCACATGCCATTACTTTGGACTGTTGCTACACTAAATTATCTTTCTTCATATGTACCTATGTTTCACTTTTCTGATGAAGCCCCATGCACCAATGCTGAATGACCTAACACATGTCGTGGTTGCATAAATACGCTTAGAATTTCATTGAATTCAGTGGGCCCATAAATGTTGGCATGTATAAAATACCCAAATGAAAAGTTCACTAGATAAAATGGAGTTTTTGAAGTAAGGAAGTTTTTTAATGAATGCTTATAACATTGATATTAATGAAATTATACAATCCATCATTGGAATTCAAATGGTATTTCTTAGATAAATTCTTGAACTATAATCTTTATAAAAAGATTGAAAATCTTCTTTATTGCAAAAGTTCTATTGATATAATCAGTGCCCTTTTACAGTTTGAATCCTATTTTAGTAGATGTTAAATATGACAATAAAAAATGTATACGAGTCACCTAATATCACCTAACATAACATGGATGACAAGAAATTTATGTTCATATATGTAGTTTGAATATTGAGAATTGAGAGAGTCAATTAGTGATGGAAACTTTCAATTTAATAATGAAGTAATGATACATGATTCTTATTTTTCATTCCTCTATGAGCCTAGAATAGTGTTTCTATTAAAAAAAATAGTGAGATCATTCAATTCATAAGATTTTTCTTTTAAGCTAATTTATTTTTAAAAAAATCAAGAAAATCAAATAAATATATGCCACTTGAGTTGTTTTGTCATTTTTGCAAGTCTTTGTATAAAAGCTTATCACTATATGTTGGGTTAGGGTGTGGTTTGGAGCGCATATACGTAATCATAGCATATACGTATTTAATAAAATCTACCCGGGTTTCTGTTTTAGGTCTGTGCTACTAGGGTGTATTCCATCTTATAGTAGGTGGTCCAAATCCCTTATCTCTAAAGGTTCACTTATCTCTAAAGGTTTAGTGTCATTCACTGGATTATAGTTAGAGGCAGTTCCTTACCCCTTATCCTAGTTCTTTCATGAGTGGGTAGGTGACTCCCTATCAATCGTGCTCTCTCCTCTATGCAGTAATATATAGTATAAAGACGACGAAACTCAATTCTAAAGAGGTCTGTGTACTAAAATAGCTCTAGTCAAAGCTTCATGTGGCTAATGCTTAGGCCAACAATTCCATTTGGTTAGGACCCCCCCAAGCCTAAAGCATGGCGTAGGCAAGCACTCTGGCTGAGGTTGATTTTGTTTGAGATTTTTATTTCTTGTTGTAGTTTGGGATTTGTAGTTAAATTTCTGTTGATAATTTCATACAAAAAATAACATATCTTTAATATTTATACTTATGTAGTTTAGGGTATAGATGTTTACTTTCTCTTTGTTGAAGAATGATTTGATTTTCTGTTTTTACACAGGGATTCCTCAATGTTACATTTGTATAGACAATACCCACCACGGTCTTCCCAGAACTCTGTAATTCGTTCGGTTAAGCATTCATGAGTTCTTAACTTGACCAAAATGGCACAATTGCGGAGTAGCTTTCTCATCGATAACCAACTTACTAACATCCTTAGAGATGTGGAAGAAGAGTAAGTCTATATTATATATCCTATTCTAGTTTGTGTTTCCTATTTCAATTTTTTTTTCTGTAAAATTCTTTTCTTTATAGTACTTTGAGAGGGAGAGCGTATCTATAATATGATAAGCTTGCAAAGTTCGGGTTATCCAATGAAGATGTTTTCTCGAGAAAGGTTTTTGATGGAGGGAGGGAGTTCATGAAAGAGCAGATTATGAGAGCAAGCTTCTATTTCAATGAGGCCAAGGAAGGAGCTTCTCATCTTGATAAGGATAGCCGTTGACCGGTATCTTTCTTTCTATCTTTGATACTCTTTCAATTACAACAATTGAGACTTATTGTTCCTCAACATAAATTCATATTTGCAATTTCAAATAACTTGAAAGTCAATGTTTTCTCAGATTGGTAGATCTGCCTCTGGTTTCCCACATGGCATCATCGATCCCATTGAAGTATGTAAATGGATTGCTTCAATGTCAACTAAAATTCTTTAAATTTATTTTGGTTTCCTTCAACAAAGATTTTCATTGAATGCTCCTTAATTGTTAGGAGGTATCATTTGTTCCTTCTTTCCCTCCCTTATGAACTCATTTATGCAGGAACTTTGTGAATTGGCATCCCATTTTGGAATTTGTTTACATGTCGACCTCTGCCTTGGTGGCTTCGTATTGCCTTTCGCTTGTAAGGTTGGGTATGTTTTACTTGATTGTCTAATAACTTTGAAATATTGCTTTTGTTAATGATTGCTTCTAATTAATATTCATTGATATATTGGATGTGTGGAAACAAATCTATTGACAAAGAAAACTAATCCATCAAATATTGTGTATCCAGAAACCAATAGGACATAAAGCCTTGCTAATTGTCTCTGTCTTTCTGCATGTTTCTGTTCTCTGCATTTATACATTTGAGTTTTGAAAGTCTTGTATGTCCCTTCAAAATTCTAATTTAATTTGTTTCATTACTTGTTTGTGAAGGATTGTTTGACACCAATCATATAAACTATTGGTTCAATAATTGCATCCCCTATTTGATCTTATTAAGGTTGAGACCATTGGCTCTTTCTTACTTTGAAGAAGAATTAGTTTTAGAGTCTTCCATACTTATTCAGGTTGATATCATTAGCTTTTTCTCATTTTGAAGAAGATTTTGTTGAGTCCTACATAATTTTGTAAATGGTATAATTTGCTATTAAATGTCCAATAGGTACACATCCTATCAATATAGATCTACTGACATGTCATCTTTTGGATGGACCATAGCATTTGAGTCACCATTTGGAGGTTTCTAATTGTTTGACAGAAGAACCATCTAGAATCAAGTGGTATCATCCCATTAACGTGATGTTGGTCCTTAGAAGAGTGGTTTTTCAATTAGATGCTTTTGATTTAACAATTTATGTAATGCTATGGTGCTTTGTGGAACCGTCCAAGTTTTTAAACCCTTCTTTATGATTTGCACAGTCAATGAAAATAATTTTACGTCTCTAGCATTCAAGTCTTAAGTGGTTTTGGTTTTGCAATTGACTAAGAACCACCTTATTTTAATTAATTTAGACTTCTAGGTGAACATTCAAACTTGGATAAATGTAGTCTTTTGTAATCTTTCTAGGATGCAAAGATCCATTATTGTTGTGTGTTTAGTTTATCGTTTTAATTATAAAGCTTTTCCAAAAGTTGGTTGAACTCCTTTCACCACCTACTCTTCAAGAAGTAACATAATTCAATTATTCTTTTATTTGTCGATATTTATTATTTTGCACAATTTTCCCCTTTCTAGGTACCCAATTCCACCCTTCAATTTTTCTATTGAAGGAGTAACATCGATATCGGTTGATGTACATAAGTATGGGTTGGCTCCAAGGGGAACTAGTATAGTTCTATATAAGAATCACACCATTAGAAAGGTATTGTTTTCTATCGATTAATGTTTGAGTTACTTATTTTGTTTATAATTCATAGAGTTGCCTCTTATTTTATAGTGAAAATATTCGTGAATACGTACTTTGTTTTTTGATTTCGTAGATGTATGCTTGGTATATTGTAGTTTATGTAGCATAGACCTCCACACAACACATTTACAGGTTATGACATCTTTTTATAAACATGTGATAAGTGAAATGTGGGGTGCCAATAGCAGTTCTTTTTCTTTATATAATTACAGGTTTTATTTTGGAATGAATATTTTATTAATTTTTTTTACAACATTAGAGGCGGTTTTGAACTGCCTCTAATGTTGTTTTTTTTTAAAACTAATTTGTTATTAGGGGTGGTTTTGAAATTGCCTCTAAAATATAAAAATCGCCTTTAAATAACAATATTTAGAGGCGGTTTTAAAACTGCCCTTAAATTATTATTATTAGAGGCGGTTTTCAAATAGCTTCTAAAATATAAGAACCGCCCTTAAATCATATTCTTTAGAGGCGGTTTTTAAACCGCTATTAAATTATTATTATTAGAGGCGGTTTTAAAACAGCCTCTAAAAATATAAAAAATGCCTTTAAATCATTATTTAGAGGCGATTTTAAAACCGCCCTTAGTTGGCCACTAAAAAGAATCAGCGACACCATTATAGTGGGCGGTTTTGACTAAACCGCCCTTAAATATATTGGAGGCGGTTTAGTCGAAATTGGAGGCGGTTTAAAACCGCCTCTAAATACCTCATATTTTGTAGTGTATTAATTATTTTTACAAATACAACTGAAACACCTATCTAAGAATTGATCTTTTACAAAAGATTTCTATTTGTGGTTCAGAACCCACCCTACTTGTGTATCCTAGATTAAAGTTTCCTTCAACAACATCTTACAAGTTGGACTAGAGAATTAAATAGTTTTGATTCTACCTCCCAATCATCAATTTATTAAATTTTGATTCAAATTTACTTTTGGAGCATCCCCAAATTGAAAATATAGTGAAATATTTCTACAATATGAAAATAACATAACTTTATTAGAAATGATGAAAATATTGTGAAAATTTATTTTGACTCTATTCAAATAGGGAGAGAAGAGGAGAAGATATAACAAGGAGAGAAGAGGAGAATTGGAGAAGACGTCTTTTTTTTTTTTTTTTTTCAAATTTCATTTAATGACATGGCAGCTGACTCATTAAGTAGGTGACGTGACTTAGTATCCACGTCAAAACTGTGAGAATCACAGTGTCCAGGTTGTGTTACCCCAGCATTACTCTTTCTATCGTGGCTTTTTTGGTTGGGTGAAGGGAGAGAGAGAGAGGGTCTGATGGCATATTTGTTGCTAAATTGGGTTAATTTGAAGGTGGCAGGTTAAAAAGATGTGATTATAATACCTTTTATGTAAAATTTTGGTGGAAATGGTTTCTTATCGAGAATGGAATTTAGGGTTTTTAATGATTCCTATCCCTCGTTTAACCCTTTTGATAGTATTAGAAATAAGGGTTTTTGAAATGTATCCATATTTAAAAATAATTATATTTGATATATAATAGTTTTATCCTTATCTTTCTTATATTATTATTATTATATAGATAAATTTATGTCTAGGGAAATAATCAAAATAAGGGATTGATTTTTTGTTGTTGTTGTTGTTATATATATATATATATAGGGTAGCGTTATTTGGCCAACAGTTTGGCAAACACATTTTTCAAAACATGGGTTAGAGGTCTTGGAATGGACTGATTTTTTGGTGAGGATGATCTCTACGGTGAGGAGATCATCATCACCAAAACCAGCCTATTCCAAAACTTCTAACTCCATCAAAAATGATTTACAAAAAATGGACGGTTCACGCTTTTTCAACTTGTAAACTGGGGCTAGAAGTTTTGGAATTAGCTGATTTTTGGTGAGGATGATCTCCTCACCGTAGAGATCATCCTCACCAAAAATCAGCCCATTCCAAGACCGCTAACCCATGTTTTGAAAAAGTGTTTGCCAAAATGTTGGCCAAATAACGGGACCCATATATAAATATGGGAAATGTTCAGGAACAAACATTTTGGCAAAACATTTTTCAAAACATGGGTTAGAGGTTTTGGAATGGGCTGATTTTTGGTGAGAATGATCTCCTCACTGTAGAGATCATCCTCACCAAAAATCAGTCCATTCCAAAACCTCTAACCCATGTTTTGAAAAATGTTTTGCCAAAATGTTTGTTGCTGAATGGGACCCTATATATATATTATATTTTTTTTAATTGCAAAAATCGAGTAAAGCTATAGCTTTGTATTAGGGTAGAAATCAGAATAAGACTAGCCTTACTAACTTAGAAAATTTTCAAATGTCATTAAGGATCGTTGAACTCACCTTGTGCATCCAAAATCATGATCCGATCCCACAGGGATGTAGAGGATAAAAGTTTATCAACTTAAAAAGATTATTTTTCACTGTTAAATTTTTATTTTAAATTAGAGTGTTCGATAATGTCCATTTTCAAAATCTTAGATTAAGACTAAAATCTAGAGGACTATGGTATTGGGTTGCCAATTTGATAATCCATTTGAGCTCAACGACCCTTGGTAAGATATGAATTCTTACTAAGTTAATAAGGGAAGTGTTTCTCTTAATAAAGCATTGAATTGTTAGCATTTTAAATAAAATATGGGTCTAATTACTGACGTGAAAGCTTAAAATTGTGGATTGTCTAGTGATTTCAAGAAAAAAAAATGTTGGACTATCTAATGTGTTAAATCGTTTTTTGTAATTTTTGAAATTTATTATATATTTTTATAATTAATTAAAATATTAATCTTTTTTTCATGATTTTTTTATATTTTTAATGAAATTAATAAATAGGTGATAACAAGAATTAAACACCCCTCTAGAGCAACTCCAACCACGGGCTTCAAAATGGCATCTTCTTCATTTTGAAGCCCCCAAACCAATTTTGAACTCCAACCATCCATGGCCTCAAATCATTATTCACAACTTTAAAACACTATTCACTTATATATATATATACAACTTTAAAACACTATTCACTTATATATATATATACATAAAAATAAAGGAAAGAGAGTTGTTATTGGCACTCCAACTTTTACTTATTTTACTGTCCAATTAAAATAAAAAGCATATTATTTTGCTAAATTACCCTCATTATTTTATTTAGAAAGAATATATATATATATATATATATATATATATATATATATATATATATATATATATATATATATATATATATATATATATATATATATATTTAATTGGTGGTTCACAAACTATATATATAATATAATTTAGTACAAATCTTCATCAAGCTGATTGATTCATTGGTTTGGTTTGATTTTTAAAATAATGAAGGAAAATAATTTAAGTTTAGTTAAGGATACAAATGGTATTTAAAATATATTACATGAAAAATAAGGATAAAAATGATATTTATTTATAATAAAAAAAAGGATGTAATTGATATTTAAATAAAGGATGAACAGTGATGGAACCCAGGACTTCAAAAGTCTATGGGGCTTTAAATATAGAGCCGTGAATAGTGATTTGGAGCCATAAGGCTTCATCTCTAAAAATCAGAGTTTTACAATCCGATTAGAGATTGGTGTTGCTCTAAACTTAATCAACTAAACTAAGTAGTAGCTTCATATGGCTTAGTAGTTACTCAGTCAAAAATCATCTTCTATAAAAATAATAAATATTTTATGGGTTGGGATCCATCGACTCATGTGAAGAATGACTCACAGAAAAAACACATAATCCCAACCATGCAAACATGAAATCCAACGATTGAAATTTATTCTCGAAATAAGTTTCATCGTATAAATTTTGACAGTTGAATTTCATGTTTACACGATTGAGATCACGTGTTTTCTCATGAGTCACGCAATCCCATCACATATTTAAATCATTAAAAACTTGAATACTATATAAAAAAAAATATCTCATATTAACTCAATCAATTATGAATAACTTTATTAATATTTTAAAATATCAAACGAGTCGTCTAGAATCTCAAACAAGTCAATGTGATGGATGATTCACATTGACCATCTTATCCGCATCCATAAAAGGCAACACCTGGTTATTAAAGATTTTGGAGGTGAACGCACCAACAAAATTTAATGTTGAATTCATATTCATAGGTAATTCTCAAGGTGACCAAGGAAAAAAATAATTTGTTGAAATTCGAAAAGACTACCGTGAAGTAAGATGTTGAGAAATTGAAGCTCAATTGTGTTGACATCTCAATGGAAGCATTCATAAATGGAAATTCACCTTCTCGATAGAAGCCAAAAGCAAAGTTTTTGTAGTATTTTTTTTTACAGATGAAAGAGGAGAAAATGATAAAAGTGAAGTTGTCTAATGGACCGAAATTGTGGACTCATGTTTCCTCATCAATTGTACCCTTATTTGACAACAAATCTTCTTAGGAAGTTGATATTGGTCGGTTAACTTACTTGATAAAGTCTTTGGGTGATGATATTATCGACTTGGATTCAAATTCCATCAAAATCGAGTTATTAAACTCATTAAAGATAGGTTTACCGATAAAAAAAAATGTTGATAAAACTTGTGAACGTTAATACTACATGCCGACGATCAAATTCTGTTGTTACCATTTTTCCTAATAGAAAAGGGTTTCCTAACATTCGAAACACACAACAACATAAAAAGACCAAAATGTATTAGGTCATCAACAGATACTATTTTTTGTTGGAGCTAATCCATCCAACAAGATTCTAAATTCTAATAGATGGCATGTAAAACGGATTTGATGAGCAATTAAAGGTTGTTGGATCGAACCAATTAAAACACTCAATTACTAAGCCAATTCCATAGTTGAACTTATTGAGGAAATAAACAACTCTTCAAGGTGATTCTTTGGATATTCATCTTGATGTTTATACATACATCTTTCAGGCCCTACTTTCAAGACAAAGAAATTCAGATTTCTATCATATTTTAAACTTGCAAATCTAGTCAAATTTCTTCTTCTTTATTAGGTTTAATAGAATCTTAGTGCTTAAATGTAAATATATTCGTGAAGTCAGGTCATGCCTTTGAATCTTTATACGTCTTTTAACAAAAAATGTGACTATTTAATGTTATACACGTGTCAAGTGAGATGACATGTGACCTGCTAAAGCAAAAAAAAAAATTGTTGATATTCCATTGAAATAAAAGCAAGGTATTATCAGAATTCTATTATATTCTGACACTTAAGACTACACTACTACTACTAATATGTATATATATATATATATATTACTATGACTTTTCAAGGGCACTACATCATGATTATGACAGTCTTAGTCATTGAGAAATTTGGATTGGAAATTCAAGTGGAAGGTTGTAGGTCCCAAGACTAATTCTATTTTTGATATATATATATATATATAATATATATATATATATTATATATATAATATATATATATATATAATATATATATGGGGGCGGTTCAAGGGTCATATGAGAAAACAATGAAAAAACTTTCGTTTTTCAAAATAAGAGTTAGAGTTTTTGATTGAGCTGATTTTTTGCAAGGATGGTCATTATGATGAAAAGATCATCCTCACAAAAAATCAGCTTAATCAAAAACTTCTAAATCCATCAAAAGTGATTTACAAATTAGTGATAAAAATTGATAAAAAATCGACGGTCCACATTCTAAATCACTTTTAATGGGGTTAGAAGTTTCAGATTGGGCTGATTTTTTTTTTTTTTTTTGGATGATCTTCCCATTATAGAGATCATCCTCACAAAAAATCAGCTCAATCCAAAATTTCTAACCCATATTTTAAAATTTTATTAAAAATGAAAGTTTTTACATATGTTTTCTCTTATGGCCTTTGAACCTGACCCTATATATATATATATATTACTATGACTTTTCAAGGGCACTACATCATGATTATGACAGTCTTGGTCATTGAGAAATTTGGATTGGAAATTCAAGTGGAAGGTTGTAGGTCCAAAGACTAATTCTATTTTTGCCTTTTATCTTGAAAAGGAATCCCTAAGTAGTGTAGACCAAGAGAAATGACTAATAAACGTACGAACCACATAGTTCCTGGATGGGCATATTCAGTGCACACAATCACACTTTGATGTCAACTTACTTGTCTTCGTGGAGTTCTAGGTCCAATAACAAAGTGCCACGTAATCCTCTTTCTCTCTCTCTAATTTTTGGTCAATTTATTGAACCCACACATACTGGAGAGTTTTTCTCGTATTTTTAAAAATAATGAAGAATGCACAAGGTTTTGATACGGGGCTGACGTGGGAAGGTTATAGAATTGCACATCTTTTTTGTGTGTATCCTAATGAAGAAAATCTATGATTCTGTGTCCTTGCCATGTCACTCACGTATTGTGCATTCATCATTATTCATTTTTAAACGAGAGATTTACCCAACAACCCTACTATTGTCTTTTTATTAAAAAAAAACTCCCTTGGAGTTTTGACAATTCCAAAGAAACTTTACTTTGTGAAATTTGTAACCAACCAAAACTCACTTTGTCAAGCTTGTTACCTAGTGAACCTTAAAATGATGATCCTCGTCATAAAATTCAAATGTATGAGGTTAATTAGTTATTTAACATACCTTGGAGTAGATTCTAACCCTATCAATTTTTAACATAAAAAACATGATATGATACTACAAAGTTATAAATGAAAAAATTCTAAAAAAAAAGTTAATTTTCATTGTTGAATTTTAATTTTAAATTTGGGAATTCGGTAACTAGCCATTTTCAACACATATGATCAAGTTAAAAAAAAATTGTTTTTTGAAAATTTTGTTTTGAATCTGATTTTTTGCAACGAAATCCAGAACGATGTGTGTTGCATTGCTAATTCTATATCCATGTGGGCTAAACAATCCTTAGTAAGATTTGAAATCTTACAAAGTTAGTCACGCTAGCCTGATTCATAAAGTAAGGTTTGTTCGAGTAACAACCTTAATAAAGTAAGGGACTTTTTGTAATAAAATTGTAATAGATAGGTCTACTCAATAAAACTCTCTTTTTAAATATGATTTTGACTTATGATCGCATTCTAAAGATTAATATAATATTTGATTCAGATTATATAATCATTCTTTCCAAATCAAAATAAAAAAATCAACTAGAATTTGGAACTAAGTAGGACCCAATGTCATGTGCTTTTAAATCTATTTATTTTATTATATTTTCACTAAATTGACTTTTTGCCATTTATGTATAAAGTATTCCATATTACAAGTATAGAAATAAGGTCAGCAGAAGAATATTCCAAATTTTAGATTCTACTATAATTTCCAAAAATAATGTAATAAAACAAGATTATGAATTTTTAAACTCAATTTCCATAATCTCATTCTAAAAACCCAAAAGTCAATTTGATTGGTGATTCTTGGTTACTAGGCTTAAGTATTTGCATATATGTACATAGTGGTTAGAAATCACCAATCATGTTGATTCTTTACTTCGAGATGGTTTGACCGCTGTTATGACATGTGGAAAGCTTGTAGGAGTAGGACTCTCCATTTTGTGGGAAAATGCCTAGAGTTGTCTTTTGGGTCAACGGTCAATCAAGCAGAGTGATCATGTCCCTCAAATTGGCGAAAAACAACTTTTTCTCTACAAAAGTAATGGGAATGCGACTTTGAGTAACTTTCTATAATAGAATAACCTACTTGTTAATTTCTAGGGTTGTTTGGATACAAGGATACATCAAACATACATTTACTTTGTCTTTTAAGGAATAGGGGAGTCATGGATGTTACATTCAAATATGTGAATAATGTTTTATCCAACCAACATCTCCTATATTTATTATTATTATTGAAATTTTATTAATATACAGAAGAGTCGTGTTGGGGTGACACAGGATTTATTGTGATTCTCACAATTCTGACGTGAACATGCATACATGACCGTAGATGGTTTTTTACTTGTATCACGAGGAAACACATTTATGGTTATGTGTACATCCCACGCCAGACTTGTGAGAATCGCAATAAATACCCTTTGTCATTCTAGCATTTTCCTACAAAGAAATGTTGAAATTCGATCAATGCATTAAATGTGCTGACATGACACATGTTAATATTTGTAAAATAATAAAGGGTTTTGTTAACATGCATCCTAAGGGTACACGTTAAAGTGCATTAAATACACTTAGGAATTTGATTTTGTACCAAAATGATCTTAAAATTAATTTAATTACTAAAAATACCCCCAAAGGCTTATTCCCAAGGTGTATTAGAATAATCCTAATCTCAAACATTGCTAGTTAATCTAACCATGCTAAAGAATAGCAAGCGAGAATTATGATCCTAAAGTCTCGAGTTTCAATCTGATGGTACAATAAGGTATGCTTTAGGGCCCGTCTGGATGTAGGAGCCAAAAGTACTTAGAACATAAAATACTGTTTGAAGTAGTTGGATAAATGTCATGCGTTTGCATACATGTTTTGAGAAGTATTGTCATAAGTACTTTAATAAAGTTTTGCATTTGAGAACTATTTTGAATTATGATAAAATGACCAAAATGCCCTTATATATTCCAAATATTATTTTTAAGATTATAACTCAACTAATTATGACCTAAAAAATCATGATCCATGTTCCCCTCGAGTACATGTTCACAAATAATGGTAGCAATCCACTTTGCCGCATGAAGGTTCTCACCAATTGAATGTTAGCTCTGCGAGAGCCGTCTTATACCAACTAACGATCTCCTGATGATGTTGTTGCTACTGAAGAATTTCGTCGATAAATTCATGTTTTTCCCTCTCGTTTGGTCTAAATCTTGAAATTTGAGGACCAGTTGCAAAAATCGCAGCAAAAGCAACTCTCCGAGGAAACAAACGATCTCAATCAATGACGCCATTATTTCTGGAAAATCTCACCTGATCTCCCCTGTTGGAAATCGAATCTCCATTACAGACCTTCTCAAGTCCGAAAAGATAATTTTACCATGCGAGATTCCTCCAATTTTACCATGCTTGAGATCGATGGAGTTTTTTGGTTCAAAAACACCTAAGATCGACCTGGAGTTCTAACATAATGGAGAAGATGAGAGATGAGAAACAAAGAAGAATGAATGAATTAGATAGGGCCAATTGCGTAATTTCTGAAAATGTTGAGGGGGTATACTTGTCTCAAAATCGTTATTTTGACGATATTTTTCGCTCCCCACAACAACACTTGTGAGAAGTACCTATGTTAGTGCTTCATCTAAACAACACTTGAAGTGCTTAACCAGGGAATGAATTTTTTTTTGGGAACAAACTATCCAAACAGGAGGTGAAGTGCTTTTGCTCCCTGCTAGAGCTAAAAGCATTTGGAGAAGTCAATCCAAGCAAACCTTATTGTTTGATAAATAAGTATATTTTATTTATGATGGAGTGTCCGAACTTACGTCAGATTAGGGGGACCGGAAGAGCCAAGGCATATGGGTCTCTCTCCTAGGCATGTACAACGCCTGCACATCACACGCACAGGGTAAGTGAGGGTGTGCCCTTACGAGTGGCATCAAGGAAATACTGCTTATACTGAATTTCGAACTTACAACCTACGGACTCTCACAACTTAAATATGTTACTCATGGATATGATAATTGTTTCCATAGGTCTCTTTTAACTATTAGAGACCATAATATTGTAACATTCATTGATTCCAATCAAATCCAATTTATGGTTAGCATAGTGATAATCTAAGAATAAGGAAAAGATAACCAAATTCTTTTAGTATTTGTAAATGGCGTAAATTGAAGATAAGTTCTTAGGTGATGTTAATGGAGATGATCATCATCGAAGGGAAGATAGTGGCTCTTCAGATTCCCCCAATAAGAGGAAAGGTTCCCTCCAAGAGAAAAGAGACGAGAGATCAATTAGGGTTCCAGTCCTCTTCTTTTTTGTCATAGATTATTATTTATAGAAAAACCATCTTGACATTAGTCATTTTTTATAGATTAATTAAGATGGCTTAAATGCTCTTATGATTCATTTTTCACAATCTATAGTACTACCAAATCTATATGTTATTATTATTTTTTTCTTTTTTATTAAAATTTTCTCTTGTTGCTCTTCCATTCGTATCCATCACTAACTAATTCATTTGCACGCATTCTAGATACTAAATTAATAAACTTTGTTATTTTGAAAAAAAAAAAGGAAAAAGGAATTGGCATATTTTTTTTCCATCTAAATAATGTGGACAAAGGAATATATAAGAATGTTGATCACCTAGTACCAATTACACTCTATCACTTAAATAATCCTTTTCGCATTCTATACGTGTGATTACATCATAAAATGTAATAAAAAAAAAAAAAAAAAAACATTGCACTCCTTACTCTTCTTCTTCCTCCTTAAAAGTGTCAATGAAAAAAGTTTGAAAGATTAAGACCAAAAAGATGACCTAATCCATTATACCTTCCATTTTTCTCAATAGCCAATTTGTCCGTAAAACCTAATTAAGATGATTAGATCACTATCAAGATCTTTGATCCACCAAGACTAAGATTGGTTGGACTCCTTTATTCTTCTTCTTCCTCCTAAACATGTGAATGAAAAAGGCTTTTAAGATTAAGATTTTTTAAAAATGTCTTAATTGATTATACCTTCTGGTATCCTCAATAGACTTTGTCTCTAAAATCAATCTTAATGAAGATGTTTCCACCATCAATATTCTTGATTAGTCAAATCCTAATATTGATTGACACACTAAGCATAGGTGTTTGTGACTAATTGCATTAACATTCACAAAATATGAGCAGAACAGAATAACGTGGTCTAAAAGAGATCACCAGACTACTCCCATAATGTGCGACTAGTAGGATTCAAATATAGTAATTAAAAAAGGGCAGGGCTCCAATGCTCATGAGTAAACATCTGATCTTGACTCTGTAAACCTAGAATCCAACGTGTTAACTCACGTTTCTTGGTGGCCAATTAAGCCATATGGGTTTTTAGTATTTTAATGAGATGGATTTCATTGTAGGGAAATAAATCAATAATGTATGGAATTTCAGTTGAGGGTTTATGAGTTTAGGAAAACCTTTATTCTAGAAGGATTAGAATCCTTTGATGAGTTGGTTTCTAATCTTGGACAAGATTTAGGCCCTCTACTCCTATTTATAAAAGATTGGACTAGCTCCCCTATATGTGTGTGATTTTTCATTAAAACAAATTAAGAATTTTAAGAAACATACATAGTTTTACACGATCAAGCTGTGGTAAGGAAAAGGGTAATTGAATATCACAATTCCATCAAGAAAGGTGCACGATCTAATAAAGAAAGGTCAAGGAGAAGAATGTAAGTTTAGAGATCAAAGATCACTAACAAAAGAGGATTAAATAAAAAAAAGTATGGATCAATGGCAATCGCAACAGTTACAGTTAAGTATCCATAAATGTTGACATCATTCTTAAATATTAACTATTAATCCATATTGATACAGAGTATGATTTGTTATTTTGCATCTTAATTTATATGCAAATCTATTTATGGATATGTAGGCACGTGAATGTTTGTATTGAAAGTAATGCTTACACAATGACTAAGAGTTTTACGTATCTCCATAACATATATCTCAAATAAATTTATCTCAAGGATAAATCTCAACTGTTGGATTTTGTCTTAAACAGTTGGGATCATGTTTTTTTTTTTTTTTTTTCCATAATTCATTCTTCATGAGTCACCGAATCTCGATCCATTAAAAAATGGGAATATTTTTATTTGGGCAAAATCGACAACTTGTGATCTACAAGTAATTGATCCCATGAGTTAATCTCTTGGAGTTCAAATCCACCTTCCAAACAAGCCTCTCGAAATAAGGAGTTCAATTTGGTGGAGTTTCCCATCATCTATATATGCTTTGTCACACTAAGGTGAGTAAGTTGGCAAGAGTTTTGTAAATGGCAATTTCTCTGCCACATCATTTTTTATTCAAAAATGCACTAATTAACTAAACTATACATCATACGCTAAATAAAATTAAGAGGCATAAGTTATCTTTGTTACCCTTAAGCTTGCATGCTCTCTAAGAGGGATCAATGATGGTGACATCACCTTTTCCCTTCCAAGCTCCTCATAATTTCACCATTCCCTATCCTTAAGGCCGAACACTAACCTTCAATCTTTCTCTACACTTATTCCTAAGATTGCACCGTCCATGAGTCCTTTGGATAACCTTGAGAAAGGTAGTCTACATGACGAAGGTTGAACCCAAAGATGATTGGCTTGTTGTGTAGAGGTGTATTGTATTCAGCTTGTGATAGGGATTCTAGTACGTAAATTGTTGCGCATTGGGTTCTCGAGTGATCGTAGCCGTCATGGCAAATGGGGGGTCTGAGGGTCAAATTTTTTGGGGGACATAATGAGAATTATCTATGTTTCTAAGGGTATTTATGTAATCAAGCCTAACTCATAGTATAAAGTTATAACTTCGACCTAGGATTTTCTCCTTGAGAAAGAAAACAAGTTTGAGTGAGAGGAGGCGGAGGAGGTATTTTCTTTTGTAATCTTTAATTGATATAGTGAAAAAGATTGACCTCCGTTGAGGTAGTAGCCCAAAAAAAAGGTCAATCATGTAAATCTCTTTGTTCATGTTTGTGTTTCTTCTTTATTTTGCATTGTGTGCTTGTTTTTCTTGTCAATTTTCACAACGTGGCCCCCATCAATGTGTAAAAAAATGGCAACGTATACTACATAGATTTCCATGCTTTATTTATGAATTGGAATTCTAACCCATGCACTCCACTATGTATTCACCATCTATCATATTTTGATATTTTTTTGAGTTTTGTTTTGAAATGTAATGATTTGAAAATTTTCAAATTATGTAATTTTGCATTTATTTTTGTTCTTGAGAGATACCCTATATGCGATTAGGGTTTTGAAGGTACAATAATTTTTTGGATACTCAAAACTACGATTTCAAGGAGATCCAAGCCCATTTCTACTAACACAATTAAGCGATCTAAAACCCCCATCGCATCCTCAAGGATGCCCATATGATTTTGACGACAAGAAGTGACAACTATAGTGCCTTCGATTTGAATGAAACTAGTGATCAATGAGGAAAAGAATCAAATGCTTGATCTAAAAATTCTAGCCTTGATCCCAAGTTCTCAAATTAGGACGAATAACTATCGAAATAATTGCAAAAAAACCTCTATATCTTCGGAATTTATGGGTCCAATAAACCTAGAATTGTGAAAAGATAAAGTAGGACAATCTATATTATTGAAAAATTATTTGATTTACAAAAATTGGTGTCATAATTAAAAGTTAGCCAGACAATCTAAAGTACAACACCAACCTCAACTTCATAGGAGCTATCAGGATCTAAAGTGTTCAAGATCCCACTTGATAGGGATGTTGACATGACCTATCAAGTAGCACCCTCTAAGAGCATCTACAATTGAAGTGTTAATATCAGACGATAGAATCTAATCAGTGAATTCCACTCCAATGGACACATTAAAAATGGGTTAAATGTGTTAGATGCTAAATGTTTGTTATCTGTGATTAGCAGTTTGGTTAGTCATGTCAACTTGTTAAAACCCATTATTTCATTGTAAGGGATATATTTTTTTAAACAGCGATTGCTTCAATTTTTTTAATAATTTAAATTTAAATAACATATTAACGATTGAAAATTTAACCATTTTGTTCTCATACACTTTGCAGTATAAATTCTTCTAAAAGTTCTCAAAATTTCCTCAAATTCTTCTTTTATTTGATTTCACCATTCCTCATTCTCCCAGTATGGATCATCCACCTCCATTCTTCAATCAAGACAACCGTTCCCAAGTATGGTCACAATTTGATTCTCAGTATATGTTCAATCCACCTCAATTTTTTCTGATCAATCATAATTTTTATCTCATCAACCTTCTCAGACTAATAATACACAACCTCCCATTACCCCAAAAAAGAAAAAAAAGTTGAACACAATAGAATGAAATGAATCCAAATTGGAGTAAAGAGGAACACAAAACATTGTGTAGAGCTTGGTTGCATGTCTCGAAAGATGCAGTCACAGATACCCATCAAGAAAGAGAAAAATTATGGGATCGAATCCATGATGAGTTTGACAATATTTTATTATACGACAAAGAGAATAAATTCAGATTTGATGAATCGGTGGTTGTACATCCAATTCCACCTCAATAAGTATTCTGGATACGTTCACACAAGTAAGAGATATCCATCAAGTGGATACAATGTTAAAGATTCAATAAGTTAGTTAGTTGATATATTTTTCTCATATGATTATTTAAATTGAGATTAATTTTAATTATTATTTGGTATTTGTGGATAGGGCAATAAAATAATTATATTATGAAAAAGAGTTGCACCATTTTAAGTGGGATGGTTGTTGGTTATTACTCAAAGACAACCAAAAATGGTTTATTTACCAAATAGCATGAACAAAAAAAAGATTGCACAAAGAAAGAGAGGAAGTATCAATGTGGATGTTGATTAAATTAGAGATTCATCGAATCCTTCTACTCCGACAACAACACTGGGTTTGGTTATAGGATCTGTTAGCCTTGACGCTAAAGATTCACCATTCAGTCATAGATCTCATGAGTTATCACGACCCCCTAGAAGAAAAACAATAATGACCATGCATTAAAAAAAGAATGTAAATGCTGTAAACTTGTTTGTTGAAAAATTTAGAAACTTGAGAAAGGACTAAAAAGAAATTGCT
This sequence comes from Akebia trifoliata, assembly GCF_017979445.1. Classification (NCBI taxonomy): domain Eukaryota; kingdom Viridiplantae; phylum Streptophyta; class Magnoliopsida; order Ranunculales; family Lardizabalaceae; genus Akebia; species Akebia trifoliata. The sequence continues at coordinate 39,543,739 of NC_141385.1, read as the reverse complement.
GAAAAATAAATTATTAGGACACTTGAAAAAGATCAACTTATAATTTAAGCAAATAAGAACAAGAACAACTAATGTTATAGGCTAAATGCGAATGAGAACAAATCAAGATTACGGTTAAACATGAGTAAGAGCGAATGAGGTGGGAAAAATATATCATGATAACTGATATAAATTTGATTACCACCAAAAAAGGAAAAACTTGGGTAATTACACTATAAGAGGCAATTTTGAGTTGAATACGAGGGGATTTTGTAAATGGATCAAGTAGTAGTAAAGTTTCAATTAATATATGTAATACGTAGTGATTTTAATTCCATAAATGTATTAGGTACTACTTTATTTTAATATATGTAATAGATAATGTTTTAATTCAATACATGGAATTTGAATTTAAATTAATAGGTCTTAATTACTTAAATGAAATTATATTCTTTGAGAACAACAACACACAATTGAAAAATCACAAAAAATAACATAAATTCGAAATACCAAATAAGTCTCTAAATAGAATAACATTTTAAACAATTTGATCATCGAATTGATTTCACAAATGTTCAACGAAATCATACCTCAACAACATATTTGATCATCTATTACAAATCCTATTAAGGCGAGATGTTATGTGTACTATCAAAAGTATTGGATTTCAACATATTCTTGAGGGAAGCTAATCTCCTCTAGTGGAGGTGTCCATCTGTAGACACCCCATTTTTGCATCCGCTTGATTAATCAACTCGTCAACCCGATCGCAATGATTCCCAATGATGGATGTGTATTCCATTGTTTTATTTTGTTACCAGATGTGTTTCAAAAATCTGGATGAGGTATCTCAAACTGACAAAACCTTAGAAACCACACTACGCTAGGAAAATACGACTCCAGAAACATAAAAATCATCATCTTGCAGACCCAAAAAGAAGCTTCACGATAAAAAACACTAAAAATTGACCAAATTATCAAAATACCCCTAACATCAAAACAACCCTAGAGCCTATGTTACGATTAGGAAAACCCTTTCGAGCACATAAAACAACAAATCGAAATCAAATAAATCATGTCGTCAATTTTAACAGAATTTGATAAAATTACGAAAATGCCCCTCATTAGGTTCATAACCATTTCACACAAAAAATTTCATAAATGACACAAACTAATATTTCCATTGAATTCCTTACGAAAAATCGATTCTAAAACATCCTAGAACATTAAAAATCGACTTGAAACATGAAAAGCTCTCTCCGGGGGCAAAACGATAATTTCACAATTTTCATAATTAAAAATTTTGAAATTAATAAATAAAACATTAAATAATTAAAGTGAAATATTAATGAAATTAATTTAAAATTTTGAACTAAAAAAAATTGATCAATCGGGTTCTCATGAAAATTGTTGAGGGTTCGTGAGATATTTCTTTAAGGACCCCTCCATTTGGGGGTCCAAAGAATTAAAGATATAATAGAGGGGGGTTCTCCAAATATTAAAGCCAATCAAGCAAGACTGAAGTCAAGGTATTAAAGTCAATCAAGCAAGACTGAAGTCAAAATTAAAGTCAATTAAGCAAGACTGAAGTCAAGCTATTAAAAGTCAATCAATTAAGACTAAAGTCAAAATATTAAAAGTTAATCAAATAAGATCAAAAGTCAAAATCATAATAGAATTCTAATTAAATAATAACTTTATCTAATAGAGTTCTAACTAAAAAACAATTCAACCTAAAACAATTCTAATTAAAACGCAATTCTACCTAAAATTTTTTTAATTAAAACACAATTCTACCTAAAATAATTCTAACTAAAACACAACTCTAATTAAAAGAACTCTAATTAAATACTAACTCTATCCAAATCAACCCCTAAAAAATTCTATAAATAGAGGTTCCCACACCCTATTTTCGTATCAAAGAAAAAACCCTAGAAAAAGTAGGTGAAGAAGCCTTCACAACCTCCCCAAAACCCTAATTTTGGAGTCCCAACTCCTTCCCTAACACCCCTACTTCGATTTTAGCCTAAAAAACACATAGAAACCTTTCAAAAACACCCTAAAAATTCACAACAAATTCAAAACATCCAGATCCAAGAAGGAGATACCTTGCTTCGAAGATCAGAAATCAGATCCGGAGACAGAACGAAGCAAGGAGTACAGTACAAATAACTGTTTTCACTAGATCTGAGGGAATAATACTTTTGCAAATCGAAGGTAAGATTTTTTCATTATTTTTTAAAATCTAGATTTTGTCATTAGCGATGTAGTTATATTTGGAATAAGTAGAGACCGGCATTGGCCGGGCGGGGTTGATGCCTAACACCTTCCAACCCTGTAACATGATCCCCGGATTCAGATTTTCTATAGTAGATTAGTTTTTTTTTATCCATTTTAGAGTCAGTTTGGTTCCTAGACCATAATAACTAGGTGGCGACTCCCAAACCTCAAGGATCAAAAGCGGATTCGCATACCTCGCGAATCGAGGGCGCTTTCAGTGGCGACTCTGCTGGGGACATTGAGGATCAGACTTGAAAAGCCTCAAGTATGGGAAACATTGCCAGTAGAATCTAGTTTTTTTTAATTATTTTATTTTATTTTTAATTATTTGTTTAGTTGTTTATTTTATTTTATTTTATTTCTTTTTTGTTCAATTATTGAGCATTGGTTTGGATGTTGAATATTTTGTTTTGACACTTTTTATGGATCATCAAGGGTTATTTGGAATGACCTTAAAATCATGCAGGATTTCAGGAAGATAATGGTCTAAAATAATGGGTGTTGATTCATTTTTTATTTGGATTATTATTATTATTATTATTATTTTGGTATTATCCTTTATTAATACCCTTTGATTCAATTTTTGATATTTCGGATTTGGCATAATTTTTCTTTTTGATTCAATCTAGGGTCATTTTGGGATGACCCTAAATAATGAAAGATTCAAATTGACATAAATTGAGGATGGAATGATGGTGGTTGAAATTTGAGTTATGGATTTTTTTCTCTTTTTAAAAAAAAAAATTAAAAATTTTTAGCACGTTACTAAGCATAGACGACGAGTTGCGAAAATAAATTATTTGTGAGTGATGTGGTAAGAAATAAAAAATTTGCCTTTTTTAATATTGTTCATGATGAGGAAAGGATTTCAAGAAAAAAAAATCAAAAAAAAAAAAATCAGAAAAAAAAATATTTTTACTTGTGGTGTGCCTTTAGCAGAAAGCAGCGTTTGCTGTTTTTTATCTTCTTCCCCATGTGTTTAAAAACGGAAAACAGCAAAGAAACGCAGCAGAGAGAGATGTTTCTCTCTCTCTCTCTCTCTCTCTTCCTCTTTCTTGTAAATTTGAAATCTTTTTAAAGATTCATTGTGCACAAGAAGTCAAGGATTGATCGACCGAAATGAATGTATTTATCAAAGCAAAATCTGAATCGAACTAGAGGTTCTTGGGTTAGAAATTTTGAAACCAAAGTGGGTTACTATGAGTAGATGGGATGATGAATCTATCACTTACGAACAGATTCAGCATGCTTGCTTCGATGCTTTTGTTTCGTTCCAGATCGGTAAGAGGTTGACGAATGGGAACCATTAGGGTCTGGATAGAATGAGATTTAGTTTTTTTTTCTTGGTTCTTGAGTTTGGAAGAACTGAATGATGGTTTCTTGTAAGCAAGGTTTCTTATGTTCTCTGTTTTGCAGGGTTGAATGAATCAGTAATTTTTGATTTCCAGGTTTCGGTGTCTTAAATGTGGAAATTCAAGAGATGGGTTCACTGAGTTGAGCTTTAAATATATAAAAAAACGAAACTAGGGAGTTGAATTTTAGGTTGCTGGTAGCAACATTCAAAAAAAAAAAAGAGCTTGTTTTTTTTTTATGCTGTGAGTTGTGGCAACAGCATATATAAAATAAAGAAAAGGCGAGGAATGTGTTGCTAGCAGCAACACATATATATTAAAAAAAAAAAACAAGGATGTGTGCTGTTAGCACCAGCAACACTAAAGTTTTTTTTTGGTTTTTGTTCTTTAGTTGAAACCCACCTTATGAGCCATGCTATCATGACTCACTTAGTAAGATATTAAATCTCACTAGGAGTCATTGGGTCTATTTGAAGCATTAAATTAGAAATAGGATGCCGCAACTTTTTAGATTCCTTAGAAAAAATTCTGATTTAAAAACAAAAAAATTGATCTTAATATTCGATGTTGAAATTGGATGGCTATGATCTCCTAATTTGAAAATTGAAATCCAACGGTGAAAATTGATCATTTTTCAAATTTCTTAAAATTTTATGCTTTATAATTGTATATATTTTGTCATAGAATTTTGATTCTAAATTTGGGATTTCGATAGATTTTTTTTTAGCCACCCATTTAAAAAAAAAAAAAAAAACCTTAAATATGTGAATTTTAATCTAAACTTTTCCATTAAATCTAGAAGATTGTGACATTGGATTTGCGACATGATGGTCCACGTGAACTCAATAACCTTTAGTAAAGTTTTAAATCTTACTTAGTGGTTAGGACATCCCAAGTTCTTATTCACAAGATTGGTTGAGTAGCAAACTAATATGGCAAGGGAATTTTTGTGCTAAAAATGCTACAAGTCTACTCGATAAAAAAAATATATAAAAAAATTAAAAAAGAAAAAATTGTTGGTGTTTCTTGTGCTCATTGATGATTGATTTTCTTTTTAGTGCGGTCCTGATTGATTGATCATCTTACTCTCTTTTGCACTACCTTGATTGATTGCCTGTCTAATACGACATGATCTTGATTGATATACATTTTGATGTGCATGCTTTAATCTTGAACTTGATGCTTTGGATATTTATGTTATATGATCACATTTTCTAATATCCATATTTTGGTGGTTTGATCTGGCCCATGGGCCCATGTGTTTGAAAAAGTCTCGGGCACACCCTATCCTGTTTTGCACACACCACATGCACGTTTGCTGTTTTGCACACTTACACGTCCCATATAGCGAACGTGGCACTAGTGCGTGGCCCGGTCTCTTAGGAGATGCGACGTCATTCATGAAAACCACAACTCCAGTCACATACCTTAGGGTATATCAAACTGGGGGCATCAATACCGTCTGATCAGGTGATTCTGAGAAGTATATTGATGCACCCAGGCTGGAGCGACCTGAGCCTTTGACCTATTGTAAGCCACATAGTCACATGTCCCGATTGCTAACGTAGTACTAGTACGTGGTCGGTCCTCTCGTGGGATGCCAAACCATTTATGAAAACTACAACTCTTGACTCGTACCCGTAGGTATAAAAGATAATCTAAGTATATCAATTGCACTTCTTGGTCAAAACCGGTGCCTAAGTAAGATCTTGCCCCGCTGTACCCTACTGTACGAGGGGGATAGACTACGTCTATTCTAGACGAGAGGTATTTAAGTGAGCCCTTGCTCAGCATTGTGCGCCACCTCTCAACTGGAGATCGAACTGGTTATTTTTGACTTCAGAGAAGTGAGTTGAGGTTTTAAATTATCACCTATACGGTATATCAAACCAAGTCACCACGTATCGAAAGGTATATAAGTGTGCTTGGGTAAGGGTGGCCAGATAAAAATGCATTGCACGTAGTAAACTTAGAGTCTAGAAACCTTCCCCGTAGGTCACGAATCGAACTTATCGTGGGTGTTCCCGGGTTGTTTATTGAATGAAACTTGTTGATTGATGAATGTATGTGAGTGATGTGAATGGTGAGATCAGAGTTAATGATTGTCCTCAAGGATAAAAAATGTTGCTTTTGAAAATTAAAATGGGTGCACCGACCCAATAAAGAATCCATTTTTTGCAATAATTTATAATGACCCAGTCCATCTCGATCCAATAATCATGATGGGTCGGGCCATTTAGATCAAAATGGAAATCAAATTCTTTTCTAAATTCGGGTTTCAACCCATTTTCAAAGAAAAGAAATGGTTTACAAAGCAAAAATATTTTCCAAGAAAAGTATTTCCAGAAAATGTTTTCCAGAAGAATAAGATTTTCCAAAAAGAAACGCTTAAAAAAAAAGTTTTCTAAAAGAAAATGTTTTCTAAGAAAGAAAAGGAAGAAAAATATTTTTCAAAAAAAAAAAATGATTTACAAAAGATCTATTTTGCATGAAAAATTATTGAAATATGTTTGTTGGAAGTTGTTATTCAATAAAAATATTATTTTCAAGAGTGCAATAAAATTATTTTCCTTCTGAATAATCATTGAATGGATGAATTGTTTAATGGATTGGTGCACAAAATTCAATAAAATCTCAGGGTTCATTTAAAATGTTATCAAGGGGGTGTCACTGAAATTGGTTAAATTCACCTTCAAAGAGGTTTTAAGGGTTATCATTATATCTAAGCTCAAATCGTCCATCGTCTAGCTAGGATTGTAAATCCGGTCAGTTAGAGTAAACGTCAATATCAAGTCAACAGTCAGAAATGACCTCAAAATTTCTCAACATTGTCCAATTGTTCTTTGAAGATTATAGTGCTTCAATCCTACTGGTTGTAAGCAATATCTCAGTCATCAGTCCTAATCAAACTCGTGTGGGTACTTGTCTTGAATTTTCGTGAGTCATTTAGATTAGCTCGAGTCCTTTTTTCCAGTAAGGTCATGTCTTCCTTAGATTGAGTTTACTCTTTCCTATTGAGTGAAGTTAGTTCGTCGAGTCTATAGAGGTGTCTGTCGCCCTTTCTGAATTTGATTGGGTAAAGAAAATTTTTGAATACCCTGAGCGCATTAACAAATTAACTAATAATCTAGCTTCAAGGATATATTTTTTCTCCTGAACAAGAAGATGAAAGTCAGGCTCAAGAAGGCAAAGGTCATTGACTGTGGAACATAAATTAATCCTAAAGAGATTCAAATAGAAATCATCATATCCCTAGAGGAACACAAGAGGATAATGAATTTTCTCAGAAATTTTAAAAGACTTGTTCGCTTGGGCCTATGAGGATATGTTAGGTGCAAGTTTGGGTGTTGTTTGACACAGATTATATATTGACTTGATAAAAGGAGATCAAGGAAGATGTTATAAAATGTATTAGTGCTAGGATTCTCAATATGGTAGAGCTCCCAGAATATATTACATTCTCAGACTAATGAAATAGTTGAAGTGGTATTGATATTTGATAATGGGTTGTACATCAAAGCTTAAGTTGTTACTCTATATTTAAAGTTCAAGATCCAGCATCACAAATCATCTCCTTACGTTCTCAGACTAATGAAAAGGTTGAAGCAGCTAGTAAAAAATCTTAAAACAATCATCAAGACAATGCGTCAATCACACCAGGATTAGTTAGAAAAGTTACCATTCACACTAGGGGAACATCATACTTCAATGCAATTTTCTACTAGAGTTATTCCCTATTTTCTAGTGTATGGCATGGAAGCAGTCTTGCTAGTTGAAATGGAAATTCCGTCTCTCAGGGTCTTATTGGAAAGTCAGTTGTCAGAAGCAGACTAGGTTCGTCATTGGGTATGAAGAGCTAAACTTGATTGAAAAAAAATAACTTAGAGTTCTGTACCACATGCAAACTCATTAAAGAAGAGTCATTCTCATGTTTGATAAGAAGGTTATGGCTCATTACTTACAAGTCGGGGATTTGGTATTCAAAAAGAATAGTGCACATATCTTTGAACCCAGAGGGAAGTTCAAATCAAATTGGGGAGGTCCGTTCATCATCAAAGAAATATTACCAGGAAAAGCTGTCAGACTTCAAGATCATGATGGAATCGAATTACCAGAACCAACCAACCTTGACCAAATCAAATGGTACTACATTTAAGGAGGCCATCTTTGGCCAAATCAATCCTTATATTACCGAGTTACCCAGTTCAACATATCATTTCTCAACCCCTTTGCTGCCTTTTCAAAAATAAAAATTATGCCTTTTTCTTTCTCAGCCCGATCACCTAACCTAGGGGAGGGAAAATCTGAACTACGTTTTGGTTTGATCCCAAAATGTTGGGGTACGTAGGCAACCTGAGAAGTTACTTCAGGCCCGACCATATCAAAATAAAAAAAATAGATTCCTCAACAAAAAAAAAATCTAAAAAGAGAAATATTCAAAAGAAAAAGAAATATCGTCAAAATGGGGAAGAAAAATTCAAGATGAAATGCCACACAAAGGGCATTTGGGTTTTTGAGCCTCAAAATTCCTTTCTTTTTATACCTAGTCCTAAGCTTACCTACTAAAGTCCTTCTGAGTACCGTACGAAAAGTCAAGGAAGATAATAAATCATGATCAGACAGTAACTCTAGAAGTTCAGAGGAGAAGAAAAAAGATAAAAAAATGATAAAGCCTGCTAAGTTGAAAACCTGAAAAAGGCGATTTAGGCAAAAATTAAGGCAAGCTCGCAAGGTTGAAAATCTGAAAGGACAACTTTGACAATAATCAGAGCCAAGAAAAAAAAGAAAAAGCTCGCTAGATCGAAAACCTGAAAAGACGATCTAGGCAAAAGCTAGAACAAGCTCGATAGATTGAAAACCTGAAAAGACGATCTAGGCAAAAATTAGAGCAATAAAGAAAAACAGAAGAAAATCCTAAGCTGAGAGTAGTCCAAGCTAAAACATCAGAAGTCCGAATAATCCAGTTCAATACTTAGCTTAAACCAGGCATAGACTCAGAAACCACAAGTATCTTATCTACGATCGATCTGAAAATGTTTACTTCCCCAAGTGAACCAAGGGAGATAAGGGTGGATCCTATGATAAGTCTCAAAAGGAAATATTTTGTTATCTTGAGCCTGACTCAAAATCTTTAATAAAATCAATTAAAAATTGGATCTTTATTGCGCTTGTGGTAATCAAATATTTCAAACCTTCATACAAGGGGCATTTTTTTTCTTCTTTAATGTAACTTTTCCCCCTTAGACTAGGGGCATTTTTTTTTAATTTTTGCATAATGTGTTCAATTATCTTCAATGCCACGTACATTGTCAAACTAGGGGCATTTTGTCTTTGAGCAATGTTAATCCTAAAAAAAATAATAGGAACCCCAAACTTAAGGTTACCCTCTTGATAACAGTTTTTCGAAAAACTTTTGAGGTCCAAAAGAAATAAAAAACTTAGGTTTTAAATTCATAAAACTTTTTGGATAAAACCTTGAGGTTCAAACAAAAGCACTTTGGATCTCACATTTGACTCCGCCCAGAGATTAACTAATAATTCGCTTACCTAGAGTAGGAGATATGGCATTCTTTCGTTCCCAGATTCCTTTCTAGATCCAATCATTCTTAGATTCGATCATTTCTCTTCCAGATTCATTATCTTTCGGATTTATTCATTCTCCGATTCATTCCAATCAGTCTTGTCCAAATTTATTCATTCTTTTCCAAAATTCCTTCATTCCTCTGTCAGTTTTGCTCAGTTACCGCCAAGGGTTATCTTGGATTTTGCTCAGTTTCCGCCAAGGGTTATCTTGGATTTTGCTCAGTTATCTTCGATTTTGCTCAGTTGCCGCCAAGGGTTATCTTGGATTTTGCTCAGTTGCCGCTAAAGGTATATCTTGGGTTTTGCTCAGTTACCGTCGAGGGTTTTCTAGAAATTATGCTCAGTTTATACTCAATTTATGCTCAGATTATCCTCAAGTTATACTCAAATTATACTAAGATTTTACTCAGTTTCACACAATGCACACACTTACATTTGCACTTTTTAGTGAGGGAGAATTCTTTAAAATTCAAGGATCTGACACTGTAAGTGAGAGTTTGCGCTCAAGGACCTGACAACCTTTTAGTTCGGGGAGAGCTTTACCCTGAAGGATCCGAACACCCTGACGAATTGCTAAATCAAACTGCAAAATGAACTGTCACTAGTTTTGGCATTCAGATATCGCACTATCTACCAAAATAGATTTGCTATCTAGTTTGCTTCAACCCTCTGCCAAAGAGGGGCATCTGTAGACACCCCATTTTTGCATCCGCTTGATTAATCAACTCGTCAACCCGATCGCAATGATTCCCAATGATGGATGTGTATTCTATTGCTTTATTTTGTTATCAAATGTGTTTCAGAAATCCGGATGAGGTATCTCGAACTGACAAAACCTTAGAAACCACGCTACGTTAGGAAAATACGACTTCAGAAACATAGAAATCATCATCTTGCAGACCCAAAAAGAAGCTTCACGATAAAAAACCCTAAAAATTGACCAAATTATCAAAACACCCTTAACATCAAAACAACCCTAGAGCCTATGTTACGATTAGAAAAATCCTTTCGAGCACATAAAATAATAAATCGAAATCAAATAAATTATTTCGCCAATTTTAACAGAATTTGACAAAATTACGAAAATGCCCCTCATTAAGTTCGTAACCATTTCACACAAAAAATTTCATAAATGACACAAACTAATATTTCTATTAAATTTCTTACGAAAAATCGATTCTAAAACATCCTAAAACATTACAAATCGACTTAAAACGTGAAAAGTCCTCTCTAGGGGCAAAATGATAATTTCATAATTTACATAATTAAAAAATTGGAAATTAATAAATAAAACATTAAATAATTAAAGTGAAACATTAATGAAATTAATTTAAAATTTTGAACTAAAAAAAATCGATCAATCGGGTTCTTATGAAAATTGTTGAGGGTTCGTGAAATATTTCTTTAAGGACCCCTCCATTTGGGGGTCCAAAGAATTAAAGATATAATAGAGGGGGGTTCTCCAAATATTAAAACCAATCAAGCAAGACTGAAGTCAAGGTATTAAAGTCAATCAAGCAAGACTGAAGTCAAAATTAAAGTCAATTAAGCAAGACTGAAGTCAAGATATTAAAAGTCAATCAATTAAGACTAAAGTCAAAATATTAAAAGTTAATCAAATAAGATCAAAAGTCAAAATCATAATAGAATTCTAATTAAATAATAACTCTATCTAATAGAGTTCTAACTAAAAAACAATTCTACCTAAAACAATTCTAATTAAAACACAATTCTACCTAAAACAATTCTAACTAAAACACAACTCTAATTAAATACTAACTCTATCCAAATCAACCCCTAAAAAATTCTATAAATAGAGGTTCCCACACCCTATTTTCGTATCAAAGAAAAAACCCTAGAAAAAGTAGGTGAAGAAGCCTCCATAACCTCCCCAAAATCCTAATTTTGGAGTCCCAACTCCTTCCCTAACACCCCTACTTCGATTTTAGCCTAAAAAACACATAGAAACCTTTCAAAAACACCCTAAAAATTCATAACAAATTCAAAGCATCCAGATTCAAGAAGGAGATACCTTGCCTCGAAGATCAGAAATCAAATCCGAAGACAGAACGAAGCAAATAGTACAGTACAAATAGCTGTTTTCACCAGATCTGAGGGAATAATACTTTCGCAAATCGAAGGTAAGATTTTTTCATTATTTTTTTAAATCTAGGTTTTGTCATTAGCGATGTAGTTATATTTGGAATAAGTAGAGACCGGCATTGGCCGGGCGGGGTTGGTGCCTAACACCTTCCAACCCTGTAACATGATCTCCGGATTCAGATTTTCTGTAGTAGATTAGTTCTTTTTATCCATTTTAGAGTCAGTTTGGTTCCTAGACCATAATAACTAGGTGGCGACTCCCAAACCTCAAGGATCAAAAGCGGATTCGCGTACCCCGCGGATCGAGGGCGCTTTCACCATCGTTCGATGTTGATGTCACGTTCATTTTCAATGATCATGTTGTGTAGTGTTAAATGCATAAAATTATGTATTTTTTCATTACTTTATAAAACACTTAAATCATATTTTTTAACTTAGAGCTACGATTTCTTCATAAAATCATGCATCATAGTTAATTTATATAAATTATATTTTACTAATTAGATTACATATATTTTTATAAATTTTGAAGGTTTAATTATATGTCTATTTTTGTAGGCAAAACATATGAAAATTAAAGAATCAAAGAATGGACAGAGACAAAGTGAAAATTTAAAGTTAAAGTCAAAGTCAAAGCACGATCCAAGAGATTTGATAGTCCTGGATTGATAGAATTAAATTTTAAATCTATCACGTCATACCATTTTATTAATAACTTTTGACTGACTAATCGAAATAAGACGAAATTTTAAGGTTAGCAAATTAATTAGGAGAAGAACTTATTTTTATTTCATGAAGTAAAGCTCATTCAGACTTCGAATTAGTTAAAAATACGTAACAAGTCAAAGACTCTAAATCTGTCATATTTTACCATTTTGGATGTAATTTTTGACTCAATTAATAAAACAAAGCAAGCTTAGTGGAGTTAGAACTCTAATTAAGAGGGGAATATCTTTTTATTTCTTATAAAAGATTAGATTTAGACGAAAAAATAGCAAAAATGTATTACTAAAGTAATCCTAATTTTTATTTATAAAAGATATTAAATCTTTAATTTTTATCTCTCTTTGATCTCTTTATTTTTCTTTCCTTTCCTAATATATTTTATTCTCTTTTTATATTTTATATTTTAATTTATTTTTCTGTAATTGGAAGACATATTGTTCAAGTTAATTCAATAATGAATATGCTTTTGATTTTACGTTACTTATTGATTTCTATAATGAATTTTGACTAATATCCCAATCTAAGGAGTTTGATGAAGTCAAGATTATTGTTTGTTTTTAGTTTATTCTTCTAGTTCTTGATATTTTCATTGTTAAAATAAATTTCTCTTTCAAACCTTATTTCTTCAATATTTTTGATTTATATCTCTTTATTCTTCATCAAGATATGATTTATTACTAATTGGAAGAACCCGTAATATCGGATGTTTGCTGTGATATAAAATCATTAGGTAATAAAATTTTTGAAGAAAAGGAAATCTTAGACAATTCTTAGATTTATAAAAACTAAGGATATTTCTTATTATACTATCTGAATCAAGAACTTCTGTCAATTTCTTGATTTGAGTTATAAAAAAACTTGAAAATAGATTTATTTAAATTAATTATCTTTGGTAGATTCATTCTCCTTAGATATTTTTCAATCCATATATTTTTAGTTAATTTAATGAAGTTTTTAGTTTAGTATCCAAAATCACATCATTTTTTTCTTTGATTTTTTAAAAACTAGAATATTAGTCCCCTAATTCTTAGTGGAACAACTTTACTTGCCAATTTAAAGTTGATTTTTAATTTTAATTTTATATTTTATTCTTGTTCTTTTTAGAGATATCTTTACATAATGAACATGTAGTATGATGTACATTTTCATTATGATGCAAAGATAATCTTTATTCTAATAATGCATCTGTCTCTGCGTTATACCCCAATTGATCTGCAAAATGTCAAATGCTTGTTCGATGTCTTTTTCTTATACCTTCTTAGTTTTTAGCAAACAATTTCACTTTTCCTATTATTGGGTGTTCGATCAGTTGTATCAAAGTTTTCCATTGAGGATATATACCATTATTTAGATAATGCCCTAGTATATGTTGACACCTATTTACCTTGTAATTAATCAGAGACATTTTATCATGGATGACATTATTGTATAGTAAGGAATGATTTATGACATTCATGCCATTGTTAGGAACCTAGCATATCACAGAAGGCATGATAATCTACAAATCTTTCAATGTAAATACCTCTACTATGAGGGTAGGCTTATGATGATACCTTCTATCTGTGCCATGCCACGCAATGAGACAATTTTTTTACTCCCAATGCATATAGTCTAAAGAGCCAGACATACCTAGGAATCTTCTTTCCTTTCCTTCTTGAAACAAACATGCAATATCTTATTCATTTGATGAACGCATGTACTGTGCCTTGTACAATGCAATTATAGCCTCACAAAAATGCTTCAAGCTTTGGATCATAGTACTCTAGCTAATCTTTAGGTACTTATTACAATAATTTCCTGATAATTTGTATGTAAGTATACGTATTGCAGTTGTCATTTTTGTATGGAAGAACATTCCAAACAATCACAACAATCATTTTGTATAGATGAAGTATTTATTATACGCTTCAACATCATTCAAAATGTGAAGGAGCTCTCGTCACATTCGATAACATCAATGAAAGTAGTCAGTTAGATATGTGCAATTCTCGAAGAAATAATCGCTCTATATCTGTAGATGGGTTCTTTCTTTATCACACTTAATAAATCGTCTGTTCCTTACTGGTTGTAAGAGAGTTGCTAGTGTTTAAGTAGAAAATAAATTAGTTGTTCTTTGTACTCATTTTTAATAATGCTGGGTAATCATCTTTTGATCCTCGAAGGATGAGCTCTCATTATTTGAAGAACTCAAAGATGTAGAAGAAGTAGATTTGATCATAAGAATAAAACAGGATGATTAAGCCATTTTTTTTTTACTTTAACTTTAAGATAGATGAATACAAGGAAGTGAAATTGACAATTTATAGAAAAAAAAAAACAAATTATTATTAAAAATAGCCGTTGAAATGTGTAGAGAGAATTAAAAAAACAAGAACTAATTAAAAATAAACCTTAATAAATAGACTAGCCTAATATTGATTTTACCATAATCTTCACAAGAAAAGATTAAGTTTATCAATATAAACCTTAATTTATTATAGTGCACCCAATGTCACACATACTGGAATACAATTAATATTAAATGACGAGTGCTTTTCAAGTTGGTCATACATGGAGAATTTTTCATTTTGGGTTGGGAAGTAATTAATTTATATTAACATTGACATGGACCTTATCGTAATCTTCTTCAAGTTCATTTTCATACAACTAACTCTTATTTCTATAAAAGGGATAAGGGATCTGATAAGTGATATTCACCCAAAACTTTTGGATCTCTTCTCTTAGTGCAACTCTTGTGTCCTAAGAAAATGCGTGAACAAAATGAGTAAATTTTTTAACTTCTATTGCAAATCAGCCTAGAGGTTTGGGATGTGTACAATTCACCTCGATTTCCTGAGAATCTCATGATTTGGCTACCAAACATATTCGAGTCGATTAGAAAATGGGATGATTATTTAGATGTCACTCTAAGGCCATGTATATATATTTTACTACTCTTACACTAATATCTATATATTTTTTCTTTCGAATGAATGGAAATGACATTAAAATGATAAAATTAATTCCAATATATATATATATAGTACTTTTAATAAATCTAATTGATTTGATAATTCCATAAATGGACTTACATATAAGTCGACAATAGTTGAATCGACTAGATGGAAATCAAAGTTGAGACAAGTTGTTTGCTTTAAATATATTTGTCACAAGATCATTCATTACATCAATCTTAAGGAAATCAACTAAATCTTTGTATTTCTCTTTATATATGTTTACATATTTATTTTTTCTATATTATTCTGGGATCATTTCTTTTTGTAAGTGCGTTAGAGAATCCGGAACCTCATAACTAGACAAAAGTCATTGAGAAAGTCAAGAAAGAAAGACGTACAAAAACCATCAAACAAATTAGTGGAGGGTTTATTGCTTTGAGATTTAACGAGTATAAAGTTACATTCATAATCATGGCGAAAGACAATACTTTGTGTAGCATTTAAATCGAAATCTCCTACTTCTCTTGTCAGTTTTGACATGTATGTCAAGATCGCAAAAGAAATCGTAATTCTTGCTCAAGGGGGACTCAAATAAATTAGGTTATACCCTAAGATATGCTTGGAAAACCTGAATATTATATGCTATTTTAAAATAAATCAGGTTTCCTATATGTGTGAAGTGTTGTTAGTGTACGTACTATCAAGTCTTATGTGTGACTGTTAAATTTGTCGTATTTGGTATTACTTTCGTAAGTTTTAAGTAACCTCTATAATAAAATTTTGCTATGCAATCTTATTTTTAATTAACAAGCATTTATATTTCTTTTGATTCGAGTTATCAAAAAAGAACTTGAAAATAAATTGATTTAAATTAATTATCCTTGGTGGATTCAATTTTCTTAGATATTTTTTAATTCAGACATTTTTTTAGTTAATTTAAATAAGTTTTTAGTTTAGTATCTCAAATCATATATTGTTTTTCTTTGATTTTCTAAAAGCTGGAATATTAATCCCTTAATCGTCAGTGGAACAACCCTACTTATCAATTTAAAGTGGATTTTTAATCTTATATTTTGTTCTTATTCTTTTCAGAGACATCTGTACATGACGAACATATAGTTTGATGCACATTTTCATTATGATGCAAAGATCATCTTTATTCAAATAACGCATTGGTCTTTGCATTATACCTCAATTGATTTGCAAAATGCTAAACACTTGTTTGATGTTTTTTCTTATAACATTTTATTTTTTAGCAAACAGTTTTACCTTTCCTGTTATTGGGTGCTCAATCGTTTGCATCAAAATTTTCCATTGAGGATACATACCATTAGTTAGATAATACCCTAGTATATGTTGACACCCATTTACCACATAATTAACTAGAGGCATTTTATCATGGATGAGATTGTCGAATAATAGGGAATGATCTATGACATTCACGCCATTGTGAGAACCTAGCATATCAAAGAAATCATGCAATCTACAAATCTTTTGATGTAAATGCCTCCAATATAAGGGTAGGCTTACGATGATGATCTCTATGTGTGCTATGCCACACAATGAGATAGTTTTTCTACTCCCAATGCATATAGTTTAAAGAACAAAGCATACCTAGGAATCCTCTTTTCTTTCCTTCTTGAAGGAAACGTCTAACGTCTTGTTGATTCAACGAATGCATGTACTGTGCCTCATACAATGCAATTTAACATCACAAAAGCGCTTCAACATTTGGATCGTAATATTCTAACCAATCCTTTTGTTTAGACGAAGTATTTGTTATACGTTTCAATGTCATTCAAAATGCGAAGAAGGAGCTCACTTTGCATTCAGTAACGTCGACGAAATGATCTCTCTATATCTGTAGATGGGTTTCCTCTTGGTCACACTTAATAAATTGTCTGTTCCCAATTGGTTGTAAGAATGTCGCTAGCGTTTGACCTGGAAACAAATTAGTTGTCCCTTGCACTCATTCTTTATAATGTTGCGCAGCCCATCTCTTGATCCTCAGAGGATGAACTTTCATTGTTTGACGAACTTAAAGATGTAGAAGAATTAGATTCAATCATAGGAATAAATAGGGATGACGAAACCATTTTTTTAAACTTTAACTTTAAGATAGATGAATACAAGGAGGTGAAATTGACAATTTATGGAAAAAAAATCTAATTATTAATAGAAAAAATGGCCATTGACATTTATTAGTTGGAATAACCATTCAAATTTAGAGTCCTTGGAATAATCCTTAAAATTTAGAGCCATTGGAATGTATACATTAATGTGTAAACTAACATGTCCATTGGATTAATGTGTAAACTAACATGTCCATTGGAGTGGGCGTAAGTGTTGACTTAACTTCACTTGTTAAAAGTGACTAACAAGTAAAAAAGGTGCCGACGTGGCACCTTTAATATGTGATACTTAGCATGTCCATCGGAGATGCTAGTACCTTGCTAACATGACACTATTTTCAACCATTCTTTTCCAATTAGGATTGAATATATGGACATTTTTTGGTTTCTATATATATATATATATATATTACTTAAAATCCGTGACAATTATTATTATTTATTTTTGGGGCCATGTATGTTTCAACATTGTATTAAGATATTAAATTTTCATTGGAATCTGATTATTCTTCAATTGGTCCACGAAAAATCGAGTTCTATGGGATGAGAAATTCGAGGCCGACTTTTTTTACATTGACCCCACCCTCCTAACGATAAGTTTTCACCTTTCATGAGAATCCAAATGTTTATCTGTGGAACACAGATTATCCAATTTCATGAGAATAACATTTGCTCGATAAATCAGGAATGAATCAATTTTTGGAGAAATGGGAGTGCAACTTGGGCTAAATAATTGGATTACATCAGGCTCAACCTAAGAACCCGAGCCGACCACATATCTTACAGCACTCAACCCAAGCCCAACTAATCTACAGACCGGGCTTTTGGATCATAGCATAATCCCAGATACTCACTACTCAATATAGGTCCATGCTCATATTGCATCCGGTTCGATTGGGTAGTAAATATAACTATGGGTTCACAATGTGAAAAAAGCCCAAATTTGATGATCTTGAGCCGTCACTTTTCATAAAAATTCGATTGACCAAGAGGTTGAATTGGCGTCGAATTTTTTATTGTCAAATTTTTTTTTGACGGGCCGAAACTATTAAATTAATGAAGGATGAGAGAAATTCAACAGTACTAAGCCGTCAAATCTGGGAACATCAAGAATTTCGACGGTCCTAGACCGTCAAAATTCACTTTCTAAAATTCGTGGGTCTTGACACGTCAAATTTTTCTGTCAAATTTTCCAGTTTTTACCTAATGGTTAGTCATCATATGTTCAATACTGTTCAATCTAAATCTTTCCTAAATCCTTCCAGAAAAAGGAAATTCATCCAAAATTAATTATATATAGGACAAATTTAGTGCCTAGAAAGCTTGAGTTAAAACATAGAAGAATGATAGAAGTTGTACAGGAAATTTGAAATGTATTACATATAATTACATAGCGATTAATTTTAGGTTGGTCAAGGTCATAGATCAATTAAGTGCAACATACATTTCGGAGGACTCGGGGAGCCAAGGCAGGTTAGGTTGCTTTGTTCCCGGGGGAGGGAAGGCAGAAGCTGAACGAGGAGGTCTTGAATTAGGGACCTTAGCTTGAAGTTTGAGTAATGTAGGAAGCAAGAAGATACGACCATAATATGACAAAAAGAAAATAAGCCAAACCCGAACAATGCCAACTAAGAGCCGTGCTATTGTCAAATTGAGCTCATCGTGCTTTAGTTGGGCTCATCCAAGTTCAGCCTGTGACGGGAGAGAAGTCCCCCCATCAAAATAGCTGTAAGTAGGGACTGTAGTTACAAGTTAGGGGCATTGATAAGTAGGATGGTTAATTGTAGAAGTTTTTACAGTAAAAAACTAGTGCTATATTTAAATATATGTAGATGATTGGTACAATAATATTGTTTTTAGATATTAAATGATCATTTTAGAGAGTAGAAAAAAAAGAAGTCATGCATGTAGAATTAACAAGGTATTTTAAACTAAATAGACAAAGAACCAATGAGCATTGGGTGCAGTGGGCAAGGCATCCTTCCAAAAAGGAAAAAGTCTTAAGTTCAAGCCCCCTCTTTGGTCACTCACATGGATTTTTTCCTACTTCCTTGGTTTGTGTGGTTTTGCATATGCTGGGGGATTTGGGTGAGAAATGGTGCTCTGAGAAGCAAGTTTGTGGGTATTGCATGTACCAGGGAATTTGGGTGAGAAATGATGTTCTATGAGACCAGTTGCCTTTCCCTTGCTAGTTAGGCCTACGGGTCCATAACCCCTTCATAAAAGAAAAAAAATACTAAATAGACATAGATTATATATATAGGCGTAGCGTTCAATGGCCAACTATTTGGCAAAACATGAGTTAGAAGTTTTGGAATGGGTTGATTTTTGGTGAGGATGATCTCTACGGTGAGGAGATCATCCTCACCAAAAATCAGCCCATTCCAAAATTTCTAACCCATGTTTACAAGTTGAAAAATCGTGGACCGTCCATTTTTTGTAAACTGTTTTTGATGGGGTTAGAAGTTTTGGAATGGGCTGATTTTTGGTGATGATGATCTCCTCACCGTAGAGATCATCCTCACCAAAAATCAGCCCATTCCAAAACTTCTAACTCATGTTTTGAAAAATATTTTGCCAAAAAGTTTGCTAAAAAGTTTGCCATTGAACGTGACCCTAATATATATATATATATATATATATATATATATATATATATATTATTAGTTGAACAAAAGAAAAGGATGGAAAACCTATTTTCTTGTTTGGAAGTTTATATATATATCATTAGTTGAACAAAAGAAAAGGATGGAAAACCTATTTTCTTGTTTGGAAGTTTAGGATGATGACAAATCCCTCTTTAGAACCAAATTTTTTAGGGTGATTTAGACTTACCTGACTAGGGGAGGATTTATGGACGATTTTTAAGTTATAGCAATAGATAACAATGGCGGATAAAGAAATCCACCTCTATTGCCTATATATATATATTATTAGTTGAACGAAAGAAAGGGATGGAAAACTTATTTTCTTGTTTGGAAGTTTAGGATGATGACAAATCCCTCTTTAGAACCAATTTTTTTAGGGTGATTTAGACTTACCTGACTAGGGGAGGATTTATGGACGATTTTTGAGTTATAGCAATAGATAACAATGGCGGATAAAGAAATCCACCTCTATTGCCCCCACAAATTTTTTTCCATCCTTAGCTTACCCCCCGTAAAGTTTTCCACTCTTAGTTGCCCCCACACGTGGGAAAAATTCTGGCTCCACCACTGTTAATCCAATTATATTTTGGTGAAAATTAGAGATAACCCATGTGTTTTCAAATTGATGGGATGCCCCATTTGACAACTGTTATCCATATGGACTAATAAAAAAATGCCCTCTTCTTCATCCCGTAGCTATGGCTGTCGGATTCCAAGTCTGTTTCGTTAACTCTTGTTCGTGTTTAGTGTAGGACTCGAGCTTGAGAGCTAGTGGCCTGACTTGATCTGTTACTTATATCTATATATAAAATATATAAAATTAGAGCGTTAGTATTGGCACCCAACTTTTACTTAATACACCTAGTTGAAAATAAAGAAAACAAATAAACGGTTGACAATTTATTTATTTTAAAAAAAATTTCATATGAGCCTAATCATTATTGAAATTGTTTGGATGAGTGTTATAATGTCTTCTAATGCTTAGATAATAATTTGAGCCCAACCTTTGTGATGTTCAAATGGCATGTTAGGGTGTAATAAGTAAAGTTTGGGGTGTCAATCATGGTTTTAAATCTCATCCGAGACTGAGACGACACAGTCTCATTCATGGATGAGACATCAAAAATGAATTTTAAAACCATGGTGTCAATAGCAGCTCTCTAAAATTATCTATGTAGTAATACGTGCATGCAATGCATTATATCATTTAAAAAAAAGAAAAAAAAAAAAAAAAAAAAAAAAAAAAAAAAAAAAAAAAAAGGTACACTAAATAAATGCAAAAGGGTATCTCATTAGTCTCTTTATTTTTGACGACAAAGTCAAGTCAACTCAGCTAACCAAGACATATTGAGATAGTCGAGCAGTTACATATTTAGTTCCACGAAATCTATTAACTGCTTGCATTAGCTTTCTTCTCGATAAAATACTTTCCAATAACTTGAGAAATGGCTTCCAATGGTTTGATAGAGATAAGAGAAACATTTGATGCTGACTCTTCATCAATTTCATACTCTATAGTTGATTTGATAATGGATGAATCTGTATCTTTCTCTATGATCTCGAAACTCACTCGATACAGACTAAATCCAAGCTCCAAGTATCCTCCTTCAACCACCTCTGCTTCCTTCAAACGATTCTCGTGGTCGATCTTTGTGAACTTTTCTTTGTAAGATGTTCCTTGAACCATTAGGGAAACAAGTTATTGAATTAAATTAAAATCCCATGAAATAAAAGCATAACAAGCATTGACTAAGTCATTGTTTTAAAACTCGTCGAGTCAACTCGAAACTTGATCAAGTGAACCGAATCTATTGGATTTCAAGGTGATTCAGTCCTACAGCTCGAAGAAACAAACTTGTTGAGTCAACTTGAAAATTCATTAAGTCAACTCATAAACTCGGTCGAGTCAGAGCTCAAAAAATGCAATGTGTTTGAGGTCCAGATCCACTTGGGAAAATTATGGTCTTGAGCCCGTAAAAGTAGGGTTGGGCTAAAAATTTTCCAACCCATTATGTTTGGGTTGGGTTAGGGCCTAAACATTAGTAGCTCGATTCGATTAAAAAATGGAGATTGGACTCTTATTTTGATTTAAATCAATTTCAAAGGGCTCTAAATAATTTTTAAAAGTATAGGAATTTAATATTTTTTTACAATTAAATGAATCAATTTAAGCCCAACTTGCATGTTAGGTCTGGTTTAAGGTAAAACCCGTCTCTTTAAGTTTGTTTTAAAAATATGGGCCTAATTATTAGGGCTATTTGGGAATTAAAAAAAAATATGGGCCCAATTGGTAATTTTGTGAGGCCACATTTTTGGGTCTCAGGCCGACATATTTAAGTTGGTTTTAGCTAGCCTTACTTTTTTGAAACATATTTTAAAATAAAATCAATTCAAAGTTCAAAAACATGAGAGAGAGAATTGGAGTAGACCTTTCTTTGGATCAAACAAACAAAAGCACAAATCTGGTTTAATTTTAAAACCAAATCAGTCAAAGATTTAAAGATGATTAAATTCAATCATAGTGGTTAGAGGACTTTTTGATTTTCTTAAATTTTTTTTTTTTTCAATTTATTTGGTAAAAAATTCTAGCATGACCTGTCCTTTTAGAGTGAAAGATCAAACCTGAAATCTGATTTGTTTCAATTTGATAATTTAGGGCTCAGATTAAGGGTTTGGGTTCTGATAAGATTCCAATTTGATAATCTATTGGATTAATTTTAGATCAACCATGTCACAATCTAGAAAAGATTCAATTGCATATATTCAACATATGCATTTGCAATCCAATTCTGATCTAATTCAATTTTCGGCTGACAAGGCTCAATCCAAAATGGGAACTAATGAATCATCAAGTTAACTCAATTCGATGGATGGCAGAATCAGGTCAACTTTTAAGTAGCAGAAGATACCCATATAATTTAGAATCCCTATAAAGGAAACAATGTTGATTCAGAATCTTTGGACTAGAAGTCAATTGTTTAAGGTAGTGAAAGCATATATAAAAATATTTTTCAATAACAAAAAAAAACATAATTTTGGATGCACAATTAAATGGAAGAATATGATTTATTCAAATGACCCCATATTATTTAGATGGTACTTTGATGATAACGGCCTAGACAGGAGTGAGTGAGTTAGTGTATTGTCGAGTTGACTCTCTATAGTTTTAGAACTTGATATTTCTTCTCATCTTATCTCGATCCACATTGATATTGAGATGACTCGGTCAAATTTTTTTAACTTGGTGTATGGTTATTTATTTATTAATATATATCTTTATTCAAACAACTATATTTATGTTTTTTATAAAATTGATGCATTTAGAAGTTCTTAGTCTAGAGATCAAATTTCTGTTTCGATAATAAATACTTAAATTATGAAAAATTTAATTGACATTGAAAATCCAACTCGTTCACCAAGGATACCAAGCTGACTTGGATAAGTCATCTTGTTGAAAGTAGTCTTCACTCGGCTGACGTGGTACAGACACCGATCCATAGATTTTTTTCCTCGGGATACACAATTGTATAGATTTTACTCTTTTTAAATAAAAACCATGGTTGACTCAAATAATGCTAATAGCAATAAACCTACACAAATCATGACTGAATATCTTTAGAAACTAAAACAAACATACCAGATGAAAATGTAAGTTTCAGAACCGTGTCAACTCCACCATCTCCTTCCATGACTTCAAACTTTTTGACAACATCGGGAAGAAGTTCGCAGACAAGCTTCGCAAGTTTGAGTGTACTATAGACATCCCAGAGTTCGGTAGCCGACACGCTCACTTCCAACTCGGATGAAAGTTGCCCCATCACCATCTTCAATTCCTCCTCCAAGAAAACCAACCTAAGCTCCTAATTAGGGTTTGTGGTGAGGGTTATATTGTTTTGTTTATATGTTCATGTACCCTGCAAGTTGATATATTTATAACATTGTTAATTAAATACTTAGGAATCTTAGGTACATAGCTATTGAAGATGCCCTGACGATAAGAAAACAAATGAGAGCCTTAAGTTTCACCGACCAATAATAATAAGATTGAAAAGACACTCCTTGAGGGTTTGGTAAATTTGAAGATGACCCAGTGTTTTGAAAACTGATGACATGCCCCTTGACCAAGGTCTTTTCTAAGAGACTAAGAAATAGACGATTATCATGCGTGGGAAATTAACTAGAATCCATGGATGGTTTTGAACTTGAAAAATGTTGAACTTCACATGTGATGAAGGTTCAGATAGGAGAGCTAGGCTCAGGTATTTCTGGTCTGCATGAACCTACAGGTCGTAAGTGTTGAAAACAAAAGAATCTTGTATGAGCACTATTCATTGACCTGAGATCTTGTGCACCATAGGGATGGAAATTGTGACCTGCATTCATTGCCATCTATTTTATATTGAAAAGGAATATGATTAATAAGGAAAATCACTCAACTATAATGTTAGCCATGATCAGGAAAAAGAAATGCATGCATAAAATGGGGAAATGATGCGATAATGCAATGGTGTGGAGTGTGGACCATCTGATATGTTGGTAAGTTCATGCTATTCAGGACAATAAGCAAGACCCAATATAATTGGATAAATGATATTCACTCCTGTAGGAAAAAAAAATTAAAATGAAAAGCCAATCAACATCAGTCCAAAATACAAATATGATCCATGCCTTCTTTTCTTGACAAAAAATAATAGTCGTCAACTAGCTATTCGATCGGATACAATATGAGGATTTTAAATTTTATGTTCACATCATTCATATCATTCTAATTGACTTTTATAGAATTTTTTATTTTTATTTTTTATGTTCTTTATCTGTTTTTATGAATTTTTACTGATTGGAGGTTGTGGATTATGGTGTTCATAATTAAGCTATGGGAGTACAACAATGTCAGGGTAAAAAATTTCTAGTAGTTAGTTTTGTTTCTTAATTATATTTTCTTTGTTTACAATTGTGTTTCTCATTTGGTAGTAGATTTTGTTCTTAATTCTGTTGTGTTTTCTTCTAAGCATCAACAAGATGAATAAATGTAGAAATTCTTGCATGTCTGGTTTCACTTTTATTTTGTCTATTAGGAGAAGGTTAACCAAAAATGAACAAATTTTATCTACAAAAAGGGATATGATTGTATATAGGTACATATATACATGGTTTATAAATATATATAATCACTAGTCACAATGGACTAATAACGACTTCAAACATGCGGGAAGAACGACTATCGTAAGTTGTGGATTTTAGTCAACTTATATAATCTGTCGTACCCTTTATTTTGCTTCGGGATTTATGTCGGTATTAGCGATAGATCTTGGCTACAGTTCAACTCAGTTGTTTAACAAATTTAACATAAAATGATGATGATTGGACCTCATCTTGACTCTAGTCTTTGTCCGTTGATTATAGGATTTTTTTGGATCGTAGTAGAGACCGATCATCTCGATAAGGTGGGTTTGGTGCCTAACACTTTCTGAAACCCGTAATCCAACCCCTTACCCATGTCTCATGCCCATGGACTGATTCGAATCCATTTAAGAGTTATCTATGATTTTTAGACTTAAACTAGGTGGCGATTCTCTATTCTCATAAAATCCCCTATTTTTATTAGAAACTTTTTATTTTTCTATAAAAAGTGTCGAGGCGATTTCAGTAGCAACTCCACTGGAGATTTTATGGTCAAACTTGACTCATTCCAAGCTTATTCTTAGGTTGACTTTTTTTACTTGAGTCAACTTAATTGGCTCAAGAACCATTTTTTTAGTAAGTTTATATTTATCAAGGTTTTTCTACTAGTCTTTAAAGAATATAGAGTTCTAATTAAATTTCCAACAATATTGATATCTATTATATTATAGAATCCTTGTGCGTTTTAGAAATTAAGAATCGTAAAGGTCAAATTGAATTGTATACACACGTGATATCGAAAATTTCAAAAATCGTAATTGGCATTGTATATATAAGTAAAATTAAATCCATAAACCAAATTGGAAAACATATATATGGATAAACCTGAAAGCACCTTCGATCCGCGGGGTGTGCAGATCCGCTTTTGACTTTTGAGGTTTGGGAGTCGCCATCTAGTTATTACGGTTTATGAATCGAATATTGACTCGAAATGGATAAACAAATAACTAATCTACTAAAAAATATTGAGTCCGGATGGGGTTGATGCCTAATACCTTACCTTTGCAACACAACGATTTTGTTCCCTCAGATCTGATAGAACAGTTCCTCGTACAGTACTCCTCGCTCCGTTCTGTCACCGGATTCGCTTCAGACCTCCAAGATGAAGTACCTCCTTCTTAGATATGAATATTTCTGATTTGTTTATGGATTTCTGGGTGTTTTTGAAGGGTTTGTAGGTGTTTTTTGAGGTAAAGTTGGGGTATGGATGTTAGGTAAGGAATTAGGACTTCAAAATTAGAATTTATGGGAGGTTAGGAAAGTTTTTTGACTTACTTTTCTTAGGATTTATTTTTTGATACGAAAATAGGTTGTAGAGACTCTTATTTATAGAACTTTTTAGATATAATTAGTATTTGACTAGAGTTCTTTTGAATATAGTTAGTGTTTAATTAGGATTATTTTAATTAGAATTAGTATTTGATTAGAATTATTTTAGATATAGTTAGAGTTTAATTAGAATTCTTTTAGATGATTTTAGAATTTAATTAGAATTCTTTTAGGATTTTGACTTTGGTCTTATTAGATTGATTAGGGTTTTGACTTAAGTCTCACTTGATTGATTAGAATTTAGGGTTTTGACCTAAATCTTACTTGATTGACTTGACTTCAATATTTTGACTTAAGTTTTACTTGATTGACTTGACTTTAATTTTAATTAGGGTTTCACTTTACATTAATTACTGTTTTAATTATTAATTTCATAATTTTTAATTATTAAAATTATAAAATTATCATTTTGTCCTTGGAGAAGACTTTTTTGTGTTTTAAGTCACTTTTTAATGTTCTAGAATGTTTTGGAATTGATTTTTCATAAGGAATTCAATGAGAATATTGATTTTTGTTATTTATGAAATTTTTATGCGAAATGGTCATGAACTTTATGAGGGGCATTTTCATAATTTTATCGAATTTGGTAAAAATTGACGAAATGGTTTATTTAGTTTCGATTTGTTATTTTATGTGTTTGAAAGGATTTTCCTAAGCGTAATGTAGGCTTTAGGGATGTTTTGAGGTTAGGGGTATTTTGGTAATTTAATCATTTTTTAGTGATTTTTATCTTGAAGCTTCTTTTATCTAAAAAATGATGATTTATATGTTTTTGGGGTTATATTTTCCTAACGTAGCGTGATTTCTAAAGTTTTGTTAACTTGAGATAACTCATTCGAATTTCTGAAACACATTTGGTAACCAAATACAGCATTGGAATAAACATCCATCATTGGGAACCGTCGCGATCGGGTTGACGAGTTGATTGATCAGGTGATTGCAAAAATGGGGTGTCTACAAAATCGAAAATCTAAAATTGAATATACATGTATAAATGAAAATTCTGAAATTGAATATACATAGCTAAACCGAAAAATTGAAATTGAATATACAGGGATAAATTGAAAATATGAAATTGAATATACATGGATAAACCGAAAATTTGAAATTGAGTATACATGTATAAATTGAAAATCGGAAATTGAATATTCATAAATAAATCGGCAAAACTGAAATTGAATATACATGGATAAACCGAACATCTGAAATTGAATATACATGTATAAACCAAAATTCTGAAATTGAATGTACATAAATAAATCAAAAAATCTCAAATTGAATATACATGTATAAATCGAAAATTCTGAAATATTGATTGCATATATGTACAAAATAAGAAATTTCAAATACCGATTAAATATATAAACCAAAATATATATATATATGAAAATCAGAAATTCCCTAAGTACCAATTTGAATATATATGAAAATCAAAAATTTCCATAATACCGATTTGAATATTCATGAAACCAAAAATTCTAAAACCGATTGATTATATATATATATGAAAATCTGAAATTCCCTAAATACCGATTTGAATATATATGAAAATTAAAAATTCCTTAAATATCAATTTGAATATTCATGAAATAAGAAATTCAAAAAATGATTGAATATATATATATATATGAAAATGAGAATTTCCCTAAATACCAATTTGAATATATATGCAAATCAGAAATTCCAAAAATGATTCAATATACATATGAAATTAAAAATTTTCAAATACCAAAATAGAAATCATGTACATATATGAAAATTTCAACAATTATGATTATACAACGGGATCAAGAAATTCACACAAGAATTTTATTATAAATCATGAAATTTTTTATTCATGAACAGTAGCCAAGATATAGAGATTCAAAAATCGACGCTTCGATACCACATGTTATAAAATTAATACATTTAAATCTTAAACATGACTTTTAATTGTCTCAATAGAATTTAATCAAACATATATCTCAAACATACCATTCACGTTAAATTAAAACAAGATTATAATTACTTACCTTGTGCCATCGCAAAATTGTTGATTCAATGTGTTGGAGGTGTATCCTACGATCCAAGTTGATTTTTTATTACTAGATTCACCTTCCCCCTTTTTTCTATGTGGATCGGTTGAATTTGTGATTGATGGATATAACATTTTTTATGACTTCCTTCTATTGTGCGTTCTACACAATACGTTTTTTATTCCCCATTTTCAATATGGGTTGTCGATCCCTTTTATAGATGAAGGTTAAAGGCCTAAAATCATTTTTTTAGTATGTTTCCTATCTATTAAAGTTTCTTACTAGTCTTTAAAAAATATAGAGTTATAATTATATTAGATTTCCAACAATATTGATATTCTATTATATTATAGAATCCTTGTGCATTTTGGAAACTAAGAATCGTGGTCAATGAGGTCACACTGTTATTTGGGTTCTAATAAATAAATGGATAGATTGGAGGTTCCCCCTTTAGATGAGTTAATATTTTTTAATCTTCAAAAAATGAAAAAAAATCTAGGATTGCCATGTGTCCTTCTCTAAGCATTTTTCCATCAATTTTTTTAATTTATTTAGTTTTTAGGTTCCCTCATTCTTGTTTATAAAAAAGAAATAATTTTAGATAAATCAAGACATTCTTAAATGAAGGATATCAAATAAAAACTTCTTAATAAAAAGATTAAGCATATTAGGATAAATTTAAATTTTAAAAAGAAACTTTAAACAAAAGAGAGAAGATTTCAATTTATTTCCAATGATTTTCTTCTCAGACCCTAATTAATAGTGAGATACCTCCACTTTCTAAATTGTCTTTCAATCAATGTTAAATGACCTTTAGGTCCTATATTAAAATCCTTGAGATATCCTTAACTACAAATATGCCATGTTCATAAATTTTCTTATTAGTAAATTTAAAATACCCTTCAAATTAACTAACTAAAAATAATAATGGATTGGATCCATTGGACTTTGGATAATGGGTTTTTATATGTTAACAACGCAAAGGAAAATGAAACACTAACATAAATGACATTAACATAAATGACATTAATGAGTTCAAACATTAAGAGTTGTACCATCAAGCATTCAAGAAATTGAAATTCGTCGTGAAAGGGTACAATTATCAAAATCTCTCGTCCTAACTATTAATCCACATAACCCATTAAAGTCGAACTCAAATTGTGCATTGGATCAATATCCATTAACCAACTGTTATTTACTCGTGTGTCTTTTATCATAGTCATTAGATGAGTTCTCAATCTAATGGTTAGGATAAGTTTTCTTTTTTAAATCTATATTATTCTTCTAGGTTTTAAAAGACACAAGGAGAGAGGTGTAGAAGGATTTTAGTATTTGTGTAGAAATTTGGACTTCTGGTGGACATAGGCATAGTTGCCAAATCACATAAAATATAGGTGTTTTTTTGTTTGATAAATATTTTATTAATAATCGTATTGAACACATATTTTCAAATTTAACACCAACTAAATCCTATTAGCAAAAATCTATTAATGCTTCCGGACCCATAAAATTCTACTTAAGTCTGTAGCACAAGTCTTCCCTCTCCTTTAATTTGTTGGAATCCGACTTTGAAACGGACTGCCTGCATCAAAATTTCAGTATAACCCATTTCAAAACATGACACGTGGAAAGGAATTTGTGAGTTGTGTTGCAATATAAGTTCTTGGAGTGCCAGATTTTAGTCTATTGTGTTTAGATTTCCAAAATTGCCAATAAAACGAGCAGCTCCATGAGCCACCACCATTCGCCATAATTGAACACCAACCAACCACGCATTATCCAAGATAGATTTTATTGCACATCAACTTTTTCTAGCGGCACCCCATTTCATATGTAAATCACCCAAACTTTAGCACACGTCTTGGGGGTGCCGTTAGTAAAAGTTGGTGTGGCAATATAAGCTCTCTTATTTAAGAAGAGTGTTGATCCTGAGCCACGTGTTCTTATGTTATATAAAAAACATCCAATCTTACTATAGTGTACCATACAATTCTTGTCATTACCTCTAATTGCATGATTTTTTCTTGATTTTTCCTCCTTATCTTGTGTCTTAAATTTGAGTCAATGAGAAGTAGTATTGGTCATAGTTACTTTTAGTTGTTAGAGTATTAAAATTATGTAATGTTGTTTTATTATAATTCTAAGTTATTGTCGACAATAAATTTCAACAAATCTACTTCGAGATTTGTGAAATATGATCGCAAATTATTTCATTGATTTTTGATGAAAATGAGATACAGATATCAATGTTTTATCTAATTAACAGTCAAATACAAAACAGTGATGATAACGTATATAACTTTTCTTCTCTCCGAGCTCCGTACTTTATCGACTAAGAAGGATGCTTTGACGTTGGCTTTGCTTTGTACTTGATCTTCTGTAGAGACTTTTGTAGATTTTCTTCTCTCTGAGCTTTGCGCTTTATCAGTTGAGAATGTTTTATTGACTTCAGGAGAAGGGCTTTATGCTTGATCTTCTCTTTAGTCGAAGTCCGGATCTCTTAAGAACCTTGCTTTGTCTCTAGAGGAGGACTTGAGAGCTTCTTCTTCTCTAGAGGGAGAACTTCTGTCTTCTGAGAGAAAGTGATCTAGATCCCCTTTCAATGAGAGAGGCTCTTATATTTATAGACTTAAAGATAACTTAGCTTTCCAATTATACCCCAACTTAAAGATGTTTAATTGATTTATTTAAGAGGCTAAATTTGTCAAAATCCAATTTTAAGGATTTTATGGATTATTATTGGGCTGAACTCATTTGTTTGGGTGGAGATCCCAATATTTAATGTGCGGATCACTTGATTTTTATTTAGATCATTGACTTTATTTGCGAAAGCCCAAATCCAAACTGTATGTGGCCCATCTCAATCAATGGCCCTAATTTAAACTTATGGGCCCAATTTTAATTTAAGGGACTTTTGTTAATTTAGAAAACGACGGGGACTCGTTTAAATTTTGATGCTTACAAATGTCCCCTCAATGATGCCTAGTTTGAAGCGAAACAGAAGGCAGGGCATTATTGAACATGCTTGTAATCAACGGTGGTTAAAGCTTTAAGAGAAATCAACCACGTGTGAAGAGAGGTCTTTTAATCCTACAACTATTAACAAACAAATGTCAACGATTCCTTTTAGGGCTATTTTCGAGATACCCCTTTTTTTAATGAAAAAAAAATGTTTCTCTAAAGAAAAGAATTTCAAGAAAAATTCCTCAAAGAATTTCTTATATATGAAAACATCTTCAAAATTTTCATGAAGAATATTTTCCAAAAGTTTAGTGAAAATCATTTTCGAGAAAGTATCTATATATATATATATATATATATTAATTCTTTTTCTTATGCCTCTTTTCTTACTCACATAGTAAATTTTATTCTTACTAAAAGTCCTTGACATCAAATGGATTATCATATTAGCAATCCAAAACCACAAAAACTCTACATTTCATGAAGAAAACTTAGATTCAAGCAAATATATATTTCTTATTTTGACTAATCGAAGGTTTTAAAGAAATGGGTGGCTACCGAATTTCCATCGAACTCCATAATTTAGAATTAAAATTCAATGGTGAATTTTATTTGGCTTGTAGAATTTTATGACCTACAAGCATGAGATGTTAGATCATATTTTTATTAGAACCCAAAGTGACCTCAAAATCCCTTAGCAAGATTTGAATCTCACTAAGTTAGTAAGCTTAGCTTACTATCTTTCTGTTTATTTTTATTTTTACCAATTTTTTATTTTTATTTTTGATGGCTTTGTGTAAAACTCTTGAGGTTTAACAATTAATAATTGGAGTGTCAATATAAAAAGTTCCAAAAACAAAAACCCAAATATCTTCCCTGTTTTCTTCATATCGTTTTTGAGAGTTTGACGAAGAACCGATGCTCTCTCTCTTGCTCTTGGTCGAACAACTTAAATCGTAGCATCGCGATGAACTCCTCCTCCATCTCCGTCGATTTCGGCGATCCTCAGTTATCTATTTTCTCTCTCGAACTTTCTTTTCTTCTCTTCTTTTTTCACGTCTCTTCCCCCAAAACCGTGTCCAAGAAGGACTCTTTTTCCCCCAAACTGATCAAACCAGTTTGGTGAAATTCTTTCATTCCTTCTTTAACACAAATAGCTGATTTCAAGAAGGATTCATCTCCTATAAATAGAGCACACGGCTGCTACTGGTGATGGTTAATTCTTGAAGAGATTGCTATATGCCGGCTGTTAATGGCTGATTCTTGAAGGGATCTGCAGCAAGAAATTGGTTTTGGGGAGTGCCACATGCGTACATGTAACCTCTTATCCTTATCCTTCTCCTTCTTCTTCTTAATTTTTTTTTTGTTTGTTTTTTTTTTTTTTGCCAAAACAGGGGCTGCGACTTCTACGTTAAGGATTAAAGGCTATTGATGTCGAATTTTTTGATTTCTTTCTTCACTCTCCTTCCTCTATTGATGGATGTTGAGGAACAAAGATTTACAAACCCTTCGGATCGATTGGTTTTGTTAGAGATTTTATTAACACACCAACCTCTTTTCGTAGCAAACCAAATGTTCATATCTATCAACAAAATAAAGTCCCTTTTGGACCTTCTTTGAGATTGGGATAGGTTTGATAACCGAATTAAACTAGAAGAATCAACGTTGCTGATCCTAGTATTGACTCTTTAATTCTTTAGACTTGTCTACATTTTCATTGACCTCATCGTCATCATCACTATCAACCACTGCAAAGGCCAATCTGATCTGCCTGCTCATACATCTAAGGATGAATACATTAAAGTCGTAACTCACTATGCTTTCTCTACCTTTATGAGGAAAGCACGTCACTGCAAGCTTCAAGTTATTTTTTTGATCCAAGATTCATTTTCACAAGTCTCTTGAAACTTTCCTACTCCTTTAATGTCCATGTCTTGGAAACAACTTCTCCC
Organism: Akebia trifoliata; assembly: GCF_017979445.1. Classification (NCBI taxonomy): domain Eukaryota; kingdom Viridiplantae; phylum Streptophyta; class Magnoliopsida; order Ranunculales; family Lardizabalaceae; genus Akebia; species Akebia trifoliata. Next base: position 39,510,562 of record NC_141385.1, on the reverse strand, counting down.
ATCTCATAAAATCTCCAACTAAAGAAAGCAGAACCCAACTCAGATTTTAGTCGAAGCCTCTCCTGGGACATGTGTTGTTGGATGCAATTTGTGGGTCCCAAATGATGGCAAGAGTATGAATTGGGTTTCCTTTTCCTGGTCATTCCCTACTAATTTCTGTATTTCTATTTTCAATCGGCCAAATTTGGGTACCTAACCACTTTGATAAATTATCCACCGTGGATGAACCAGTCCAGTTTGGGATGTCTACTTGAAAGCGGGAACCAATGGGAATTGCCATTTTTAAAAGATAATCACCGATAAAGTTTAATATCTTTGGTCCTTTTGGAGCCAACACTTTTAAACTATTTATCGACTCATCAGGTTTTTTCAGTAATTTTTTTTTAAAAATCCATGTAGATTTTGGAGGGAGTAGTTTTTTGGACTCAATGGGTTTGATTCATTGTCCGAGTCATCATAATTGAGGGAGAAGAAAATCATTTTGCTGATTAATCAATTCAAGTCAAATAATATTGATTAATTTGACAAGAAACTTGATTCTAAAGGCATTTTCTTTACCTCATCCCTTAATTTTTTTTAATTCAATGAAAACATCGTCTGACCACCCATGACGCAGTAACTTCCATTTAAGTATAACAGACTCTTTTTCTTTAAAAAAAGATGTGTTGAACGATATGAATAGAGATCTTGAGTATATATAATAACCTTCTTGAATTGATTCCGACTTTGATTACTTTTTCATACTTTGTTTCTTTTCCATATTGGGTCTTGTTTTTATTATTATTTATGCTTCAGAGCTTGTGAATGAATTAAAATTGAACTTCTCTTCTTTTTACAGACTCGAGACTATCAATAATATTGATATAAATATCTGATTCTTTTGGACCGATTACAACTTTGAAACTACTGGAAGGTATGGACCTTAGTCATTCTTCTCTTATATATATTTTTTTAACTTTATCGTTTTCGCATATCATTTTTCATGAATTGTAGCGAAAATTACAAATCGAGAACTTATAACCCTTGTCCGTCAATTTCTGAAGCATTTATTTGTTAGTCTGCTTAACGGTGGACAATTGAATTGTTAAAAGCGTTGCGTGATAAACGATGTACACGCAGAAGAATCATGTGACGAACTATTTGTCTAGCTAGTTGGTCAATCTCTAAAGTAATTGTCATCAATAATGCTTAGGAGTGGACAGTGTCGACTGACTAACAAACTTCAATTGACTTGCAGAATCTCGAGACTTAAGATTTGTATATGCAGAAGAACCATACATCCTATTTATTCAGCAAGTTGGCCAATATCTAAAGCAGTTGTTCATCAATAGTGCTTAGGAGTGGACAGCGTCAACTGACTGACAAATGTCAATTGACTCGCAAAATCACGAAACTCAAGATTTGTATACGTAGAAGAACCATGCGACGACCTATTTGTTCAGCTAGTTGGCCAATCTCTAAAGTAGCTGTTCATCAGTAGTGCTTAAGAGTGGACAACGTCAACTGGCTGACAAACGTCAATTGGCTAGAAGAATCACTTGACGTAAGATTTATTCACACAAAATAGCTATGCGACGAGCCATTTGTCCAGTCGGTTGGCCAATCTCTGAAGTAGTTGTTCATCAGTAATGCTTAGGAGTGGACAACATCAACTGACTGACAAACGTCAATTGGTTAGAAGAATCACTTGACGTAAGATTTGTTTACACAAAATAACCATGCGACGAGCTATTTGTACAATCGGTTGGCCAATCTCTAAAGTAATTGTTCATTAGTAGTGCTTAAGAGTGGACAACGTCAACTGCCTGACAAAAGTCAATTGGCTAGAAGAATTATTTGACGCAAGATTTGTTGACACAGAAAAACCATGCGACGAGCTATTTGTACAATCGATTGGCCAATCCCTAAAGAAACTGTTCATCAGTAGTGCTTAGGAGTGGACAATGTCAACTGGTTGACAGACGTTAATTGGCTAAAAGAATCACTTGACGCAAGATTTACTCATGTAGAAGTACCATGTGACGAGCTATTTGTACATGTCAGTTGGCTAATCTCTAACGCCATAGCATTATTGAGCATGATGGATTTTTTATTCATATTCTTATATACTTTTAGTCAATGTGACACTAGTATTTAGTGAGACATATTTTTTTTTGAGTAAGTGTGTTTATTTATTTTTTATTTTTTGAATTTCGCAGAGATGGTTAGGGATACTCTTTCCAAAGGTTCAAGGAATAAGAATCGTTCAAAATGAAGCTTACCGCGCGAAGGTTGGGTAAATGACTCTGCAGATCCTTCTTAGAAGGGAAAATGACTTTGTTTTTCCTATATTATGATAGATGGTCATTCAAGAAGAGGAAACATTTCATCTGTAGAGTTGAAGTTTGTCGTGCACACACCGATAATCGGTCATTTGAAGGCATAAGATACAGAAAGGGATACATCATTTAATATGACAGTTTTGAGTGAATATCCTTCAACGGTTGATGTACTCCCTGGAGATGAGAATGATACGGAGCATCTACCATCTTTATGTCATCCTCCACATCATGATCAAATTCGTAACTGTCCACAGGTTGTTTTGGCGCAGAAAATCATGCAACATTTCACTCGATGGGGTTTTATTGAACCTCGAGGCGACATTCAATATCTCAGTAGTTTTTGGGACTGGAGCTTGGATGTTAGCCATAAACTACAGAGTAGAAAATCGACAGCTTCTCTTTATGAAGTTATATTTGCAGCTAGTAAGGAATACAGTCGTCCTAATGGTATGTATCGGGCTTTGTGTGAGTTTTGGTGTTTCGATACCAATACTTTTGTGACAGGTCATGGGGAAGTGGGAAGTTCTTTATGGGAAATGCAGAAGATTTATGGGTTTTCTGTCACCGGGGAATATTATGAAGAAGTGATACCCAGTTTTGATGAACTCAAGGGTTGCAACAGTGTTTCAAGACTTCCTCTTTCTTGTCAGTATCTGTTCAAGGCATATGCTTTACTGATACTTGAAAAGGGAAGTGACTATGTTAGCCACAGTGAGTGGCTTGATTTCTAGTACACTAAAACTGAATGAATTTCTAATCCTCATCTGACAGTAGAGTATAAAGAAAGGGAAAAATCATTCTACATTAATCGTAATGGCCGTCAGTATCCTAGAACAAAATTACAAAGACCCTTTTCTTCTCGAGTTACTCTGGCTAAGGGGGGAAGTAAAGAGGTAGAAGATCCATTTAGTAGACTCGGTTTTCCTATGAATCAAAATGTTGAACATGAAGCTATGATAGCTTCATATCTCTCTTTGTGGTTGTGTTGCTTTGTTTTCCCTTGCGAAGATGGTGATGTTCTTCGTTCAGATACTTTCAAGATAGCAATACTGATGGCTCGAGGTACTACATTCAGCTTTGTAGCTCCACTTTTGTGTTGTTTGTATAAAGGTCTAACTCAGACTTATTAGGATATGAAAACACAGATAGTTGTAGGTGCTTCCACGAGTTATTGCCCCCTTCATTATTTATTTGGGTGGGTTGGACTTCATTTTCCTTAAAGAGTATTTGGTGACCTTGATACTAATTTTGGACCATCATATTTGGTTCGCACAGCTGGTGTTTCCAACTTATAATTTTGTTGGGAAGATAGTACTAAAGATACAAGGGATCTAATCATCACCGTGAATTCTAGTGATTTTAAATGGCATTCTAAGGAGGTTTGACCGCCAAAATGTTATAGAAGGATACGGACTGATAATGGTAATGACCCTTCTGAGGTTCAAGCTTTCATGATAAGCCGTCGTCCTGGATTTGTCTTGTTTCGATATGGTAATATTTGCGAGGTGAAAATGTATAGTCCTCATAAGTTTGCTCGTCAACAAGGCTTTTGTCAACGTATCCCTGAAACTTCAATTCCTGTTACAAGGTCCGTGGATAAGATAGAATTACACAGTTAGTGGCTGTCTTTAACTCAGATCAAAAGTTGAGTCAACTTTTTTATTCTTCCAAAAGTGGAAGACATGAGTTGACGATTTGATAAGAGTTACAGAGATTGGTGGGTTCAAGACGTAGTGTCTTACTTGGATGCCCTTGATTTTTTCCTTCTTGAGGATAGTGTCCCCGTTCCAAACTTTAATTTTGATGAAAGAAAATGAGTTGAAGATCGTGAGACGAGTTGTACTTTGCTTGTCATGCAAAAACTTCTCGTAAAAGAATAATAGAACATATGTGTATTGATGAAACGCAACAAGTCATTACGGAGCCTAGATTGAAATTACGTTTCAAAAAAATACTACCGACTACTCAAACGGAGTAGGCCAACATTCTTGGGGTAGATGTAAAGCAAACTGTTCATAAATCAAGTCCCTTAAAGTTTTGAAGCCTATTGTTCTGACTGAGCCTAATGATATGGGTGTGATTCTGGATATGCAAGAAGTTGACATTGAAAATGATGTGACTCCTAAATGAGGTAATTTTACATACTTTTTCTTTGTTGGAAATTTCACGTTTCTTATGTATACATATATATATATATATATATATATATATATATATATATATATATATATATATATATATATATATATATATATATATATATATATATGTGACTCCTAAATGAGGTAATTTTACATACTTTTTCTTTGTTGGAAATTTCACGTTTCTTATGTATACATATATATATATAGGGTCACGTTATTACGACCCCCTTTGCGACCCCCTTTGCGACACACCTTTTTGTCTTATATGGGAAAAAATGTTTGGAATGGGCTGATTTTTTGTGAGGATGATCTCTATGGTGAGGGGATCATCCTGGCAAAAAATCATCCCATTCCAAAACTTCTAACCCCATCAAAATTGATTTACAAAAATTGGACGGTCTATAATTTTTCAACAAAAATCGGACGGTCTAGAAGTTTTGGAATGGGCTGATTTTTTGCCAGGATGATCCCCTCACCATAGAGATCATCCTCACAAAAAATCAGCCCATTCCAAACATTTTTTCCCATATAAGACAAAAAGGTGTGTCGCAAAGGGGGTCGCAAAGGGGGTCGTAATAACGCTGTTCATATATATATATATATATATATATATATATATATATATATATATGTGACTCCTAAATGAGGTAATTTTACATACTTTTTCTTTGTTGGAAATTTCACGTTTCTTATGTATATATATATATATATATATATATATATATATATATATATATATATATATATGCATAATTTTTGTGATTTAATTATTCTCGTAGAATCATCAATCAATATATACTCCGTTGCCGATTTGTTTGCCCCAGAGGATTTTGTAGTCTTCCCTGCCTTCTCGGGTATGGGAGAAGTTTGGAATGTCAGTCATCTTAGTAGGGGGATTTCAAAATTGATTGGTATTGAAGACCCTTCAAAGAGTAATGGGGATGAGATTTTTTCATGTCCTCATCAAAGTTCTAGTGGTACTCCATCAACTTCAACTACACATGCAGATCCTATCGCATTGGCGTTACCTACTTCTAATAAGTTAGTTGATTCATCTGTGATTATCTCGAAGCTGTGTGGAATGCTTACTGTTTTGACCCAAACTTGACAAGTTTCCTTGCATGATAATGACGTCGACTTATGCGTTCAACAAGCATTACATAGAGCTCGTGACGAATTCCTTCGATCTAGAGTTGAGTTGATGCTCAATATTGATTTTTCCAACCTAAGAGAATGGTAATATTTTCATATGCCTGCCATCGTCTCTTCTCTCAAGGATGCTTTCAGAACTGATCCTATGCCTTTTGTAAATTTCTTCGAGTCGCTTATAACTGGAGTGGAGGCGTATTTTTTAAGATGAGAGAAGGCTTTATCATCTTTGTCAACAGATGATAAGGATCTTCAGCTATCCGTCTTAGACCAGGAAACTCAACTAAAATGTCAATTCATGGATAGTTTACGTACACAACTGATAGAAGCTAAGGATAAAATAGTTGAGCTGACTAAACAAGCAGCTGAGTTAGAAATTGAGTTGACTCAGTTGCTGCTTTTGAAGAGTTTCTTAGTACTTAAGTTCAAGAAGAGGGGGAGGCTTTATTTACTGTTGAAGTGGAGTGCACTCGCCTATCTAATGCTTCAATTATTGATGATGATGAAGTAGCTGCTTGCAAAACAGAGAGAGAGTCTTTGAAGAAGAAGTTTTGGAACCTTACTTCTTTATATTAAGCTTATTTTATTTATTTATTATTTTCTTCACTGAATAGGACTTAGGAAATTATAACATTGTTTATTTCGTTTGAAATTAATAAAATTCCCTTATTTCCTTATACAAGTATATTATTTTTTTTTGATGTGGTTGAACTTGAAGTAACTTTACAGGCTGCCTATGTATCCAGAATGGGATCAAACCATAACGTAGTTCAAATTGATACTACTTTAAGTTTTGCCTAGATCGCCCTCTTGAGTTTTCAATCTAGCGAGCTCAAAATTTTTATTTATTTATTTATTTATTTTAGACTGTTCACAATTTTAACTCATGCGGGTCAAGAGTATCATGTAGTTTAAACTCGTATGATAATCAACATTGTCAAATAGTTTAGGCTCGTGCTGAGGATCACTATTATTTTAAATATAGTATCGTTTGAGGAATTTGCCATTGATTGGACCAAGACGTAATCCTTCCGGTGTTACAAGAAGGTATGCACCATTAGTGTATACATTTTTCACTACGTGAGGTCTATCCTATTACCAATCAAACTTCTTTTCAGAACGATGTGAGAGGATGATTGGCCGTTGTACGACGAGAACTAAATTGCCAACTTGAAAAGAATGTCGTCGAACTTTCTTATTAAATGCACATGACAGACGAGCTTGGTAATACTCAAGTTGTTGTTGTGCTTCCAATCTCTTTTCGTCCAAAGCTTCAAGTTCAACCAGATGTAACTTGGCATTCTTATTGCAGGTTAGACCTTGAATTGCAATCCTTAGGGAAGGTATCTGACTTTTCAAAGGGAGAACAACTTCAACTCCATAAACCAATAAGTAAGGTGTAGCTTGCGTGGGGGTGCGATATGAGGTTCTGTAGGCCCATAGTACTTCCCCAATTCATTTATGTCAATCTTTTTTCGATTTTGAGACAACCTTCTCAAGAAGCTTGCAGACAGTTTTGTTGAAGGCTTCGACAAGTCCATTTGCTGCAGCGTTGTACATTGTAGAGCATCTCTACTTGATGTCAAACTTCATGCAGAACTGATCCATTATTGTATTGTTAAAAGACTTTCCATTATCTGTCATAATATATCGTGGAATGCCGTAACGAAACAAGATATTATTTTTGATGAAGTCGATTACCGTTTCTTTTTTGACTTCTCGAAGGGGAACTGCTTTAGCCTACTTAGAAAAATAATCTATTACGGTAAGAATATAAAGATGTTGTCTTGAAATTTTGGGAGTGGTCTAGCGACATCAAGTCCCCACCCATCAAAGGGCCAATATGCGATTGTAGGATGCAATGATTCCGATAGTTGACGAATGTAATCCCCATGAAATTGGCAAGCTTTATACATTTTTACATGGTCTAAAGAATTTTTCACCATAGTAGGCTGGTAGAATCCCATCATCTTCAGACTATGATGGAGTTTCGGCCCTGACTGATGCGAACCGCACACTCTAGAGTATGCTTCTTCTAAAGCATCTCGGATTTCATTATCTCTGAGACATCTCATTAAGATATCGTTGAGAGAGCGACGATATAATTTATCGGTAAAATACAAAAATCGAGGTACTCTGTGACATATTTCGATTTTATGTTTTAGGTCGTTTGGCAACTTCCCATGCTGTAGATAGTCAATAAGCGGTTGTCTCCAGTCTTTGACTTTGACTATTTCGACGGTGTTGCTTCCTGCGACTCACAATTTTTATCTATCAAAGAAGGTAGTACCTACCTATGAAAGATAGAGATATTCATTGTCTCTCCTTCTAACATAGCTAAACTTGCAGAAAGACTAGCTAAAACGTCAGCTTGCTTATTTTCGGTTGTTGGTATATGCTAGATGTTGACGTCTTCAAACTGACTTATAAGTTGTGTAGCATATTGGTGATAAGGTACGAACTCATGTTTTCGAAAGTTATACTCTGTTGAGAGTTGGTTGATGACAAGTTGTGAGTTCCCATACACATAGAGTTGGTGTAAATTTATCTCTAGCCCGAGTTTTAAATCAATGATCAGAGATTGGTATTTTACAACATTGTTTAAACATAGTTTCGTCAAGACAAATGAAAATGGCAATACCTCATTTTGTGAGGTGATAAAAATTACACTTGCCTCCGCTCCATCATTCTAACTACGCCATCAAAGAACATTTTTCAAGCTAAAAGTATGTCAATAGAAAATACTTCTTCATCAGGCAAGTCGTGAGACAATTCCCATTCAGCCGGAATAGGATGATGATAAAGAAAGTCGGCTAACGCTTGTCTTTTTACAGTCTTTTGAGGGATGTAAAGAATTTCAAATTCTAATAAGAGAAGGGCCCATTTAACTAGTCTTACGATAAAACTAACCTTGTTATAATGTACTTGAGTGAATCAGCTTGCGCAGTGAGTCGGATTGTGTGCGATAACATGTAATGTCGGAGTTTCTTTGTGGCAAAGATGAGGGCTAAACATGTTTTCTTGATGGGTGAATAGTTTACTTCTACTCCAACAAGATTTCGACTCAAGTAGTAGAGTGCACATTCTTTTCCTTCTTCATTTTCTTGAGCCAACAATGCTCCTAGTGACATTTCTTGTGCACTAATATAGAGAATCAATGACTTCTTGGGAATTAGTGCAGAAAGAACAGGATGCTTGAGAAGATACTCCTTGATACTTTTTAAAGTATTCTTACAAGCTTCATCCCATTCAAATGATGTATCTTTCTTCATCAATCAACTGAAGGGATGAGAACGCCCAACTAAGTTTGAGATGAATCTACGAATGTAAGCAAGTCGACCTTATAAACTTTTGAGTTCATGAATGTTACTTGGTGCCGACATCTTTTGGATGACTTTAATCTTGTTTCGATCGATTTCAATACCGCGATGTCGAATCACGAATCTCAAAAATTTACCCAAGGTAACTCCAAAAGTACATTTTAATGGATTCTTCTTGATCTGGTACTGTTGCAATCTGTCGAAGGTATCACGTAGATGTTGTAAGTGATCTTCTATTTTCTTGGACTTTACTACTAGGTCGTTAACGTAACATTCGACCTTGTCGTGTAGCATATCATCAAAGATCTTTTGCATAACTCATTGGTAAGTGACACCAACATTCTTAAGTCTAAAAGGCATAATTTTGTAATATTATATACTTTTTGGGGTACAGAAGGCCGTGAGTTCCTCATCTTTTGACAACATTCGAATTTGATTATAGCCGGAAGATCCATCTATGAAAGACAAAGGTTCATGTTCTGTAGTTGCATCAACCATAAGTTCCATGATTGAAAATGGAAAATCATTTTTTGGACACACGTTATTCAAGTCGTGAAAATCTACACACACTCGAATCTGTCCATTCTTTTTTCTTATCGGAACTATGTTGGAAATCCAGGTTGGATACTTTACTTCTCAGATGAAGTTAGCTTCTATCAACTTATTGACCTCTGTCTCAATCTGTGGTACCAACTCTGGTCGAAAATGATGTTGTGCCTGTTATTTTGGGTAAACTTCGTGTTTGACTACGAGCTGATGAACAGCAATCTTCAGATCAAGTTCTGGTATTTCTTTGTAAGTCCAAGTGAAAAAAACTTTGTATTCTTGTAGCAACTTGAGGTACTCAGATTCTTCATGCTAGTTTAGAAAAATACTGATGAACGTGGGTCGTGGCTCTTCAATTATCCCAAGATTTATTTCTTTCAAGTCGTTGACAGTGGCTTGTCCACCTTCTTCAAAGATCGGTTGAGCATTTTCGAGTTCTTTATCTAACGACGTAAAATCTTCTTTAGGGAATTCATCAATGGTAATGTTTAACATAAACAATATCTTCAGAATTGTCTATCCCTGTAGTTAAAGCTTAAGTGTCGCTCGTTTGATTTACGAGGATGATGGTATGTCATTTCATAATTAACATATCTGATATCGAGACTTCTAAAGCTGCTTGTTGTTTCATGCGAGACATAATAGTACTATGCAATCCATTACTATCTTTATGCAGAACATATTTATTTCTTTGCTTAGGTCGGCGTCGTGATTCCCTTCGTATTTTTACTCCAACATTCTGACCGAGTCTAGATAATGTAAATGTACGAGGTTTATGAACTTGTACATTATGATGATCATCTAAAACACCCAATCGGTCAAATACCGATGTGGTTGAGATATGGCCGCCAATTCGATCAAAGACCGATGTGCGTAGAACTGGTGTTTCTTTAATAGATTCATCGATGACTTCTACTGTAGTATATTGTGAAGAAGCTATCTTCATCTTAGAAATTTTGATTGCAACCTCTGGTGTATACCCTAGCCCTGCTCTTGTGAATGAAACTCTTTCTCCAGCTTGAACAAGTTTGACTTATGTTGTAGTTAAGTCCTGAATTTGATCAGTTGGTGGTAGTTCACCCAATCGTATGGGTTCACCTTTTTTGTAACCGACAATTTCAAATAATTTTGAAGCTTTAGGACCGAATCAACTTTTAGATTCAACCTTCGTGATGTTATTCGTGATTGATGTAGTTGAGATAACACTTTTCATGGGTGTCCTTACGACGTAAGATTTCTAGAGAAGTGTAACTAGCAGGGTTAACTCTTTTTTTAACATTTCTAATTCAACTTTATAGACAGAAGGCTTGGTTTTTGAAGAAATCTCTTCAAAAGGTGATTGTCTCGGCTTCTGTAGCCATTGTTGCACGAAACAAAGCATTGGGGTTGACAACACAACTATGGATAACACGTCCATTATTGATTGACTCACCTTGACCCGTTGAGTTTCTAGTTCTTACTTTTTTACTTGTTATTTCTGTGGTTGAGGACCAGGAGAAATCTTTTTGGTATCATTTATAGTATGCTTTCTTTTGTCAGGTTTTTACTTACTAGAAGGAGGTATTGGGATTGGAAGTGCTTCTTGAATGACGTCGCCTCCAAAATAAAATTTTGCATCGACAAAATACGTTTCTGCCTTGTCAAACGGTTGATCTTCGTCTGCTACACGTTTCTGTACACCATCTTGGTAATACTTGATGCATTGATGTAACGTGGATGGTACTACTCCAGTTTTATGTAGTCACGATCGACCGAGAAACAAGTGATATGAAGTTTTACAATCAATCACGTGGAAGAGCGCTGTTGACTCCAAATCTGCGATAGAGAACTTGACTCTTATCATGCCAATCGTTCTTTGACCTCCTAAGTTGAAGCCTTGAATCATCAACTTCCTGCAAGTTAATTTGATGAGATACCAACTTGTTTCATGGTACGAATTGGCATGATGTTGACCATAGAACCACAATTCAAGAAGATTATTTGAACTTTATTCTCCCTCACATAACCTGTAACGTAAAGAGGCCTATTGTGAGGTCGAGACCCCAATTGCAGATCCTCATCAGTGAAGGTAATTATGGCCATGCACATATTGTCTTGATTGAACTTCCTGTTTTGATTCAGTTGAGCTTTGCTTTGAAGCATGCTGAACTTTTTGGAGTTCACTGGAAAAATCCAAGTTGACTTGTGAATCTTCTATTTTCGAGGTGTTATTGTCTTTCTCAAGTCGTTAATCTCCATCACTGGAAGTAGTAGGATGTTCTTTGGACCTATCATCAATATCATATTCTAGCATTTTCGCTTTCACTTGATGACATGAAACCGTGCAGACTTCCTTCAAGAGCTTTTTGAGAAAAATTCTAGAAGAGTAACCGGCACACGGGGAGGTTGTTGAAAGATATCTTAGGGGTCTGCGGACGGAACTCGGAAAGTCTTATTTTTTATTGCTTTCTTTCGTTTCTTTGATCCTGTACTAGGTTTTGACTTTTTTCTCTTTCTCTTTGAATTTAAAGTAGGAGGAGTCAGCACATATGCAAAGTGTATCTGTAGACACCCCATTTTTGTATCCGCCTGATTAATCAACTTGTCAACCCGATTGCAATGATTCCCAATGATGGATATGTATTCCATTGCTTTATTTGGTTACCAGATGTGTTTCAGAAATCCGGATGAGGTATCTCGAACTGACAAAACCTTAGAAACCACACTACGCTAGGAAAATACGACCTCAGAAACATAGAAATCATCATCTTGCAGTCCAAAAAGAAGCTTCACGATAAAAATCATTAAAAATTGACCAAATTACCAAAATACCCCTAACCTCAAAACAACCTTAGAGCCTACATTACGCTTAGGAAAACTCTTTTGAATACATAAAATAACAAATCGAAACCAAATAAATCATTTCACCAATTTTAATAGAATTCGACAAAATTACGAAAATACCTCTCATAAAGGTCACAACCATTTCACACGAAAAATTTCATAAATGACACAAATTAATATTTCCATTGAATTCCTTACGAAAAATCGATTCTAAAACATCCTAGAACATTAAAAACCGACTTGAAACGTGAAAAGTCCTCTCTGGGGGTAAAATGGTAATTTCACAATTTTCATAATTAAAAAATTCGAAATTAATAAATAAAATATTAAATAATTAAAGTGAAATATTAATGAAATTAATTTAAAATTTTGAATTAAAAAAATCGATCAATCGGGCTTTCAAGTAAAATTGTTGAGGGTTCGTGAGATATTTCTTTAAGGACCCCTCCATTTGGGGGTCCAAAAAATTAAAGATATTTTAGAGGGGGGTTTTCCAAAAATTTAAAGTAAATCAAGAAAGACTGAAGTCAAGGTATTAAAGTCAATCAAGCAAGACTGGAGTCAAAATTAAAGTCAATTAAGCAAGACTGAAGTCAAGATATTAAAAGTCAATCAATTAAGACTAAAGTCAAAATATTAAAAGTCAATCAAATAAGACCAAAAGTCATAATAGAACTCTAATTAAATAATAACTCTATCTAATAGAGTTCTAACTAAAAAACAATTCCACCTAAAACAATTCTAATTAAAACACAACTCTATCTAAAACAAGTCTAACTAAAACACAACTCTAATTAAATACTAACTCTATCCAAATCAACCCTTAAAAAATTCTATAAATAGAGGTGCTCACACCCTATTTTCGTATCAAATCATAAACCCTAAGAGAAATAGGTTTAGAAGCCCCCCTAACCTCCCATAAATCCTAGTTTTGGAGCCCCAACTCCTTACCTAACATCCCTCCTTTGATTTTAGCCTAAAGAACACTTAAAAGCCTTCAAAAAATATCCTAAAATCCACAACAAACTTGAAGAATTCAGATCCAAGAAAGAAGAGATACCTTACCTCGGAGATCGAAAATCAAATCTGAAAATAGAACGAAGCAATGGAGTACGGTACAAGGAGCAACTTTTGTTGATTCTGAGGGAACAAAGTATTTACTATCAGAAAGGTATATATTTTTTATTTATTTATTATTATCTAGGTTTTTAGCAATGTAATTTATTTGGGAAGTTAGTAGAGATAGGCTTTGGCCGGGCGGGGTTGGTGCCTAACACCTTCCAACCCCGTAACATAATCCCCGAATTCAGCTTTTCTGTTTTAGATTAGTTCTTATCTATTTAGAGTCATTGATCGGTTCCTAAACCGTAATAACTAGGTGGCGACTCCCAAACCTCAAGGGTCAAAAGCGGATCCGCGCACCCCGCGGATCGAGGGCGCTTTCAGTGGCGACTCCACTGGGGACATTGAGGATCAGACTTGAAAAACCCCAAGTTTGGGAGCATTGCTGATGACCTAGTTTTTTTTTGTTTTAGTTTATTTTATTTAAGTCTTAGTTAGTTTCCTTTTATTATTTGTTTATTGTTTTTATTTTTGTTAGTACATCATTAATTATTTGATTATACTCAGAGTACGTTGATCTAACATATTAGTCTTTATGATTTAATCAAGGGCCATTCGGAATGGTCCTAAATAATGCAATATTTCAATATGAATGATTTTATTGAGGATGGGATACTGATAGTTGGATCATAAATTTTGTAGATGCATGGGTAGATTTGTGTTTGTTTTTTTTTTAAAAAGAAGAATTTTTAGTGTGTGCTTGATTCGTTGTTCAATTTTTTTTCTTTTTGGCAAACTGTGTTGTCCATTGATAGCAAAAAGGAAAAATTTAAATAAAAAAAAAGGGGTTTCCTTTTAGGTTCCATTAACAGCAACAATGTGCTGGTATAGTTGGGGTGCCGCAAGTAAAGGTTTTTTTTTTTATTTTTACACTCCCTTAACAGCATACTGATGAGAGAGGTGTGTCATGCGTAAATTTTATCTTATTTTTCTCCCACACCATCTTCTTCAACAGATTGCATCTGGTTTCACCGTTTTGTTTCGATAGAAACTAATTTGATCTCTCTGATTCGATCAGTTGGAAGTCAGTCCAAATCGATTTGGAACTTCATAAACCATTGCTTTCTCGTGATTTAAAGCTAAGAATCATCCTCTCTTCTTGAAACCGATTCTGGTTTAAACGATTTTTTTTTTATAAAAAAATAAAAACCATCGAAGGAAATTTCGAGGTTTACCATGTCCGGTCGAGTAAAGTTTTGAATGCGAGATCAAACTTAAAAATGTTTCAAATCAGTTTCTGTTCGTACCTTAGAGAGAGCTTGAATCTCATTTTTTATGGCGATCTTTTCAGACTTAGTCTTCGTTTTATTTTCCTATGTTTCTTCGGGTTCATTCGATCGAGGCATGAAATTCTGCAGCCAACGATTTCTGTTTGGTTTTGAAACCCATTTAAAAAAAAAACTAGTTATTCGCTGAAATTCATGGATTTCTCCTCGAATTTCATAGTTTTAAGTAGGTTTTTTTAATCTCCGAGTTTCAAATTAGTTTCGATGCTTCGATTCTTCAAATTAAAAATCAAACAGAGATGATTTCTGAGGCTAAAAGAGTTCCCGTTTTAGCGATCGAGAGCTTAAAAGAGAGTTCTAAAACAGACTAATGGAATGGAGATATGCTTCAAACAAGAGTTGTTGTTGAAGGTTTAAAGATCGATTATTATTTGTGTCTTCGACCTCCTTTTAAGAATGGGAATGCAGAAAAATCTTTCATGACTCGTTCAAGAAGAGAGAGATCTCGATCCAGGTCCGAGTCAGCCGCAGTCAAGATGAGTTGTTACGTTGTAGGTTTGAATTGTGCCTAACGAGTCAATTGAGAGGAAATTCAGTAAATAGATAAAAAGAGATTTCGGCTGCCTATGGGCAGCAATGTTTTGCATGCGTGTGTGCTGACTAGAATGAAAGAAAGAATGGTTTAAAAGTAAAAAAAATTAAAAAATAAAAAAATAAAAAAGGAGAAAATGGGTGTGTGTCTTTCCTTTGGCAGCAAAATAAAAAAACAGCAAAGAGTGTGTGCGTGCTGTTAGTAATGTGTAAGACCAAATTCTTTTGAAATTTGTTACACAGCAAGCAATTTTTGGAACCCACTTCTTGGGTCAAGCTACCATGACTAAGTTAGCAAGATATTACATCTTTCTCAATGTCATTGGGTCCACTTGGATTGTCAAAAAAGAAAAATCGGATGCGATGGCCTTCTAGATTTTTGAACAAAAAATCTGTTTTTTTTTTTAAATATAAAAATTTTATTAGAAAAAAAAAACCCCTTTTGAGTTTTGATCATTGGTAAAAGTCTCAATTTCTTGCTTTATGATCCCGACCCGTCAAATCATGTTTTGAACTATAGCACGGATCTCCATTTCATACTCTTGGCCGCACCAATTTTTGACGTCCATAAAATAGGCTAGTCTTACTAACTTAGTAAAATTCTTTTCTTACCAAGGGTCATTGACCTCACCACATGGCACCCAAAAAGGTGATCCAATACTACACGCGTGTGGCGGATGAAATTGTGAGAATCTTTTTATAAAAAAAAACTTTTTAATTTTGAATTTTGATTTCAAATTTGATTTAATAGTCCTCATTCTCAAAACATTGGATCAAAGTTAAATGATGTGAATTTTATTTTCGGATCAAAACTTTTTCATCAAAATCTTTTAAGGTTGTGACATTGGGTTGCCGACATGATGAACCACGTGGCCTAATGACCCTTAGTAAAATTTGAAACCTTATGAGTTGGTCACGCTAGCCTATGTTCTCAAAAGATTTGCCATGCATGTTTTTCAAAAAAAAAAAAAAAATGTTCATCACCCCTTATCTCAATAATGACCGTTCTATCATTGATTCAATGTTCATTAAAATCTTGACTTGTTTAAGGTCACCCAAAATGATTTTTTTAGACCACGAAAAGAATTGTGCTTGGATTTAATTAATTATTCTATGTTAGATCTGATCAATTGCCTATCTAACGGTGCCATGATCTTGATGGGTTTGATGTACTTATTTTTAATTATGTGATTGGAATGGTGTTTGTTTTGATGTGATCCATATTGTGATAGAATGATTAGGTCCATTCGACCCATGTGTTTGAAAAAGGCCCCGGGTACACCCCACCCTATTTTGCACACACCACATGCACGTTTACTATTTTGCACGTTTACACGTCCCATATAGCCAACGTGGCACTAGTGCGTGGCCCGGTCTCTTCGAATATGCGATGTCATTCATGAAAACCACAACTCCAGTCACGTACCTTAGGGTATATCAAACTGGGAGCATTAATACCGCCTGATCAGGTGATTCTGAAAGATATATTGATACACCCAGGCTGGAGCGACCTGAGCCTTTGACTTATTGTAAGCCACACAGTCACATGTCGCGATTGCCAACGTAGTACTAGTATGTGGTCGGTCCCCTCGTAGGATGCCAAACCATTTATGAAAGCTACAACTCTTGACTCGTACCCGTAGGTATAAAAGATAATCTAAGTATATCAATTGCACTTTTTGGTCAAAATCGGTGCCTAAGTAAGATCTTGCCCTGCTGTACCCTACTGTACGAGGGGGATAGATTACGTCTATTCTAGACGAGAGGTATTTAAGTAGGCCCTTGCTCAGCATTGTGCGCCACCTCTCAACTGGAGATCAAACTGGCTGTTTTTGGCTTCAGGGAAGTGAATTGAGATTTTAGATTATCACCTATACGGTATATCAAACCAAGTCACCACGTATCGAGAGGTATATAGGTGTGCTTGGGCAAGGGTGGCTAGATAAAAATGCATTGCACGTAGTAAGCTTAGAGTTTAGAAACCTTCCTAGTAGGTCACGACTCGAACTTATCATGGGTGTTCCCGAGTTGTTTATTGAATGGAGCCTGTTGAATATATGTGAGTGATGTGAATGATGAGATCAAGAATGTATGGTTGTCCTCAAGGATAAAAAATTTTATTTTGAAAATTAAAATGAGTGCACCGACCCAATAAAGAATCTATTTTTAGCAATAATTCGTAATGACCCAGTCCATCTCGATCCAACAATCATGATGGGCCGAGTCATTTAAATCAAAATGAAAATCAAATTCTTTGCTAAATTCGGGTTTCAACCCATTTTCAAAAAAGGAAAATGATTTACAAAAGGAAAATATTTTCTAGGAAAAATGTTAAAAAAAAAAATACTTTCCAAAAGAAATGAAAAAGAAGGAAAAATGATTTACAAAAGATCTATTTTTGCATGAAGAATTTTGAAATATGTTTTTTTACCAAAAATCCATTTTTGCATGGACCTTGTAAAATTATCAAAATATGTTTTTCTAAAAGAAAGTGATTGCAAAAAATAATCAGAATTGTGAAAATTGTTATTCAATAAAAACATTATTTTCAAGAGTGCAATAAAATTATTTTCCTTCTGAATAATCATTGAATGGATGAATTATTTAATGGATTGGTGCACAAGATTCAATAAAATCTCAGGGTTCATTTAAAATGTTATCAAGGGGGTGACACTGAAATTGGTTAAATTCACCTTCAAAGAGGTTACTAGATTATCATTATATCTAAGCTCAATCGTCCATAGTCTAGCTAGGGTTGTAAATCCAGTCAGTTAGAGTAAACGTCAATATCAAGTCAATAGTCAGAAATGACATCAGAATTTCTCAACATCGCCCAGTTGTTCCCTAAAGATCATAGTGCTTCAATCCTACCGGTTGTAAGTAATATCTTAGTCATCAGTCCTAATCAAACTCATATGGGTACTTGCCTTGAGTTTTCATGAGTAATTTGGGTTAGCTCGAGTCCTTTTTTCCAACAAGGTCATGTCTTCCATAGATTGAGTTTACTTTTTTCCTATTGAGTCAAGTTAGTTCATCGAGTCTATAGAGGTGTCTGTCACTCCATCTGAAATTGATCGGATAAAGAAAATTTTTGAATACCTCGAGCGCATTAACGAATTAATTAATAATTTGATAGATTTCTGTTCTGAACAAGAAGATAAGAGTCGGGCTCAACCTTTAATCAAGAAAGTAAAGGTCATTGACTTCGGAACAGAAATAAATTCCTAAAGAGATTCAAATAGAAACCATCTTATCTCTAGAGGAACACAAGGGGATAATGAATTTTCTTAGAAATTTCAAAAGACTTGTTCACGTGGGCTTATGAGGATATGTTAGGTGCAAGCTTGGGTGTTGTCTTACACGGATTAGATATTGAATTGATAAAATGATATCAAAGAAGATCCTACAAAATGTATCAGTGCTAGACTTCTCAACATGGTAAAGCTCCTAGAATAGATTACCATTATTAGATTAATGGAACAGTTGAAGCGGTATTGATATCTAATAATGGGTCGTACATCAAAGCTTAGGTTATCACTTTGTGTTCAAAGTTCGAGATTCGACATCACATTATCTCTCTGCCATCATCAGATTAATGAAAAGGTTGAAGCAGCCAAAAAAATATCTCAAAACAATCATCAAGGAAATGTGTCAATCACACCAGGATTAGTTAGAGAAGTTACCATTCACACTAGGGGCACATCATACTTCAATACAGTCTTCCACTGGAGCTATTCCCTACTTTCTAGTGTATGATATGGAAGCAATCTTACCGGTTGAAATGTAAATCTCGTATCTCAATGCCTTCAAGGAAAGTCAATTGTCAGAAGCAGATTGGGTTCGTCAACGGTATGAAGAATTAAGTTTGATCGAAGAAAAATGACTAAGAGCTTTGTATCATATGCAAGCTTATCAAAGAAGAGTTACTCGTGCGTTTAACAAAAAGATCAAGGCTCGTCACTTACAAGTCAGGGATTTAGTACTCAAAGACAATCAAACACCTATCTTTGACCCTAGAGGGAAGTTCAAATCAAATTGGGGAGATCTGTTCATCGTCAATAAAATATTACCTGAAAAAAACTGTCAGACTTCAAGATCATGATGAAATCGAATTACCAGAGCCAACCAACCTTGACTAGATCAAACGGTACTACATTTAAGGAGGCCATCTTTGACCGAATCAATTTTCCTACTACCCAGTTCAATATCTCCGTTCTCAGCCCCTTGTAGCCTTTTCAAAAAAAAATGATGCCTTTTTCTTTCTCAGCCCGTTCACCTAACCTAGGGGAGGGAAAAATTTGAACTATGTTTTAGTCTGATCCCAAAATTCTGGGGTACGTAGGCAACCTGAGAAGTTACTTCAGGCCCGACCATATCATTAAAAAAATCTATTTCCCCACACAATAAAAAATGAAAAAAAAAAGAAAAAAAAAAGAAAAAATTCAAAAAAAGAAAAGAAATATCATCCAAAATGGGGAAGAAAATTTAAAGAAAAAGAAATAATTTAAAAGGAAATGCCACACAAGGGGCATTTGGGTTTTTGAGCCTCAAAATCCCTTTCTTTTTATACCTAGTCCTAAGCCTACCCATGAAAGTCCTCTTGAGTACCGTACGAAAAGTCAAGGAAGATAGCAAAGCATGATCAAACAATAACTCTAGAAGTTCAGAGGAGAAGAAAAAGATAAAAAAATGATAAGGCCTGCTAGGTTGAAAATCCGAAAAGGGCGACTTAGGCAAAAATTAGGGCAAGCTCGCAAGGTTGAAAATCTGAAAGGACAACTTTGGCAACAATCAGAGCTGAGAAAATAGAAGAAAAAAAAGCTCGCTAGATCAAAAACCTGAAAAGGCGATCTAGGCAAAAGCTAGAGCAAACTCGATAGATTGAAAACCTGAAAAGGCGATCTAGGCAAAAGTTAGAGCAGTAAAGGAAAACAGAAGAAAATCCCAAGCTGAGAGCGATCCGAGCTGAAATATCAGAAGTCCGAATAATCAAGTTCAATACTTCGCTTAAACCAGGCATAGACTCAGAAGCAACAAGTATCTTATCTACGATCGATCTGAAATTTTTTACTTCCCCAAGTGAACCAGGGGAAATAAGGGTGAATTCTATGATGAGACTCGAAAAGAAATAATTTTGTACTCTTGAGCCTGACTCAAAACCTTCAATAAAATTAATCAAAATTAAAAGTTGAGTCTTTATTGCGCTTGTGGTAATCAATTATTTCAAACCTTCATACAAGGGGTATTTTCTTTCTTCTTTTCCCCCTTACACTAGGGGTATTTTTTTTTTTTGCACGATGTGTTCAATTATTTTCAAGGCCATGTTTATTGTCGAACTAAAGGCATTTTGTTTTTGAGCAATGTTAATCCTAAGAGATAATGAGAACCCCAAATTTAAGGTAACCCTCTTAATAACAGTTTTTCGAAAAACTTTTGAGATTCAAAAGAAATAGAAAACTCAAGTTTTAAATTCATAAAACTTTTGAATAAAACCTTGAGGTTCAAACAAAAGCACTTCGGATCTCACATTTGACTGTATCCAGAGATCAACTAATAACTCATTAGGAAATATGGCATTCTTTCATTCCTAGTTTCTCTTCCAGATCCAATCATTATTGGATTCGATCATTTCTTTTCCAGATTCATTATCTTCCAGATTTATTCGATTCATTCTAATCAGTCTTCTCCAAATTCATTCTTTATTTCCCAAAATTCCTTCATTCCTTTGCCAGTTATGCTCAGTTACCGGCGAGGGTTTTCTCGGAACTATGCTCAGATGCCGCCGAGGGTTTTCTCGAAATTATGCCAATGCCGCCAAGGGTTTTCTTGGAATTATGCTCAGATGCCGCCAAGGGTTTTCTTGGAATTATGCTCAGGTGCCGCCAAGGGTTTTCTTGGAATTATGTTCAGATGTCGCCGAGGGCTTTCTTGGAACTATGCTCAGTTACCGTCGAGGGTTTTCTCGGAAATATGCTCAGATGCCGCCGAGGGTTTTCTCGGAATTATGCTCAGATGCCGCCGAGGGTTTTCTCGGAATTATGCCAATGCCGCCAAGGGTTTTCTTGGAATTATGCTCAGATGCCGCCAATGGTTTTCTTGGAATTATGCTCAGGTGCCGCCAAGGGTTTTCTTAGAATTATGCTCAGATGCCACCGAGGACTTTCTCGGAACTATGCTCAATTATCGCTGAAGGTTTTCTCGGAACTATGCTCAGATGTCGCCGAGGGTTTTCTTGGAATTATGCTCAGATGCCGCCGAGGGTTTTCTCGGAACTATGCTTAGATGCCATCGAGGGTTTTCTTGGAATTATGCTCAGATGCCGCCGATGGCTTTCTCGAAACTATGCTCAGTTACCGCCGAGGGTTTTCTCGGAACTATGCTCAGATGCCGCCGAGGGTTTTCTCGGAACTATGCTCAGATGCTGCCAAGGGTTTTCTTGGAATTATGTTCAGGTGCCGCTAAGGATTTTCTTTGAATTATGCTCAAATGCCGCCAAGGGCTTTCTCGGAACTATGCTGAGTTACTGCCGAGGATTTTCTGGGAACTATGCTCAGATGCCGCCGAGGTTTTCTCGGAACTATGCTCAATTACCGCCGAGGGTTTTCTTAGAACTATGCTCAGTTACCGCAGAGGATTTTCTCGGAACTATGCTTAAATGCCGCCGAAGGTTTTCTTGGAATTATGCTCAGTTTATGCTCAGATTATATTCAAATTATGCTCAGTTTATGCTCAGATTATGCTCAAATTATGCTCAGATTTTACTCAGTTCCAACTTAAAATCTTAGATTTTAAATCACACACTTGCACAATTGTTACATCAGTCAAGGAGAATTTTCTAAAATTCAAGGATCTGACACTGTCAGTGTGAGTTTGCGCTCGAGGACCTGACAACCTTTTGATTCGGGGAGAGCTTTACCGTCAAGGATCCGAACACCTTGACGAATTGCTAAATCAGGCTGCAAAATGAACTGTCACTAGCTTTGGCATTCAGATATCGCACTATCTACCAAAATAGATTTGCTATCTAGTTTGCTTCAACCCTCTGCCAAAGAGGGGCATCTGTAGACACCCAATTTTTGCATCCGCCTGATTAATCAACTCGTCAATCCGATTGCAATGATTCCCAATGATGGATGTGTATTCCATTGCTTTATTTTGTTACCAGATGTGTTTCAGAAATCCGGATGAGGTATCTCGAATTGACAAAATCTTAGAAACCACGCTACGCTAGGAAAATACGACCCCAGAAACATAGAAATCATCATCTTGCAGGCCAAAAAGAAGCTTCACGATAAAAATCATTAAAAATTGACCAAATTACCAAAATACCCCTAACCTCAAAATAACCATAGAGCCTACATTACGCTTAGGAAAACTCTTTCGAACACATAAAATAACAAATCGAAACCAAATAAATCATTTCACCAATTTTAACAGAATTCAACAAAATTACGAAAATGCCCCTCATAAAGTTCACAACCATTTCACACGAAAAATTTCATAAATGACACAAATTAATATTTCCATTGAATTCCTTACGAAAAATCGATTCTAAAACATCCTAGAACATTAAAAACCGACTTGAAACGTGAAAAGTCCTCTCTGGGGGTAAAACGGTAATTTCACAATTTTCATAATTAAAAAATTCGAAATTAATAAATAAAATATTAAATAATTAAAGTGAAATATTAATGAAATTAATTTAAAATTTTGAATTAAAAAAATCGATCAATCGGGCTTTCAAGTAAAATTGTTGAGGGTTCGTGAGATATTTCTTTAAGGACCCCTCCATTTGGGGGTCCAAAAAATTAAAGATATTTTAGAGGGGGGTTTTCCAAAAATTTAAAGTAAATCAAGAAAGACTGAAGTCAAGGTATTAAAGTCAATCAAGCAAGACTGAAGTCAAAATTAAAGTCAATTAAGCAAGACTGAAGTCAAGATATTAAAAGTCAATCAATTAAGACTAAAGTCAAAATATTAAAAGTCAATCGAATAAGATCAAAAGTCATAATAGAACTCTAATTAAATAATAACTCTATCTAATAGAGTTCTAACTAAAAAATAATTCCACCTAAAATAATTCTAATTAAAACACAACTCTACCTAAAACAAGTCTAACTAAAACATAACTCTAATTAAAAGAACTCTAATTAAATACTAACTCTATCCAAATCAACCCTTAAAAAATTCTATAAATAGAGGTGCTCACACCCTATTTTCGTATCAAATCATAAACCCTAAGAGAAATAGGTCTAGAAGCCTCCTAGCCTCTCATAAACCCTAGTTTTGGAGTCCCAACTCCTTACCTAATATCCCTCCTTTGATTTTAGCCTAAAGAATGCCTAAAAGCCTTCAAAAAACATCCCAAAATTCAGAATAAACTTGAAGAATTCAGATCCAAGAAAGAAGAGATACCTTGTCTCGGAGATCGAAAATCAAATCTGGAAATAGAACGAAGCAAGGGAGTACGGTACAAAGAACAACTTTTGTTGATTCTGAGGGAACAAAGTATTTGCTATCGGAAAGGTATATATATATTATTTATTTATTATTATCTAGGTTTTTAGCAATGTAATTTATTTGGAAAGTTAGTAGAGACCGGCTTTGGCCGGGCGGGGTTGGTGCCTAACACCTTCCAATCCCATAACATGATCCCCGAATTCAGCTTTTCTATTTTAGATTAGTTCTTATCTATTTAGAGTCATTGATCGGTTCCTAGACCGTAATAACTAGGTGGCGACTCCCAAACCTCAAGGGTCAAAAGCGGATTCGCGCACCCCGCGGATCGAGGGCGCTTTCAGTATCCACCCCTCGTCATCTACTAAAGTAGACTTTAAGATATTTGACTTTTAATTTAAAGTTGAATGAGATTGTGGTCCTTGTTGAGGTGAAGTTTGAAATGTGATGATCTTTATTTGATTTGACCTTGCTCCCAACGTGGGATGGACCTTTTCAACGTCCAAATGTACGGACATGAGTTGTGGTGGTTGAAGTAGAACTTTTGTGATTTGGGGAAATGAAGTTAGTGTTGCATACTGACTTGCTAAGAGTATTGGACCAAAAGATCCAAAGGTGACAGAGATTATATTGGAAGTAGCAACATTTTCGATACAGTCAAATTCAATTTTCCCTTGACGTGCCAAATCCATAATCTTCTCCAAGAAGATGAGGCATTTTTTAATTGGGTGACTAATCACTTTATGATAGTGACAATACTTTGGGTCTTTATCGTGACCTATTTCCTTAGGTCGTTTGGGCACTGAAAGTTCAATGAGTTTAATTTCAATAGCTCTTCGAACATGGCCAAGACGTCAGCATTAAGAAAATGATACTCTTTTGCCTTAAGTTCTTTGAGAATTTTCCAAGCTTTTCCTTTTTCTTGTGTTGAATCAACTCATGGCTGATCTTATCTTCTTTTACCTATGATCTTGACAGATTTACTAGTAGAGGTAGACAAGACTTCTTTAGTTTTGAAGGACTTGTAATCCTTCTTTTCTTGTCTTTGAAACTCACTTGGTCATCAAGTCTGATGCACAGCTATACTCTGCTCCATGTTGTGTGCACGAGTAGCTAGTTCTTCAAAAGTATGTGACTTAATTCCTTTTAGGATATAGAGGAGTTGCCAATGTATCCCTTGAACACAAGGAAGATTTCTCCATTGTTCGATGTACTCGATGACCAGTTTATCCTTCATTTGTTTAATGATAATAAGCTCTACCATACTCAACGTTCTTCTAGTGCTATTGAAGTGGTCGAGGAACACCCTCTCGAGTTGATGCCAACTATCTATTGAGTTGGGTTTTAAGTCGGTGTACCAATCGAACATATTGTCGCGGAGGGAGCGAACTAATTGTTTCACCATAAAATCATCGAATGTACCAGCGTTGTTGCAAGTTTCGATGAAGCAGGCAATATGCTACTTTGAATTACCTTTTTCCCTCAAACTATTGGAATTTTGACGGTTGATATCCCACTTGAAGACGCATTTGTTCGATGCGTTGAGTGTAGGATTTGGAATAGACCAATGAGGACTGTGGCATGCCCCCATACTAAGCACGAATGGTGTCAGTAATCATCGCTTGTAGTTGTTGAACAGAAAGCGAGGCAACAGACCCCTATGGTGGGTCTTGCATAGTTTCTGTGAGTCAGAATAGTCTCCTCATTGTTCTTCTTTATGTGGAGCTGTGTATGCTTCAGAGGTGGATCCTAGAGGATGTGAAGGTCCAGCACTAAATTCATTCTCCTTGTCTTTTTGCTCCAAACGACTGACAAGATCGTAATTTGGATGTCTTTTTCTTCTATTACCTTTGTCAATTTGTTGATGGTGTTTACCATTTAAGCAACTTGTTCCTCCATTGTTAGTGCTCCAGCTGTCATCACTGCTCTGATGGAGGTATGAGTCTGTGATGGAGAAGTGATCGATAGAAATCTAGACAATCCTTTATTTGACTTCGAATTAGATCCAGAATCTGACGAGTCGTCTTCTACAACGTCCGCCCACAATGCCTTTGTTGTGAGTGTTGTTTTTGTGGCACATTTCTTGAAGTGATGCTGGAGCGACTCCATCAACTTGGAAACACCAATTTTCGTTGTTGTTTGCGTTACATGATGATTGCAATCGATAACTTGATCAGCTTCAATGTTGAAAGTAAGGAATTTCTTACTTTTCTCAGCAACTGCGGATGCGATAGTGTTGATGTTGCGAGATGCCATTGATGTTTTGGTTGATGTTTTTGTAGTTGACTGAAAGATGAGAGAAAGAGATAGTCCCACTGGGCGTGCCAGAAATATTTCGACAAATCTACTTCAAGGTTCGTGAAATATGATCGTAAATTATTTTATTGATTTTTGATGAAAATGAGATACAGATCTCAATGTTTCTTTTGATTAATAGTCAAATACAAAATAGTGATGATGACGTATATAACTTTTCTTTTCTTCGAGCTTCGCACTTTATCTACTAAGAAGGATGCTTTGACGTTGGCTTTGCTTTGTGATTAATTTTCTGTAGATGCTTCTGTAGATTTTTTTCTCTCCGGGCTTCATGCTTTATCAATTGAGAGTGTTTTATTGGCTTCCGGAGAAGGGCTTTATGCTTGATCTTTTTTTTAGTCGAAGTCTGGATCTCTGAAGAACCTTGCTTTGTCTCTAGAGGAGGACTTGAGAGCTTCTTCTTCTCTAGAGGGAGAACTTTTGTCTTCTAAGAGAAAGTGATCCAGATCCCCTTTCAATGAGAGAGGTTCTTGTATTTATAGACTTAAAGGTAACTTAGCTTTCAATTGATTTATTTAAGAGGTTAAATTTGTCTAAATCCAATTTTAAGGATTTTATGGATCATTATTGGGCCGAACTCATTTGTTTGGGTGTAGGGCCCAAGATTTAATATGCGGATCACTTGATTTTTATTTAGATCATGGAATTTATCTGCGAAAGCCCAAATCCTAACCGTATGTGGCTCATCTCAATCAAATGGCCCCAATTTAAACTTATGGGCCCAATTTTAATTTAAGGGACTTTCGTTAATTTAGAAAACGACGGGGACCCGTTTAAATTTTGATGCCTACAATCATATTTCTTAAAGGCTCAATGACGATAAAAGACTCTTTATTGAGAATATGTATGGATTATTCTCCAGGAAAAGAATACCATTTAAGACCTTAATAAACTATTCACCTATTTTAGATTTTTTGAAGGTTTTTTTTTTCCAGAAAAGTACCAGAAATATCCTTTTAACTACTTTACAAAATGGTTTAATCTAAAAATATACAAAGTCAAATAAAAATATACAGAGTCAATTTATTAAGATTTTTGTGGAAATAAAATAAATTAACGATTTTTTAATTATTAAAATCTATTTATAAATTCAATATAATTTTATTTTACTCATTTAATTAGACTTGCTAATTTTTTCGTTGAATCAATTAGATGAAAATTCAAGTCAAGTTTTAAAATAATATTTTAATTATTTAAGATTATTTATATTTTTTTAATAAATCTAATATACATAGATCAAATTATTTTGATGATGATGATAATCATACTCGTCATCATCATCTACATGAGTTAAAAATCACTAGTTTTGGAAAGAGAAAACAAAGATTTTTTTTTCGTTTAGAACTCTTTTTTTTTTCATTGTTATAAAAGAGATGACTATAGTCAAGGGGCATAGTGTTAATTTTAAAGCATAGGATTACTTCAAATATTCTCAAGACCTAAAAATTCGTTGAAAGGGTAATTGTTGTATTTTAGCTTCAAAAATCCTTTTTAGGCTAATATTTTATAAAATGAGTACTAAAGAGTCCATATTTTTTAAGAAGGGACTTTTTTGTACATATTTTAATAAAAATAGGTCTTTGGGGTCATTGTCCCTTTCTTTAAACGGTCATAAATATTGATCATTTAATCCCCACTTCATTTTATCTTTATAAATCAATACATTCTACTATTTTTATATACAATTGGTATTCATATCCATTTGTAGAATAATGAAATTTGAATGATTCCCTAGATTGAACTATAATGAACCTAATTTGTACAGAGATAATTTAAAACAAAAAAACTAAATAAAAATAAACCCTAATTGATAGACTAGACTAATCTTCACAAGAAAAGATTAAGTTTATCAATATACACCTTAATTTATTATAGTACACCCAATGTCACACATATTGAAATACAATTCATATTAAATGATTAGTGTTTTTCCAGTTGATTGTACATAGAGCATTTTTCACGTTGGGTTGGGAAGTAATTAATTTATATCGCAATCTTCTTCAATTTCATTTTCATACAAGTAACTCTTATTGTTATAAAAGAGATAGGGGATCTGATAAGTGACATTCACCCAAAACTTTTGGAGATCTTGTCTTAGTACAAGTCTTATATCTTAAGAAAATGCATGGACAAGTGATTAAAGAATTTGACTTCCCTAACAAATAAGCCCAAGAGGTTTGGGATGTGTACGATTCATATTGGCTTCCCAAGAATCTTGAGAATTGGCTACCAGAGACATTCGAATTGATTGAAAGAAGGGGAGATTGTGACGCTCCCGAAACACTAACACAAATCCCTATGTCAAATCTCGAGGTAATAGGTAGCGTTTCAAAATGTCAACCTGATTTCCTCTATTTATGTTAGCATTCTAAACCACTCAAACACTTGATAAACTATGCACATGATATCCTACATATTTATACAAAAATAAAATAATAACGGAAGCCTATATACATTTAACAACGTAAGGTAGATCAAAGTGCGGAAGAAGTAATTAATGTACATGATTTAATGCATACATAAAATGATGAAATGATGTGATAATGCAATGGTGTAGAGTGTGGACCATCCGATATGTTCGTAAGTTCATGTTATTCAGGACAATAAGCAAGACCCAATATAATTGGATAAATGATATCAACACCTGTAGGAAAAAAAAAAGTGAAAAGCCAATCAATATCAATCCAATATACAAATATGATCCATGCCTTCCTTTCTTGACGAAAAATTATAGTCGTCAACTAGCTATTCGATTGGATACAAGAATAGGATTTTAAATTTTATGTTCACATCATTTTAATTGACTTTTATAGGATTTTTATTTTTATTTTTATGTTAATTATAAGTTCCTATGAATTTTTACTGATTGGTGGTTGTGGATTATGGTGTTTATAATTAAGCTATGGGAGTACAACAATGTTAGGGTAACAAATTTTACCCTTAATTCATCAACCTTATTGAAGGAATTAACCTAATCTTGTATTTTGCAAGGGGTAAACCTAATATTACCAATTTTTAAGAGGTATTACTAAAGTTCTCTATACAACTTATTTGAATTTAATGGCCCGAATTTTGTATGTTTTAATGACTCATTTTTCTAGACCCACAAGATCCAAAATGAAAAAAATATTGGGTGCCTATAAAAATAAATACCAGTAAAGAAATTATGGATATCCATTTACCAACCTACATACTGAAAATGCCCTCGATCCGCAGGGTGTGCGGATCTACTTTTGACCTTTGAGATTTGAGAGTCGTCACCTAGTTATTGCGGTCTAGAAACCAATCATCGACTCTAAATAGATAAAAACTACTAACCTACTTTAAAAAATAACTGAGTTCGAGGATCATGTTACGGGGTTGGAAGGTGTTAGGCACCAATCCTGCTCGGCAAACGCTAGTCTCTACTAATTTCCAAATAGAATTACACTGCTAAAAAGACCTAATAAAAAAAAATAGATACCTTTCTGAAGACAATGGTCTTGTTCCCTCAGATTTGATAGAGTAACTCCTTGTGTAGTACTCCTCACTTCGTTCTGTCTCCGGATCTGATTTCTGATCTTCGAGACAAGGTATCTCTTTCTTAGATCTGGATTCTTCGAATTTGTTCATAAATTTCTAGAGTGTTTTGGAAGGGTTTCTAGGTATTTTTTGAGCTAAAGTTGGGGTATAGGTGTTGGGTAAGGAGTTGAGGTTTCAAAATTAGGGTTTATAGGAGGCTAGGGGAGCTTTTTGACCTATTTCTCTTAGGATTTATTCTTGGATGCTAAAATAGGTTGTAAGGACCCCTATTTATAGATTTTTTAAGTGATTGTTTTGACAGAGTTTGTGTTTAATTATAATTCTTTTGGAAAGAGTTATTGTTTAATTATAATTATTTTAGGTAGAATTATATTTTAATTAGAATTGTTTTAAATAGAGTTATTATTTAATTAAGATAGTTTTAAATAGAGTTATTATTTAATTATTATTCTATTACAGTTTTGACTTTTAGTTTTACTTGATTGACTTTAAGATTTTGACTTTAGTCTTACTTGATTAACTTTAATATCATGACTTTGGTCTTACTTGATTGACTTTAAGATCTTGACTTTAGTCTCACTTGATTGACTTTAGTCTTACTTGATTGACTTTAAGATTGACTTTAGTCTTACTTGATTGACTTGACTTTAGTTTTACTTGATTGACTTTTAAGATTTTGACTTTAGTCTTACTTGATTGAATTTAATTTTAATTAGGATTTCACTTTACATTAATTAATGTTTTAATTATTAATTTCGAAATTTTTAATTATTAAAATTGTAAAATTATCGTTTTACCCTCGGATATGATTTTTTGCATTTTAAGTCAGTTTTTTATGTTCTAGGATGTTTTAGAATCGATTTTTCGTAAGGAATTCAATGGAAATATTGGTTTGTGTCATTTATGAAAATTTTTGTACGAAATGATCATGAACTTTATGAGGGGCATTTTCGTAATTTTGTCAAATTTTATGAAATTTAGCGAAATGATTTATTTGATTTAATTTGTTATTTTATATATTTGAAAGGATTTTCCTAAGCATAATATAGGCTCTAGGGATGTTTTAAGGTTAGGAGTATTTTGGTAATTTGATCATTTTTTAGTGATTTTTATCGTGAAGCTTATTTTTTGTTTGAAAAATGATGATTTCTTCGTTTCTAGGTTATATTTTCCTAGCGTAGCGTGGTTTCTACAGTTCTGTTAGTTCGAGATACCTCATCCAGATTTTTAAAACATATCTGGTAACAAAATAATACAATGGACTAAATATCCATCATTGGGAACCGTTGCAATCGGGTTGACGAGTTGATTAATCAGGCGAGTGCAAAATGGGGTGTCTACAGATGCCCATTTTTGACAGAGGGTTAAAGCAAACTAGATAGCAAATCTATTTTGGTAGATAGTGCGATATCCGAATGCCAAAGCTAGTGACAGTTCATTTTACAGCCTGATTTAGCAATTCGTTGGGGTGTTCGGATTCTTGAGGGTAAAACTCTCCCAGAACAAAAGGTTGTCAGGTCCTCGAGCTCGAGCTCGACCTCTCACTGACAGCGTCAGATCCTTGAATTTTAGAAAATTCTCCCTGATTAAAATGTGCAAATGCGTGTACTTGAAATCTGAGATAAATCTTAGATGATATGAGCAAAAACTGAGCATAATCTTGTGTAAAAATTGAAAAAAATGAGCATAATTCTGAAAAAAACCCTCGGCGGCATCTGAGCATAATTTTGAGAAACCCTCGACGGTATCTGAGCATAATTCCGAGAAACCCTCGGCGGTATCTGAGTATAATTCTGAGAAAACCCTCGGTGGCATCAGTGCATAATTCCGAGAAACCCTCGGCGGTAATAGAGCATAATTCCGAGAAACCCTCGGTAGTAACTGAGTATAATTCCGAGAAAACCCTCGGTAGTAATTGAGTATAATTCTGAGAAAACCCTTGGCGGTATCTGAGCATAATTCCTTGAAACTCTCGGTGGTATCTGAGCATAATTTCGAGAAAACCCTCGACGATAACTAAACATAATTCCGAGAAAACCTCGACGGTATTTGCGCATAATTCTGAGAAAATCCTCGACGATAACTGAGCATAATTTCGAGAAATCCTCGGTGGTATCTAAGCATAATTTCGAGAAAACCCTCGGTGATAACTGAGCATAATTTCGAGAAATCCTCGGCGGTATCTGAGCATAATTCCGAGAAACCCTTGGCGGTAACTGAGCATAATCAGCGGTATCTGAGTATAATTTCGAGAAAACCCTCGGCGATAACTGAGCATAATTCCAAGAAACCCTCGGCGGTATCTGAGCATAATTCCGAGAAAACACTCGATGGTAACTGAGTATAATTTCGAGAAAATCTCAGCGGTATCTGAGCATAATTCTGAGAAACCCTCGGTGGTAACTGAGCAAAATCCAAGTTAACCCTTGACGGCAACTGAGCAAAATCCAAGATAACCCTTGGCGGCATTTGAGCAAAATCTAAGATAACCCTTGGCGACAATTGAGCAAAATCCAAGATGACCTTTGGCGGCATCTAAGCAAAATCCAAGATGACCCTTGGCGCATCTGAGCAAAATTCAAGATGACCCTTGGCGGCAACTGAGCCAACTGAGCAAAATCCAAGATGACCCTTGGCGGCTTCTGAGTAAAATCCAAGATAACCCTTGGCGGCAACTGAGTAAAATCTAAGATGACCCTTGGCGGCAACTGAGCAAAATCCAAGATAACCCATGACGGTAACTGGCTAAATTGACTGATGAATGAATGAATTTTGGGAAAGAATGAATGAATCTGGAGAAAAATGATTAAAATGAATCTAAAAAATAATGGTTAAATCTGGGAATGAATTTATCTGAGAAAGAATGATTGAAAATGAATCTGAAAAAGAATGATTGAATCTAGGAGTGAAATAATGCTTTATTTCCTATTCTAGGTGAATGGGTTATGAGTTAATCTCTGGACACAACTAAATGTGAGATCAGAAACGCTTATGTTTGAATCTCAAGGTTTTATCCAAAAATTTTATGAATTTAAAACCTGAGTTTTTATTTCTCTTGAACCACATGGATTTTTGAAAAATTATTATCAAGAGGGTAACCTTAAGTTTGGGGTTCTCATTATCTTTTAGGATTATCATTGCTCAAAAATAAAATGCCCCTAGTTTGACAAGAAACATGGCATTGAAGATAATTGAACTCATCATGCAAAAATTAAAAAAAATGCCTCTAGTATAAGGGGGAAACTACATATCAAAGAAGAAAGAAAACGCCCCTTGTATGAATGTTTGAAATATTTGATTATCACAAGCGCAGTAAAGATTCAATTTTAAATTTCGACATTTTATATTGAAGATTTTAAGTTAGGCTCAAGAGAACAAGATATTTCCTTTAGAGATTCATTATAGAATTCACCTTTCTCACCCTTGGTTCGTTTGGGGAAGTAAAAATTTTTAGATCGATCGTAGACAAGATTCTTGTGGCTTCAGAGTTGTGCCTAGTTTAAGCTAAGTATTGAACTTGATTATTCGAACTTCTGATGTTTCAGCTCGGACCGCTCTTAGTTTTTTTATCCCCTGGAGATTTTTTTTTATGTTTTTCTTTGTTGCTTTAATTTTTGCCTAGATTGTCCTTTCAAATTTTCAAACTAGCGAGCTTTTTTCTTTTTTTTTCTTGCTCTGATTGTTGTCAAGGGCATTCTTTCAAAATTTCAACCTTGCAAGCTTGCCTTAATTTTTTTTTCTAAATCGTTTTTTTCGAGTTTTCAACCTAGTAGGCTTTTTTCTCTTTTTTTTTTTCTTTCTGAACTTATGAAATTGTTGTCTGATCATGCTTTGCTATCTTCTTTGACTTTTCGCACGGTACTTAGGAGGACTTTTATGGGAAAGCTTAGGACGATTGAGCTTAGGTATAATGATAACCCCACCAAAAGTAAATTTCAGTGTTACCCCCTTGATAACATTTTAATAAATCTTGGGATTTTATTAAATTCTGTGCATCAATCCAATAAACAATTCATCCGTTCAATGATGATTCAGAAGAGAAATGATTTTATTGCATCCTTGAAAATTATTGAAAAATATTATTTTTATTGAATAATAATTTTCACAAATCTGATTATTTTTTTTGCAATCATTTTCTTTTTAGAAAAATATATTTTGATAATTTTCCAAGGTCCATGCAAAAAATAAATTTTTGGTAAAAATATTTTCTTTTTCTTTAGAAAAATAATATTTTAGAAAAATTTCAAGGTCCATGTAAATCATTTTTCCTTGAGAAAAATAGATCTTTTGGAAAATATTTGCTTCTGAAAAATATTTTTTTATTTGGAAAGCACTTTCTCTTGGAATATCTTGTTCTTATGGAAGATATTTTTTCTCGGGAACACTTCTTTGGAAAACATTTTTTTTGGAAAATATTTTCCTTTTGTAAATTATTTTTCTTCTTTGAAAATGGGTCGAAACCCGAATTTAGAAAAGAATTTGATTTTCATTTTGATCTAAATAGCCCAGCCCATTATGATTGTTGGATCGAGATGGACTGGGTCATTATGAATTATTACAAGAAATAGATTCTTTATTGGGTCGATGCACCCATTTTAATTTTCAAAAGTAAAATTTTTGATCCTTGAGGACAATCATACATTTTGATCTCATACATCATTCACAGACATTCATCAATCACAAGGTTCCATTCAATAAACGACCCGGGAACACCTACTATAAGTTCGAGTCGTGACCTACATGGGAGGTTTTTAGACTCTAAGCTTAATACGTGCAATGCATTTTGATTTGGCCACCCTTGCCCAAGTACACCTATATACCTCTCGAGCGTCCTCAATCAGACGGTACGTGGTGATTTGGTTTGATATACCATATAGGTGATAATCTAAAACCTCAACTCACTTTTCTGAAGCCAAAAACAGCCAGTTTAATCCCCAGATCAGAGGTGGCGCGCGATGCTTGAGCAAATGCACTCTTAAATCACCTCTTTTCTATAATGGACGTAGTCTATCCTCCTAGTATCATAGTACATCGGAGCAGGATCTCGTTTAGGCATTGATTTTGACCAATAAGTGCAATTGATGTACTTATATTATCTTTGATATACCTATGGGTATGAGTTAATAGTTGTAGTTTTCATAAATGGTTTGGCATCCCACGAGGGGACCGACCACATACTAGTACTACGTTGGCAATCAGGACATGTGAGTGTGTGGCTTACAATAGGTCAAAGGCTTAGGTCACTCCAGTCTGGGTGCATTGATATACCTTTCAGAGTCACCTGATCAGACGGTAGTGATGCCCCAGTTTGATATATCTTAAGGTACGTGACTAAAGTTGTGGTTTTCAAGAATGACGTCGTATCTCCGAAGAGACAAGACTACGCACTAGTGCCACATTAGCTATATTGGACGTGCAAGCGTGCAAAACAGTAAACATGCATGTGGTGTGTGCAAAATAGGGTGGTGTGTGCTTGGGGCATTTTTCCAAACAAATGGGCCCATGGACCTGATCATATCATCATACATTAGATTTCACATAAATATTAACTAAAAGAAATACCAATCCAATAACATTATTAAAATCACCAATAAACACATCAACTATATATCTAATCAAGATCAATGGCAAATCAATTAACGAGCATGACATACTAATTGATGAAACCCAAACATTGCAATAGCCATAATTTTTTATAATTTTTAAGGTCCAATCGAAGGTTATTTTAGGTGGCTCAAAATAATTTGAGATTTTAATAAATATTGAATGGAGGATAGGATGATAATCGTTGAGACAAGTGGTATTATAAATTTTTTTAATTAATTTAAAAAAAAAACGTTTTTGTTTTTTACTTTTTTTTATTTTCTTTTTCTTTTTAACGTTTATTTATTTATTCATTTTTTTAAACATTTTGTTTTAAAACGTTTATTTATTTATTTTTTAAAAGTTTTTTTTTTAAAATTATTTATTATTTTTTTAAATGTTATTTATTTATTTATTTTTATTAAAGTTTTTTATTTTTTAATTTTTTTTAAACGTTTTTTATGATTATTTTTTTAACGTTTTATATTTATTTATTTTTTTCAACTTTTAAAAAAAAAATTTACGCTTTTTTTAATGTTTTTTTTTAAACGCTTTTTTATTATTATTTTTCTTTTGAAACGTTTTCTTAAAAGGTTTTTATTTATTTATTTATTTTTAATGTTTTTTTTTAAATTTTTTTCTTTTAAAATTTTTATTATTATTTTTTTAACGTTATTTATTTATTATTAGCATCTTTTTTAATCTTTTTTAAACGTTTTTTTTAAACTTTTTTATTTTTTTATTTTTTAAAAACATATTTTATTTTTTTTAATGTTTTTTTTCTTCTTTTTTTTTTATTTATAAATGTTTTGTTTTTTTAACAGTTTTTTTTAATTTTTTTTAAACTTTTTTTTTGAAAGTCTTTTTTTACGTTTTTTTTTTTGAACTTTTATTTTTTGAACGTTTACATATATATATATATATATATATATATTATATATATATATATATATATATATATATATATATATATATATATATATATATATATATATATATATTTTAAAGTTTTTTTTTTTTTTTTTTTGAATTTTTTTTAAATATTTTTTTAATGTTTTTTTAACGTTGCTTTTTTAACGGTTTTTTTTTACCATTTTTTTAACAGCTTTTTTTTAACATTTTTTTTAACAGTTTTTCTTTTTTATAAAACTTTCTTTTAAATGTTTTTTTTTTTAAATATTTTTTTTTAAATGTTTTTTTTTTAAACTTTTTTTTTTGTTTTTTTTGTTTTTAAATTTTTTTTAACGTTTTATTTTTTTAATGTTTTTTTTTTAAACTTTTTTTAAAATTTTTTTTTAACGTTTTTTTCTAACTTTTTTTAAGTGTTTTGTTTTTTGTTTTTTTTTTAAATTATTTTTTAATTTTTTTAACATTTTTTTTAAACATTTTAAAAAAAAAATTTAATGTTTTTTTTTTTTTTTACGTGTTTAAAAAAAAATTTATACGTTTTTTTAACGTTTTTTTTTCTTTTTAAACGGTTTTTTTTTTGTTTTGTTTTGTTTTTTGTCTTTTTAATTTTTTTTTTAAATTAATTAGTTTTTTTATCATTTTTTAACGTTTTAGTTTTTTAAAAATATTTTTTAAAGATTTTTTTTTTTGTTGAATTCTCTTATCATCACGAATAACATTAATAAGGGCAAATTTTTTTATTTCCTACCACATCACTTAATGTGCTAAAAAAAATTTATCAAAAAAAAAATAAATCTATAAGTTAC
Organism: Akebia trifoliata; assembly: GCF_017979445.1. Lineage (NCBI taxonomy): Eukaryota > Viridiplantae > Streptophyta > Magnoliopsida > Ranunculales > Lardizabalaceae > Akebia > Akebia trifoliata. The sequence goes on along the minus strand of NC_141385.1, from coordinate 39,473,727 downwards.
ATCCCAACCACTACCATTTCATCGTCAATTTATGTTAATTTAAATCTTTAATTATTTAAGGTTATCCCAAAATGACCTGATCCATAAAAAAACGATACTCCAAAATGACATACCTAAAATCAATCCAAATAATGCCAAGAAAAGATAATACAACCCAAAAATATAAAATAAATCAAATAATGAGAATGGTTTAACAACCATTTTTTCCACGTTATTATCCTCTTGACATCCTGTATTATTTAGGGTCATTTTGAATGATCATAGATTGAACCATGAAAATGTGCCAAAACAAAGTATTCAGAATCCAAACAAATGATCCATAATTAAGCAAAAAAGAATGATAAAATAAAAAAAATAAACAAATAACTAAAAATCAAATAAAAAAAAGGTCCTACTGGCAATGCATCCCACACTTGGGGCTTTTCAATTCAGATCCTCAGTAATCCCCAGTGGAGTCACGACAGAAAGCGCCCTCGATCCGCGGGGTGCGCGGATCTACTTTTAACCTTTGAGGTTTGGGAGTTGCCACCTAGTTATTACGGTCTAGGAACCGATCATCAACTCTAAATAGATAAAAAGAACTAACCTACTTAAAAAAATAACTGAGTTCGGGGATCACGTTACGGGGTTGGAAGGTGTTAGGCACCAATCCCGCCCGGCAAACGCCGGTCTCTACTAATTCCCAAATAGAATTACACTACTAAAAAGACCTAATAAATAATATAAAAAAAGAAATAGATACCTTTCTGAAGACAACGATCTTGTTCCCTCAGATCTGATAGAGTAACTCCTTGTTTCATTTTGTCTCCGGATTTGATTTCTGATCTCCGAGGCAAGGTATCTCTTTCTTAGATCTGGATTCTTCGGATTTGTTTATAGATTTCTGGAGTGTTTTGAAAGTGTTTCTAGGTGTTTTTTGAGCTAAAGTTGAGGTATGAATGTTAGGTAAGGAGTTGCGGCTTCAAAAGTAGGGTTTATGGGAGGCTAGGGGAGCTTTTTGACCTACTTCTCTTAGAGTTTATTTTTTGATGCCAAAATACTTTGTAAAGACCCTTATTTATAGATTTTTTAAGTGATTGTTTTAATAGAGTTTGTGTTTAATTATATTTCCTTTGGAAATAGTTATTGTTTAATTATAATTGTTTTAGGTATAGTTATATTTTAATTAGAATTGTTTTAAATGGAGTTATTATTTAATTAGGATTGTTTTAAATAGAGTTATTATTTAATTAAAATTCTATTAAAGTTTTGATTTTTAGTCTTACTTGATTGACTTTAATATTTTGACTTTGGTTTTACTTGATTGACTTTAATATCTTGACTTTAGTCTCACTTGATTGACTTTAGTCTTATTTGATTGACTTGACTTTAATCTTACTTGATTGACTTGACTTTACTCTTAGTTGATTGACTTTTAAGATTTTGACTTTAGTTTTACTTGATTGACTTTAATTTTAATTAGGATTTCACTTTACATTAATTAATGTTTTAATTATTAATTTCAGAATTTTTAATTATTAAAATTGTAAAATTATTGTTTTACCCTCGGAGAGGAATTTTTGCATTTTAAGTCGGTTTTTGATGTTTTAGGATATTTTAGAATTGATTTTTCGTAAGGAATTCAATGAGAATATTGATTTGTGTCATTTATGAAAATTTTTGTGCGAAATGATCGTGAACTTTATGAGGGCATTTTTGAAATTTTATCAAATTTTGTGAAAATTGGCAAAATGATTTATTTGGTTTTAATTTGTTGTTCTATGTGTTTGAAAGGGTTTTCCTAAGCGTAATGTAGGCTCTAGGGATGTTTTAAGGTTAAGAGTATTTTGGTCATTTGGTCATTTTTTAGTGATTTTTATTGTGAAGCTTCTTTTTGTCTGAAAAATGATGATTTCTATGTTTCTAGGTCATATTTTCCTAGCGTAGTATGGTTTCTACAGTTCTGTTAGTTCGAGATACCTCATCCGGATTTTTAAAACATATCTAGTAACAAAATAATGCATTGGAATAAACATCCATCATTAGGAACCGTTGCAATCCGGTTGACGAGTTGATTAATCAGGCGAATGCAAAATGGGGTGTCTACACATACAGGATTACAATGTAAAATGTAGACATCATCCCTCGGGTGTGATTCTTACATTTTACCGTTTAATCTATTTTTTCCATTTTTATAATTTTTGCACTTTTCACATTTTCAAACACATCATTTATTTTCCGAATTCATTAACTTAAATATTCATTTTCCAATATTAAATACTTTTTCACACTTTGAAATTCATTTTTGTCATTTAAATTGAAAATTTATAAATTTTATATCAAAACGGGGTCTGAGTAGCGCACAAAACCCAACTGGCGGAAATAACTCGATGAAATATCTTATCCACGTATAATTTGTTATCAAATATAATTAAACACATTAAATATGAAGGTCCAGGTGTGAATTTGAAATAACAAAAAGAATTATATAGTTTTTTTTGGAAGCACATCACAAGTTTTTGTTAAAATCCTAAATGCAATTTTCACAATTTATGGTTGTTAATAGAAATTGAGAGTCCTTACTAATCTCTATGCGAGATAATTGAAATGCGTGCATGAAAATTGAGGCGGATCGGACGTCGAGGTGGCTGATTTTTGAATTTAGCCTGGTAGTTTTGAAGATATCGATGCCGTCGTCATTTCTCTCTTTTGCGGAAGAGAACGGTTTGACTTCAAAATAAATGAAATCCAAGGTTTAAAAAGTCGAAATTCTCGTATCTCATACAATTAATTTTTGACAAAACGGGATGAAAGAGAAAAGAAAATGAAAAGTTGGATGGGTTTTGTAGAGGTCGACGCTGCGAACGTTTTTCCTTTCTTCATCCGAAGTCGAAGTCGACGGCGACTCGTTTGTGGCGAATCTGAGGTTGGAATTTGGAAAAAACCAAAATTTTATTTTAAAACCCCTTGGTTGGTTTTGGACGATTTTAAATGATGATGACTAGTGATTTCATTTAAAAAAAATATTTATATAAGTTGTGGGACGAAATCAGTATTTTTTATATTATTTCATTTGACGATAACTTGATCATCCGGACTTCATAAGTGACGAATGAATACTCTAACTTGTATAATTTTTCATTCCTGATCTAATGGTATGATCAAATTCTACAAATTATGTCTCTAACAAAAATTTACTATTTCAGTCCGATGGGACCCTAAAATTGACGTTGTTTCCGTTTTTGAAAATAATTTGACTTTTTGGACTCCAAAAATGACAAGTAAATAATCTATTTGCTATAATTTTTCGTTATGAATTCAATGGTGTGATTGAATTTTAAAAATTCTTTCTGTAGAAAAGAATCATTATTTTAACCTGGTTCGACTCGAAAATTGAGGATTTTGTAATTTTTTTTATTCGGATTAGCATTTGAGTGTGTTTATAAGCTAAAATATATTTTCCAACCATTTTGATTCCAATAGTGAGGTCAAATTTAATTAAAAATGATCAGAATGATCAGAACAAAATCCTAAAGTTTTACCTTAAGTCCGACTTTTTGAATTTTCTCAAACTTTCACTATTTGTTTAAAATTTTTTTTTTTCGATATACGAATAAAAAACTCGGGGTTTTACAAAATGTACATGGATAAATTAAAAAACTGAAATTGAATATACATGGATAAGCTGAAAATTTGTAATTGAATATACATGGATAAACCGAAAAACTGAAACTGAATATACATGGATAAACTGAAAGTCTAAAATTGAATATACATGTATAAACTGAAAATTTGAAATAGAATATAAATGAATAAATAAAAAAAATTGAAATTGAATATAAATAGATAAACTGAAAATCTAAAATTGAATATACATGTATAAACCAAAATTTTCAAATTGAATACACATGGACAAACCAATAAGCTAAAATTGAATATACATGTATAAACCGAAAATTGGAAATTGAATATACATAAATAAATTGGAAAAACTGAAATTGAATATACATGTATAAATTGAATATTCTGAAATATCGATTGCATATATGTACAAAATCAAAAATTTCAACTATCGATTGAATATATATATCAGAAATCCCAAGAATACCTATTGTATATATATGAAAATCAGAAATTCCCTAAATACCGATTTGGATATTCATGAAATCAGAAATTTCAAAACTAATTGAATATATATATATATATGAAAATAAAAAATTAACTAAATACCGATTTGAATATATATGAAAATAAAAAATTCCCTAAATACCAATTTGAATATAAATGAAAATTAAAAACTACCTAAATACCAATTTTAATATTCATGAAATTAGAAATTCTAGAAACAAGTGAATATATATATATATGAAAATCAGAAATTCCCTAAATACCAATTTGAATATTCATGAAATCAGAAATTCAAAAATGATTGAATATATATATATATGTAAATAAAATATTTCAAATACTAAAATTGAAATCATGTACATACATGAAAAATTCAACAATTATGGTTATACAACAAGTTCAAGAAATTCACACTAGAATTTTATTATAAATCATGAAAAACTTTTATTTATGAATAGTAGTCAAGATATGGAGATTTAAAAACCGAGGCTTTAATACGACATATTATAGAATTTACATATTCAAATCTTAAACATGACTTTTAATTATCCCAATATAATTTAATTAAACGCATATCTCAAACATACCGTTCACGTTAAATTAAAATAAGGTTATAGTTACTTACCTTGAGCCATCACAAAATCGTTGATTCAATGTGTTGGAGATGTGTCCTATGATCCACATACCTTGTAACCTTCTAAACCCCAATCAAGTTGATCTTTTATTGCTAGACTTACGTTTCCCCTTCTCTCTTAAGTGGATCGGTTGAATTTGTGATTTATGGATATCACTTCTTTTATAACTTCATTCTATTGTGCGTTCTACACAATACGTTCTCTATTCCCCATTTTCAATATGGGTAGCCGAACCCTTTTATAGATGAAGGTTAAGGGCTTATAATCATTCATTTAGTAGGTTTCCTATCTATCAATGTTTTTTATTAGTCCTTAAAGAATATAGAGTTCTAATTATATCAACAATATTGATATTCTATTATATTATTGAATCCTTGTGCATTTTGAAAACTAAGAATTGTGGAAGTCAATGAAGCCACACCGTTATATGGGTTCTAACAAATAAATGGATTGATTGGGGGACTCTCCCTTTAGACGGGTTAATATCTTTTAATAATTTAAAAGGGAAAAAAACAATCTAGGATTGTCATGTGTTCTTCTCTAAGTTTTTCTTCTTCAATTTTTCAATTTATTTCGTTTCTAGGTTCCCTCATTTTTATTTGTGAAAAAGAAATAATTTAAGATAAATCAAGACATTCTTAAATGAAGAATATCAAATAAAAACTTAATAAGAAGATTAAGTCTATTAGGATAAATTTTAATTTTAAAAAAGAAACTTCAAATGAAAGAGAGAAGATTTCAATTGATTTTAATTAATGTTAAATGACCTTTAGGTCTTATATTAAAATCCTTAAGATATCCTTAACTACAAATTTGTCATGCTTATAAATTTCCTTATTAGTAAATCTAAAATACCCTTTGTGGAGGTCATTTTTGTGATTAACCTTGAGATTTAATCTTTAGCAAGATTATTCACCAATAAATCATAGAAATAATAGAAAAATAACGAAAAAAAAGAAATAACACAAAAAGATTTTTTACGTGGTTCGGCAAATGTGCCTACGTCCACGGGCTCGAGGAGCCGTTTCACTATAGATCTTAGATTTACATAGTCTCCTCTTTCCCTCTCCATCTTTCCTCTTCTTCTTTTACAATAGCTTCCAACTCTTTAAATAGAGAAACCCTAATTAGAGTCTTAACCCTAATTAATTACAATTGACCACCTTGCCCCTTATCTAAATTAACAATTACATAACAAGGAGAATAATCCTTTTAAATTTGAAATCTTCCTTAATAAGATATAACTCCCTTTAAATGATGCCACGTGTCTATCTTGAGATGCGTATTGATGGTGCGAATGGACGATCCGGATATGAGACGATTTTATCTCTCCACATAGCCTCCTCTCGAAGGTGGAGATCGATGTATTGAGATTCGCTTTCGAGAAATACTTCTCACTTGAATAAACTCCATCCTTGATTTTTGAATTAGTATGATTCTTGATTCTCTGAGACTATTTTTTTGCAAACTTGATATCCAACTCAATTAAACTCCTATAATAAGTACATGCTTCAATAATATAATTGATTACAAGCTGGTCTTGATTTCCATAATGAGTCAAAACTTTGGCAAGTGATAGAAAAATCGATCAAAATCTTAGATCGGGCTTGGATCCCAGAATGATCCAAGACTTTGATAAATAAAAAAAGAATCAATCGAAATCCCAGATCGGGCTTGAATTCCAAAATGATCCAAGACTTAGATAATAATCACAGAACCGACCGAAATCCCAGGTCGGGCTTGAATCCCAAAATGATCGAAGATTTAAATAAATAACTATAAAATCGACAAAAATCCCACATCGGGCTTGGATCCCAGAATGATCCAAGACTTTGATAAATAATAATAGAATAATCAATCATAATAGATTTTGCATATCTCACCTCATAGAGTGACGTTCGTCCGTGAGGAACCGATCTTATTAGAATTTCGTGTCATTCACCTCATAGAGTGACACACGGGTCCACAGAAGGAATCGACCTTATTAGAGCTTCGTGACACTCACCTTATAGAGTGACACATAGGTCTGTAGAGGGAACCAACCTTATTAGAACTTCGTATCACTCACCTCATAGAGCGACACACGGGTCCGTAGAGAGAATCGACTTTCTTGCCTTATAAAAATTTGCTGAATCGACCTGAAAAACCTGAACCAATAGAGATCACAATATTTATAGAATATAATCATTTTATCTTGGTGGGTTAAAATTATAAGCTGAACCTCCCACCTCAACGGAGTCCTAAACTCAATCAAATTGGGTACGAAGTTAGCCCCCATACTACTTTTAAATCGAGTCTCCTCAAGTAACAAATTGGGTCACATGGGACCCTTATTACGAGTTCGAACTAAGCCCCCAATCATATAATAATGGATTATAAATTGATTTATAAATTGAGCTGCTTAACTTGGTGAAGTTTATAGGCTCAATCGAATTGGGCATATAATAGCCCCAAAAATTTATTTGCCAATCTGACTTTTCTAATAAGAATTTGACTCGGCACAAATAAGCCCCCAAGCATAGTAATTAACCATATTTCCTACCAAGAATTATAAACTAAAGGTCACATAGGACCCCTTAATTATGGGTATAACCCGAGCCCCCAAACCATATTATCATTCGACACTATTATTTGTTGTACAACTAACAAAATTAAAGAACTTTGAATTTAATATAAATACCTGGTTGTATCACCATATTTGTGATACGTCCTTTTCTTTGGAAGACCATATTGTTTCTGTCTCGGTATGAACCTTTTTAATTGAAATACTGTGAATCACCTTCCTTTCCCATAGTACCTTGTTGACATAGGCTTTTCATAACAGTACCCTGCAATTTTCACACTAATCCCTTGCCCTTTCAAATATTACACATTATTGTTTTGCTTTGTGAATGAGGGCGGCCATTAGTTTATGTTTGTTTTGGGATTGGGACCCACATTACTAAGATTTGCAAACATCATTAATAAGAAACACAAACAACTCAGATTTATCACCGCCAACTTTAATACCTTATAATCTTTCCAAGTTGCTTTCTTGGTTGTTCTATCAAAGCATTTGAGACATGAACTGTCTTGATAGAATTTCCCCCAGTCTTCTCCCCATCAAAAGTTTATGCTTATGTTAAGCAACCAATTCAACCCCAAGTCTTTTTTTTTAAATAATTTTTTCTTATTTACTTTTAAAAATAGAAATATGAGTTCTACATACATCAAGTATGATGCGTATGCCACACAACAAGTTTACCTCTTTTGCTTTCCATGTACAAGTTTTAATTTAATGGAGGGTTCACATGTTCATAAAATCTAAGTTGATGTGCGGGTGATATACCAAAGACCTTTCTCTTTTCGTACCTTTATTAATTGCACCATACGAGGGGTTAATGTGCATCATAGATTGATGTGCATGTGAAACATCCAACGCATTTTATCATGTTAGAGATTACATTACAGATTGATGTGCAAACCTAATTGTTGAAACTATTAGTTGTTAGTGTTGATCGAGTCTTTAGGATCTGTTTTTGTTAGTTGCTTAATGGATTGAATAATCCCTATTCTTAGGGAGAAGTTGTTTGTTTCCTAGTCATTAGGTGGGCTGCAGATTTTTCTCTGTTCTGTTATTTTTGTAAGGCTATATATAGCCAATTCAGTAACTTAATTGAATAACAAGAAGAACTATTTCTTCTAACTCCTTTTGTGTTCACTAGAGAAACAACAGAGTTCTTATCAAGTGGTATCAGGGCCCCATTACAAGGGCCTGGTTGAAATTAAGAAGCAGCAGTCTTCTAAGGTATTTAGTAACAAGAATATGGCGACAGAGAGTGGATTTGTGCAACCAGCGATCCCGAAATTCGATGGGCATTATGATCATTGGTGTATGCTCATGGAGAATTTCATGAGATCGAAAGAATATTGGAGTGTAGTAGAAGATGGGATTCCTGCAGCAGCAGAAGGAGTTCAACTCACTGAAGCACAGAAGAAGGTGATTGATGATGCAAGGCTGAAGGATATGAAAGCAAAGAATTATCTCTTCCAAGCCATAGATCGATCACTCCTGGAAACCATTTTGAACAAGGATACAGCAAAAAACATTTGGGATTCCTTGAAGCAGAAGTTTCAGGGGACAGCACGAGTGCAGCGAGCGCAACGACAAGCTCTCCAAAAGGAGTTTGAGATGCTGAACATGAAGGTGGGAGAGTCTGTGAATGAGTATTTTGCTCGTACTCTTACTGTGGTCAACAAGTTGAGAGCCAATAAGGGAAAGATGGATGATGTAGCAGTCATCGAGAAGATTTTGAGATCCATGACACCCAAGTTCGATTACGTGGTATGTTCTATTGAGGAATCAAATGATTTGGATGTTCTTACCATTGATGAATTACAAAGTAGTCTTCTAGTACATGAGCAGCGTATGAAAGCTCATGTTGTGGAAGAGCAAGCATTAAAGATTACTCTTGGAGAGTCTTCAGCAGAAAGAGGACGAGGTCGTGGTGGAATTCGAGGACGAGGAAGAGGAGGAGGTAGACGGAGCTTTGACAAATCATTTGTCGAATGCTATAACTGTCATAAGCTTGGACACTTTCAATATGAATGTCCAAAGAAGGAGACAGAAGCAAGAGCAAGTTATGTGGAAAGTGGTGAAGAAATGTTGTTGATGGCGTACGTGGATGATAAAGAAGCCAATAAAGAAGAACTGTGGTTCCTCGATTCTGGATGCAGCAATCACATGTGTGGCAAGAAAGAGTTTTTCTCAGATTTTGAAGGAAATTTCAGGGAAAAGGTGAAATTGGGAGATAATTCAAGCATGGATGTGATGGGTAAAGGCAATGTGCGAATGCTGGTGAATGGTTTTGTACAAATTATTACTGGCGTATTCTATGTTCCAGGATTAAAGAATAGCTTGATAAGCATTGGTCAGCTAGCTGAGAAGGGACTTTCAATTCTCATACAACAAGGAACATGCAAAATTTATCATCCTGAGAGAGGGCTAATTATGAAGATTACAATGTCTTCGAATCGAATGTTCAAGATGTTTGCTCAAACACAACTGAAGGAGGAAGCATGTTTCAATTCTTTCATGGAAGATCCAACTCAACTTTGGCACTGCAGATATGGTCATCTAAGCTTCAGTGGTCTGAAAATTCTTCAACAAAAGGGAATGGTAAAATGACTGCCTTGTTTTGAAACTACGTCGAAGGTATGTAAAGATTGCTTGGTGGGGAAGCAACGGAGAGACCCATTTCCTAGGGAAGGCACTTGGAGAGCTTCTCAAATTCTTGAACTGGTGCATGCCGATATATGTGGACCAATCAGCCCTATGTCCAACAGCAATAAAAGGTACATGATTAGTTTTATTGATGACTACAGTCGAAAAGCTTGGGTTTATTTCTTGGTTGAGAAGTTAGAAGCATTTATTACCTTCAAGAAATATAAGAATCGTGTTGAAAAAGAGACTGGTTTGAGTATAAAATGTCTTTGTACTGATCGTGGGGGTGAGTTCACATCACTTGAATTCACTAATTTTTGCAGTGAGAATGGTATTCGAAGGCAACTGACAGCTACATACACCCCTCAACAAAATGGTGTTGCGGAGAGGAAGAATCGAACTATCATGAATATGGTTCGGAGTATGCTTTCAGGAAAGAAGATTCCCAAAGCATTTTGGCCTGAAGCTGTGAATTGGACAGTTCATGTTCTCAATAGGAGTCCAACTCTTGCAGTAAAGAATAAAACTCCAGAAGAAGCTTGGAGCGGATTCAAACCATCAGTGGATTACTTCAGGGTATTTGGGTGTGTATCTCATGTTCATATTCCTGATTGCAAAAGGACAAAGCTCGATGACAAGAGTGTAAGATGCGTTTTACTTGGAGTAAGTGAGGAGTCAAAGGCATATAGGTTGTATGATCCCATGTCTCAGAAGATTATAATAAGTAGAGATGTGGTGTTTGAAGAAGACAGCATTTGGGATTGGGATAAAAGCCATGAGGAAAGTATTTTGATTGACTTGAATTGGGGCGACAAAGAACCAGATGCAGCTGTTGGAAATGGAGGTGAAGTTGGAACTGATGAGCACACTGAAGAAACTGAAATTGATGGTTCAAATGGGTCAAATGAAGGCAATTCATCTAGCTCAGGTGAAGATCCTTCCCTTGAATCTCTTGAACAAAGGTCAAGAAGGCAACCAAGTTGGATGAGGGATTATGTAAGTGGAGAAGATTTATCTGAGGGAGAAGACATGGCATATTTAGCTATGTTTGCAGCAAATGATCCAGTTTTATTCGAAGAGGCACTAAAAGATGCAAAGTGGAGATCAGCGATGAATGTGGAGATTGAAGCTATAGAGAAAAATGATACTTGGGAGTTGACGAATTTGCCTATTGGGGCAAAGAAAGTTGGTGTGAAATGGGTGTATAAGACGAAACTCAATGAAAATGGTGAGGTGGAGAAGTACAAAGCCCGTTTAGTCGCAAAAGGTTACACTCAAAAACATGGTGTAGACTACACTGAGGTTTTTGCACCTGTAGCACGATTGGAGACAATTCGATTGATAATTTCTCTTGCAGCTCAGAAAAAGTGGACAATTTATCAACTAGATGTCAAGTCAGCCTTTCTTCATGGAGAACTTAGTGAAGAGGTTTTCGTCGAGCAACCTCTTGGTTATGAAAAGAAAGGTAATGAACAGAAAGGGTACAAGTTAAAGAAGGCTTTATACGGACTAAAACAAGCTCCACGAGCTTGGTATAGTCGGATAGAGTCATATTTTGCTAAGGAAGATTTCGAGAGGTGTCCTTATGAGCATACTTTGTTCATCAAAGCGGGAGAAGGAGGTAAAATTCTAATTGTCTGTCTCTATGTTGATGACTTGATTTTTACAAGCAATGATGAGCATATGATTGTTGAATTTAAAAATTCTATGATGCATGAGTTCGACATGACAGACCTTGGAAAAATGAGATATTTCCTTGGTATAGAAGTAATGCAAAGACCGGAGGGTATTTTTATCTGTCAAAGGAAGTATACACAGGAGGTGCTGAAAAGGTTTGATATGGATAAATGCAATTCAGTCCATAACCCAATTGTTCCAGGTTGCAGACTTATGAGAGATGAGAATGGAGTAAGGGTGGATAGTAGTCGCTACAAACAAGTAGTTGGCAGTCTAATGTATTTGACTGCTACTCGGCCCGACATTATGTTTGTGGTGAGTCTTCTAAGTAGATATATGGATCGTCCCACAGAACTTCATTTTCAGGCAGCCAAGAGAGTGTTGAGATATCTAAAAGGGACTTTTGATTTTGGGATACTTTATAGAAATAGAGGAGATGAGAAGCTGGTTGTCTATACAGATAGTGACTATGCTGGAGATTTAGATGACAGAAGGAGTACTTCAGGTTATGTTTTTCTGTTAAGTTCAGGAGCTATTTCTTGGTCTTCAAAGAAACAACCAATAGTCACTTTGTCTACCACTGAAGCTGAGTTCGTTGCAGCAGCTTCATGTGCTTGTCAAGCAGTTTGGGTAAGGAGGATTTTGAAGGGTTTTAATCATGTTCAAAATGATAGTACAACGGTCTTTTGTGACAGCAGCTCAGCTATTGAGCTTTCAAAGAATCCTGTATTACATGGACGAAGCAAGCATATAGATGTCAGGTTTCATTTTCTGCGTGAGCTTACAAAAGATGGAGTTGTAAAGTTGGTCCATTGTCACACTCAAGAACAGGTTGCAGACATAATGACCAAACCATTGAAGCTTGAGATGTTTGTAAAGATGAGAGGTTTATTGGGGGTCTGCACAGATCCAAGTATAAACTGAATAAATTGGTATTCAGTTTAAGGGAGGATGTTGAAACTATTAGTTGTTAGTGTTGATCGAGTCTTTAGGATCTGTTTTTGTTAGTTGCTTAATGGATTGAATAATCCCTATTCTTAGGGAGAAGTTGTTTGTTTCCTAGTCATTAGGTGGGCTGCAGATTTTTCTCTGTTCTGTTATTTTTGTAAGGCTATATATAGCCAGTTCAGTAACTTAATTGAATAACAAGAAGAACTATTTCTTCTAACTCCTTTTGTGTTCACTAGAGAAACAATAGAGTTCTTATCATTATGCTTGTGTTTTAATCCTAAATTTTTTTTATTAGCAGATGAAGTTCCTGTGCATATATAGAAATGATGACTCACCCCTCTTTTTTAAATTGTCTTTTATACAAATTGCAACAATATCTATTCTACATCCAAAAATTGATGTGTAATAGATATACCTTATGAAAATAATTTAAAACATACCTTTTCAGTCTCTATTCCTTTGGCGAAGAGGTTGAAAGTAGCAGTAAACGAGAAATTGTTGTAGAGAAAGGTGTTGTCTCTACTGCGATAGATATTTTGATGAACTTCAAAGCAAGAAACGAGCCAGGAGAAGATGATAGTGCTCTGTTATCTATAAAAGGAAGTTGTGAAATTGGAGATCATATCCCTTCACGATCTGCTTCCCAGCAATCACAACTCCAACAATTAAACCCCCAACCGCACCAGCCACAGCAGCCGATCTCGGCCCTGACGCTTGTTCTGACGCCTTGACACTGTCAATGAAACACTTTTCGACACCAGTTACAATTCTGGAGAGGTAACCACAACAGTGTTGGGAAAGGCCTTGGTAGAATCATCGCCATGAGCGCAAAAAAAAATGGATCATTTAGCCAACCACACTTCCTCGATCGCATCTGTTGAAATCGGCGGAGTCTAAAGTGGAAGAAGATGGGAGGAATGACAGCTAAGGCAGCGAGAATCAGAAGCAATCGAAGGAGTTTCTTTGAAAAGAATCTCATAAATCGATTCCAAAAACCATCACCATGTTGTATTAATCAGTGTTTCTTCTTCCCATGTTTCGAAATCGCCATTTTCAGAGAGAGAGAGAGATGGAGACAATTGTATTGGGAGTTGTTGGTCTTGGTAAGGGTTGTATAGGTGACGATGATTGTTGTCCCCTCGATCGTTGGATCTTGAATCTTCTATTTCTTTTTTATGACTGGTGTCTAGGGTTTCTGATTCATTCATCGTTCTTGATCAAACTAGGGTTTTGGTCGAGATCTTAAAAGATCCAAAATTTTCAACTATCCAGTCCAATTTGAATCTAAAACTTATTAAAACCCTCAAAAAACAAATCAGAAATTAAGAGTTTTTTTTATTTTGTTTTTGGAGTTTGAAGTAAACTGAAATTGAAAAAACCATGAAAAATAAAAAATAAAAAAAACGATACAAAAGATCTAAGTGTTTCATGACAGCCCCCAAACAATGGACCACCCATCCACTGATCTCCATGTGTATGTCGTGCCCTTATTTCTTTCCCACGGACGGCGCCAATTGTGGAGGTCATTTTTGTAATTGACTTCGAGATTTAATCTTTAGCAAGATTATTCACCAATAAATCATAGAAATAATAGAAAAAATAACGAAAAAAAGAAATAACACAAAAAGATATTTTACATGGTTCGATATATGTGCCTACGTTCATGGGCTGGAGGAGTCGTTTCACTATAGATATCAGATTTACATAGTCTCCTCTTTCCCTCTCCATCTTTCCTCCTCCTCTTTTACAATAACCTTCAGCTCTTTAAATAGATAAACTTTAATTAGAGTCTTAACCCTAATTAATTACAATTGACCAACTTGCCCCTTATCCAAATTAACAATTACATAACAAGGAGAATAATCCTTTTAAATTTGAAATCTTTCTTAATAAGATAGAAATCTCTTTAAATGATGCCACATGTCCACCTCGAGATGCGTATTAATAGTGCAAATGGACGATCCAGATAGGAGACAATTTTATCCCTCCACACCCTTCAAGTTGACTAACTAAAAATAATAATGGATTGGATTCATTGGGCTTTGGATTATGGGTTTTCATATGTCAACAATGCAAAGAATAATTAAACACCAACAAAAATGACATTAATGAGTTCAAGCACTAAGAGTTGTGTTTCACTATAGATCTCAGATTTACATAGTCTCCTCTATTCTGGTATTCTATCCATGACTCATAGAGCCTCATGGAACAAGCCCCTATAATGGAAGAAATTGAGATCAAGAATAACCAAAAAGTAAGATCATTTTAGCCTGGTAAAAGATTTTATCCGTCATTGTAAGTAGTCTAAAACAACAAAAAAGTGAATGAGATATGTTGGTTTCAACAAGCATCCCCAATAATGGAAGAGATTGAGATCAAGAATAACAAAAAAAAGCATTGAAAAGCACAGATAAATGGGCAAAATAGATATGATAACAGATTTAGTAAAGGTTTACACTAAGAAAGATTAGAGGTCTAGAGACAGGCAACCAACAACAATCCATCACATGTCTGTAAGATTGATATAAAATTCATTAATCAAAAGCAAACAAAACAAAAGGAATTGATAAGACCTAATGGCAGAGAATAAAATAAAACTAGAAAATAAATGAAGCGGCGAATCCCTCATAAAACCTTACATGCTTTCCTTACAACTTCCTATCTGAAAATTAAGAGGCCGTTGAAATCATTAAAAGGTTTACACCAAAAGAACTAAGGTCTAAAATGCAAATGATAACCTTGTGGTGCAAATACCCCTTCCCATAAAAGCATGAAACTCACATTTGTGATTAAACTAGCCCAACTAGATCCCTCACTACTGGGTAGATCAATCTGGTCTCATATATAAATCTATGATTCAAATTTGGAATAAATATCAAGAACTCACAATTTTACAAAGTACATTTCTATAAAGTGAGATTATGTGTAGAAGAGATGTCATACCATTACAAATTCCGTGGTCTTGAGAGAAATCATTTGAAGATTGAGAAAGGCTTAAAAAGGTCAACGATTGTAAAGATCAAGAAAAATATTATTTTCAGTTTTCATCATGTGATGAGGAGCACCTTATTTGCGTCTCTAGGGTCAGATGCTTTTTTTGCCTTCTCTCGACGACATTCATAGTCCCTTGCGAGTGTCAAAGCCTCCAGTGACCCCAAAAATGATGCATTCTCTAACTCCCATGTAGCATGCTTGTAACCAAGACCAGTCCATTTCACAAATCACTCATAATGGCAATTCGAGGTATCACTACAATGCTCACTGAGGTATTCATCATGCTGCTTTGGAGACATTAACAATCTTTTACATGGTAGACGATGTGGCTTACTCCCCTCTGATTTCCAAAGTCAGGTCACATGCAAGTTTGATTGCCCTTGATGGTGACCCTGGGAAGCCATCACCTTCGATATGATCAAAGCAAATTGTCTATGCATGCCAATGGGTCAATTTTGCTTTCCCTCCAAACCCGTGGCCTTCGTCTCCCTCTTGTGCAACTAGAAGCGGCCTCCCTATATTTTTTCATGCAACACAACAATACACATCCACATGTATAAGTTTGTTTTGTACATTCTACAATCCTAAAAGGAGATCAGATGGAGAAGAAACCCAAGAATTTGTCTTGGATGACAAAAGAAAGAGAGCACATCTTGTTAAACAAGGAAATCTCCCCCCCATTGATCTATTTTCTACAAAGATAACAGTTTGCCATTATTAATAATGTCTTCTAAATTTGCCAAGAGAACAATGGGAAGAGATAAAAAATTAAGACTAAATCAGAAGAACATAGAAAATAACTTTGGTTCAAAGTTCAAGCTTGATGCTATAGTGTAAGATGCAGATGACCAAAACAATGTCTCACGAAATTGAATTTGAGCTAAGGAGAATTTACGATGTGAGGACCAATGCCACAAACTAAAAGAAATGAAAATAAAATGTCTCATTAATGCATATAGATTTTTATGGTTCACTGCCAATAAATGTCACTACATTTGTCGAGTGGCAACAATTGTGTAGACAAAAACAAAATAAACCCAAATCAAAAAGGAAAATTACTTGTAGATCACAAGTTGCAGGTTGCGGTGTGATTATCTTTTGAAATGAAAAGCAATTACAGTATCCATTGTTAAAATAAAAGCCTCCCTTGTTGGATTCTTTATGTGAACTAACAACTAATATGATTCAGCATGTTTTCAAAGAAATTTTTTTGTTTCAATGTTGTAGACACTTTTAAATACAACTAAACCAGACTTTTCCATAACTCAAGCTTAGCTTCATGTACCTAAAAGCCCACATAAATGTAACCTGCTTTAATCTTTCTAAAATAAAACAGAGTAAAGAACTTCAAAGCCATTAAATAAACAAAAAGCAAAAATACATACATAAACAGACCCATTAAATGAAAAAACCCTAAATCACAAAACCCAAATGCCAAAACTCCAGAAATTATCAGAAGCCAAAAACACTTAGATTCAGAAAAATGTATCTCAAATCAAGTAATACCAACAAATAGTTGGGAGTTCAAATCTAGCAACAGACTTTTGTTGCGGGTCCAAGTGATGGGCCAAGACTGCAAGGGGTCATAAGAGCATTCTTCCTCAATATTTAGTAAAGCGGTTAAGAAATAAGGCATATGGTGATAACTTCATTTATTTTATTTTTCTACTATTACATTAGTTAAAGGGATGTGGAATTCTTTTGTTGAATTTTGGGTTGGAAAAGTATGTAGTGCTGCAAAAACACCATTACTGATTGGTGTGTGGAACCATAGGCTGTTTATGTGGTCCACCCTTAATTCAATTTAGATTGCTTGATCAACCCAATATATGATAGAAATTGTAGGCTTGCTGTAATAACAAATAAATGAAAAAAAGGATAGCACATTGTATAATGATGAGACTATCGTTGTTTTTCTCACCGGAGTTAATATTAATCTTACTTTTACCTTACTTGTGGGGTAAGTAAGGAATCGAACCCAAGAGAAAGGAGTAGTAGAGTTAAGCTAAGAGGATAAAATTCAAACTAACTAAAAGGAATTTAAATCTATTTTTCTTTGTATTTTTGAACTTGTAAGAAAATGTAAAATTGCTAGAAAATGAACTAAAGTAAATGAAATTAAAAGTAAGTAAACTTATGAAATTAAAGCACCATTGGAGGTGGATCTACCTAGAACATGTTGATGAGCAATTCCTAATCTCTAGCCTTTTTATAACTCAATCGTAAGGGCTTGGTGTTAGTTCCTTAGATCAAAAGTTTAGCAAATGAAATCACATGAGAGACATAAACAAAGTAGAATTCTTTGAAAACTTCCTACTACCAATTATCTAGTTTAAGCATATTTTATCTTGATCTAATCTAAGCATAAAGTATCTATATTAAGAATAAAATGTGCAAGAAATTTTAAAGAGAACTCATAAGCATTTTAATTAAAAGAAATGTATGAAATTAGAAACAACACAAAAACTTGCTCTAGGCTTTTCCACTCTCCAATGGAGGAGAGCTTAGCCTAATGTCATTGCAAGAGAGGGAAGATAAGAGATGAAAGAACTTTTCTTCATTTCATGGAGAAACTTACAACTTCTTCTTCTTCTTCTACTTCTTACAAAATTTTTAGTCAAAAAAAAAATTAGAAGATAAAAATACAAAAAATAAGAGAATAGGCTAAGAGCCTTAAATTAAAAGAGTCTTGGATAAGAGAACCAAGAGGGGATGGAGAGCTTCTAGAGATTGAAGCTCTATTTATAGAGAAAAATGTGTGTAGAAGAGTCTAAAAGTAGCCTCCCTTTTTCTTTGCACAAAAAGACAAAAGATGAGAACATTAGTTAAGGATTAGGGCATTCCAAAGTGGGTCCAAATGCTTTTGCCTTGAGATTTTGATTCTAAAATGTTGATTTTCTGCACAAGAAACGCATGTAATTAGATTTATCTAGTAAATAAATTTATTTATATAGAATTAAGCCTAATTAACATACAACATGGTGTTTCGAGGCTTATATTGATTATTACCTCAATATAGGGAAATAAGGATCCAGATAAATGTCCGAAAAATGTGCGTATAATTGAGTGTTTTGAGACACTCATCATATAATATGACATTGTGATTTCATAGGCAAAGAATTGATGATTAAAAGGGATTTTGAAGGCAATTTCTTCACCAATTAATTACTAAAAAGAAACTGCAGTAAACATATGCATCATCATACGTAGATTACTCAATTGAAAATGAGACACACCTTCGTTTTGATAAAATAGTGTCCTTGAAAGCATGAACACGCTTGGTTCTGAGTATACATGAGCAACCCACTGGGACATACAAAATGATACCAAAAAAGCTCAATTAGATAAGAAATTGTTGACATCATCATCTAAAAGTAGTAATGACTAAGACGATTATGCTTAGTTCACATAAATGCTCAAGGGAAAAAATCAGACAAATATACAACTAAATGCTATTCTGTTATATTTGAGGTTATTTGGACACAACTCGATGTTACTTTACATTTATATAAGATCAAGGCTATTCGATTTGCCATTTGAACAAACTTTTTCAAGTTAGTACTGGTCGATTTGTCTTGTACACCTTGAATCTCTTTAGATCCAATTAATGCACATTTTCATGTTAAATCCATATTCGATAAATAGAAATCATAATTATTTCAGTAATTAATGCACATTTTCATGTTAAGTCCATGTTCGATAAATTTATGTCTCTTTTAGAACAAAAACAATTATAAATGTTTGATTTGCATACATAAACCACAGAAAATAAAGATAAAGAGTAGAATGCTTGAAACTAGGATCATACATCGAAAATCAATAGGAATCCTTCTCAGATGTTGAATTTTTTATAAAAATTATTGGTTTCTACTCAGATTCAGTGTTTCCCTGCCAATGAACAAGCCTGAAACTTGAAATTCAATAAAAAAAAATTGAAAATTTTTATAAAAAAAAATCAAAAACTCTATAAAATATCTTCACAAATAAAGAGTCGTACCTTGAAGATTGTTAGAAATCCTCAAAGAGAATTTGAAATCTCAAAGAGAAACTAAAACCCTAAAAAGATTTCCTTCTGTACCCATGTATTGAGAGTCTAAGATTGATCGAGAGGAAGATAAAAGCTTCATAGGATTTGAGAAATCGAAGAACACTTGATTGAAAACGAAGATGGAGCTTTGTTAGGTCTAAGAATCAAAGAACAATATGAAAATCGAAGATAGAGCTTTGTTAGAGTATGAGAAATGCAATGAAATTAGAGAAGAGTTGATCGAAAAAGAAGATTAGGTTTCGTTAGGGTTTCTGTCACTCTCGGTTCCTGTTCGAATTTGAAATCTAGAAGGCTCCTCTAGAGTTTATGGATCTAAAATTTGGTAATGAGAAACGGTCCTTCACAAGGAAACGATTCAAACCCGTTTTTCATAGAAAACGCCCATAGCCCATTTCATATTTTTGTTCCAAATTCATTATTTTCTTGTAATGATTCCTTTTGAAGTCACATTTCTCCTGATAGTACATGTCATTTCTTGATTTCATTCAAGAAATTCTATGTTGAACAAATAGATAGAGAGCATGATGAGGAAAATGAGAAATGAGATAAATATGTGAAAGATGATAGATGGATAGAGTGGTGGTTTCCCCTTTAGAAGGGTTAATATCTTTTAATCAACTTCAAAAGAAAAAAATAATAATCTAGGATTGCCATATGTTCTTCTCTAAGCTTTTCTCTTTCAATTTTTCAATTTACGTCGTTTCTAAATTCCATCATTCTTGCTTATAAAAAAAAATAATTTAAGATAAATTAAAACATTCTTAAATGAAGAATATCAAATAAAAACTTCTTAATAAGAAGATTAAGCCTATTAAGATAAATTTAAATTTAAAAAAAGAAACTTCAAACGAAAGAGAGAAGATTTCAATTTATTTCCAATGATTTTCTTCTTACACCCTAATCAAGGGTGAGACACTTCCACCTTCCACAATTATCTTTCAATCAATGTTAAATGACCTTTAGGTCTTATATTAAAACACTTGAGATGTCTTTAACTATAAATATGCCATGCTTATAAATTTTCTTATTATTAAACCTAAAATACCCTTCAAGTTGACTAACTAAAAATAATAATGGATTGGATTCATTGGGCTTTGGATTTGGGTTTTCATATGTCAACAATGCGAAGAAGAATTAAACACCAACAAAAATGACATTAATGAGTTCAAACACTAAGAGTTGTACCACTAGGCATTCAAGAAATCAAAATTCGTTGTGGAAGGGTGTAATTATCAAAATCTCTCGTCCTAGCTATTAATCCACATAACCCATTAAAGCCGAACTCAAACCGTGCATTGGGTCGATATCCATTAACCAACTGTTATTTACTCATATGTCTTGTATCATAGTCATTAGATGAGATCTCAATCTAATGGTTAGGATAAGTTCTCTTTTTTAAATCTATATTATTCTTCTAGGATTTGAAAGACACAAGGAGAGAAGTGTAGAAGGACTTCAGGATTTGTGTAGAAGTTGCCAAATCACATAAAATATGGGTGTTTTTTTGTTTGATAAGTATTTCATTATAATGGTTTTGAACACGTATTTCCAAATTAATAACACCAACTAAATCCTATTGCAAAAATCTATTAATGCTTCTGGACCCATCAACTGAGAAAATTCCACTTAAGTCTATAGCTCGAGGCTTCCCTCTCACTTAATTTGTTGGGAGTCCGGCTTTGAAGCGGGCTGCTCGCATCAGAATTTCACTGGAACCCACGTCAGACCATGACACGTAGCTTTCAAAAAGCTTTTTCCCCTTTGATGGAGAAAATAAAGTTTGTGAGTGAGTGGGGTTGCGATAGCTTCTCTTCATTTATTTAGTATCCAAAATTTTCCCCATTTCACATTTCGTAGGCAAAACTACCGTGAACCATCACAATCATTTCATCTAAATATTTAAGAGCAGTTTGGATCATGTCCTCCATAAAATTAGATTGTAAAATAACACCCGCTCTTTTGGGCCCACTAAATACTTTTGAAATCAATCTGATTATAGTCTGTGCTTAATTGATCCAAACTTCGAATCCCCAATCAAGGAAACTTTTGAATCTTCAGTTGGCAAGAGGTGGGCCATGCATTCATGACTAGTAACGTCCCAAGATTTTGCCACTTGGAGTGAAAGGAATCTGCGAATTGTGCTGCAATACAAGTCCTTGGAGTGCCAGATTTTAGTCTCTTGTGTTTAGTTTTCCAAAATTGCCAACATACATATTTAGTCTCTTGTGCTCAGTTTTCCAAAATTGCCAATTAAAACGTACAGCTCCACGAGCCACCACCATTCACCATAATTGAACACCAACCAACCACCCATCATCCAAGATAGACTTTATTGCACACCAACTATTGCTAACAGCACCTCAATTCATATGTAAATCACAGAAGATTTAGCACACATCTTGGGGGTGCCGTTAGTAAAAGTTGGTGTGGCAATATAAGCTCTCTTATGTAAGAAGAGTGCTGATCCTGAGCCACGTGTACTTATGTTTAATTAAAATTATGTAATGGAGTTCTATTATAATTCTAAGTCATATTTCTTAAAGAGTCAATGACTGGGAGATTATGTACCTATTACTCCCTTGGAAAAGAATACAATTTAAGTCCCACTTAATAAACTATTCACCTATTTGGGATCAATTAGATGAAAATTCAAGTCGAGTTTTTAAATAATATTTTAATTAGTTGAAATTATTTATATTTTTTAAATAAATCTAACATACATAGATCAAATTAGTTTGATGATGATGATAATCATACTCGACATTCTCATCTACATGAGTTAAAAATCACTAGTTTTGGCAAGAGAAAACAAATAATTTTTTTTTTGGTTTAGATCTTTTTTCTTTCAATTTTATAAAAGAGATGACTATAGTTAAGGGGCATGGTGTTAATTTTGAAACATAGGATTACTTCAAATATTCTCAAATAAACACGTTTCTTTAAACCTCAAAATTCGTTGAAAGGGTAACTATGGTATTTTTGCTTCAAAAATCCTTTTTAGGCTAATATTTGATAAAATGAGTATTAAAGAGTCCATATTTTTTTAGAAGGGACATTTTTGTACATATTTTCAAAAAATAGGTCTTTGGGGTTATTGTCCCTTTCTTTAATCGGTCATATATATTGATCCTTTAATCCCCACTTCATTTTATCTTTATAAATCAATACAATTTAGTGTTTTATATACAATTGGTATCCATATCCATTTGTAGAACAATGAAATTTGAATGATTCCCTAGATTGAAATATAATGAACCTAATAGGATTTGTACAAAGAGAATCTAAAAAAAAAAAAAAAAACTAAAAAAAAAAAACCCTAATAGATAGACTAGACTAATCTTAATTTTACCATAATCTTCACAAGAAAAGATTAAGTTTATCAATATACACCTTAATTTATTATAGTGCATCCAATGTCACACATGCTAGAATACAATTAATATTAAATGATGAGTGTTTTTCACGTTGGTCGTACATGGAGCATGTTTCACGTTGGGTTGGGAAGTAATTAATTTACATTGACATTGGCATGGATTTTATCGCAATCTTCTTCAATTTCATTTTCATACAACTAACTCTTATTACTATAAAAGGGATAGGGGATCTGATAAATGACATTCACCCAAAACTTTTGGAGCTCCTCTTAGTGCAAGTCTTGTATCCTAAGAAAATGAAAGGACAGCTGGTTGAAGAATTGACCTTCACGAAATCAGCCCAAGCGGTTTGGGATCAGTACGATTCATATATGCTTCCCGATTATCTCATGAGATGGCTACAAGATATAATCGATTTGATTGAAAGAGTAGAAGATCGTCTAGTTTTCAGGCTTAACCAAGGTTTAAATATTTTACTACTTTTACACTACTATCTATTTATTTTTTTTGTTGGAATGAATGGAAATGACACTAAAATTATAACATTCCAATTTATTTTTTATATATAGTACTTTTAATATATTTAATAATTTGATAACTCCATCAAATAGACTTACATATAAGTTGGAAATAGTTAAAATGACCAGATGAAAATCAAAGTTTAGACGAGTTGTTCACTTTAAATACATTGATTACAAAATCATTCATTGCATCAATCTTGAGGGAATCAACTAAATCTTTGTATTTCTCTTATATATGTTTACATCTTTATTTTTTCTATATTATTCTTGGATCATTTCCTTACCATTTCTTTTTGTGAGTGAGTTAGGGACTTCAATACCTCATTCCTGGACAGAAAGAACTTGGATGTACGACAGTGAAGCACATACAAAAACCATGAAACAGGTTGAAGGAGGGTATCTTGATTTGGGATTTGCCAAATATGAAGTTACATTCACAATCACGCAGACAGGCCAAAATTTAGGCACCTTTAAAATTGAAATCTCCTACGAAATTAATGATATAGACTTGGCTTCTCAAGTCAATTGTCTTCTTCATATGGACTTGTACATCAAGATCGCGGAAGAAATCATAAACCATACCCTGGGGGGAGCCAATTAAATCAGGTTATACCCTAAGATATGCCCGGAGAACCTGAATATTATATGCTACTTTAAAATAAATCAGGTTTCCAGTATGTGTGAAGTGTTGTTTGTGTATGTACCATCGAGTCTTATGTGTGTCTGTTAAGTATGTCGTGTTTGGTATTACTTTTGTAAGTTTTAAGTAACCTCTATAATAAAACCTTGGTGTGCAATCGTGTTTTTAATTAACAAGCATTAGATTCCTCATGAATGGCTCATTAACATCTATTTCTCTTCCAATCACTGTCATGTGTCGAACAACAACATCAGTAAAAAATGACAATTAATTGAGTTGTTTGAAAATAAAGAAAATATAGGACACTAGAAATTTTTTTGAGAATCGTTTATGTTTATATATATTGTCAATGGACTAAGCCTACTCATATCTTCAATTATCTAAATTTAGCTCAATTGGGCCTAAATTTTGATTCAAACAAAAGCCGTTTAATAATTACAATCGGCCTTAAAATAAATTCCTTGAGCCCATGTAACTGATATATTATTAGGCTGTTTCTTGCCATATTCGTGATAGAAACAAAGAGAAAGTTTGTAGGTGAAGGGCTTGGAGAGGAAAAGAGGATGATGAGTCGTCAGGATTAATGGGAGAGAAACAGGGCAGGAGAAAGAGAGTTGTGACTGGGCGGCAAAATGAGAGTCGTGGGTATTTTACAGTGTTACACTTTCCTTACTAATTTAGTAAGATTTCAAATCTTACTAAGGGATGTTACGCCCACATGACTTAGTTACAATGGCAATTCAATGCGACATCCTTCTAGATTTTATTCACAAACTCAAATTGAAAAAAAAAATGAAGTTCTTTTTAAAATTTTTGAGCTTAAGCCAAGGTGTTGAAATGGACGCCCAATGATCGCCCAAAACTTTTAATTAAAATTACATGGTGAAGAATAATATTTTCTTGATTTGGTTTTCTAACTTCATAAAATTTCTTCCTCTACAAGCCCTTATGGCATCGGATAATATTTTTGGGATGCCAGTATGTGAGCTCACGAGCCTTTGTATGATTTGAAATTGAAATCTTAATAAGTTAGTAAGGTTAGATTGGCTATTTTACAATGTTCTGGTACGCAACAGATTTGAATTCCATCCTTTATTATCTGTAGTTTTATACAATTAGAGTCAGACTAGCCTGACTAACTGAAGTACAATTTCAAATCTTACTAAGGGTCATGAACTCACATCTACGCATCTAGAAAATGATCTGGTGCCATAGGCATGTAGAGGAAGAAATTCTAAGAGAGTTTAAAGACAAAAAAAATTGGAAAGTAATTTTCACCTTTGAATTGGTATTCTATGTTTTGGTATAATGCCCATTTCCAACACCTTATATCAAGCTAAAAAAATATTTTTTTGAATCTAAGTTTTCCATGAAACCTACATGGTTGTTGAGTTTGATTGCCAATATGATAATCCATGTGGTCTCAATGACTTTAGCAAAAACAATTTCCTTTCTTTTTGATGTGGTCTCTCTTTAAGTAGGGTGTACATTCGGGTAAACCTAAACCAGACCAAATCGAATTTTTGAGTTCAGTCTGGACTGGGCCGAAACCTAATCCAACCCAAAATATGTCGGTCCAGGTTCTAATTCCAAATGTTAAAATGGAATCCAGACCAAACCGATTCTTTTGGGTTCAGGTTCGAGTATGGTTTGAGTAAACTCATTTTTTTTATATATATATTTGTTTAACTTTATAAAAAGTGATTTTAGGAGGAGTTGAAACAAATCAATGACCTAATGAAGACAAACCACCGTTACTTACCATCAAGCCAAGATGCTTTTTGTGTTAAATTTTTTAACTATTAGTATGTTATAATAAATTTGATTTACAAACATATTTCAAAAAAATTCAAAATTTTACCATTATCCCCCTCAACGGCCAACTCGAAACCCAACCCAAAGCCCGATTTTTAAAACAAAAATGGTAAAAAAATTCAAAAAAAATATTGAAAATTTTGTACCCCCCTCACCAATGGATTTATTACCATTTTTAAATCCTTGGGAGGGGGTGAGAGTAAATATGAATGTTTTATTTTTATAAATACCCCAAAATGAATTTCATTTCTCACTACTCCAAATTCTCTCAATCTTTTTAATTTTTTTTCATAATTTTATACTAAATTCTCTAAGATCTTTATTAAATTGAAGTTTATTCTCAATTAATTTGATCATCAAGTGATCAATATTCTCCTACATGGCAAAATCAAGATCAAATCATCATCAAAGTGATCAATACCAAGTCTTCATCTAGTGATCAAGAAGTTCTTCTATATGGCAAGATCAATCGATCAAATTTACACATGGCACGGTCAATCAATTAAAATCAAATTTTCAACATAAAGTGTACTGATTTTACTTTTTTTTCTTAATATTATTAGATTAAGCTTCTTCTCCTTTTTTTTTCTCTACTTCTAAGTGAAGTCTAATCAACATCTATTAATTTAATTTTAGTGTTAATAGATTCTCAAAATATTAATATCTATGATTTTTAAAATCTTAATGATTCTCAAAATTTTCGTTTTAATTCATTTACTTACAAGAGGAGTAGTAATGATCTAGAACCCTCTAATCCTATTCCTAATCTCCTTAAAAAATGAAAAGATTTTGATATGTGGAATGGCAATATTTTACCTTAATAGATATTGTAAATCCAGACGGAAGTAAAACGAAAAAGATTAAATGTAATTATTGTGGAAAAATTCTAACTTATTCTAGTACATCTACTAGAACGAGCACAATGAATAAACACAAAAAAAAATGTGTGTCTAAGAAGAAAACAACCTGATATTAATCAAAATCTACTTAGTTAATCAACCACCGACAACATAAGCACGTGGTCATAAGTTGTCGAAAAGGCCCAACGGGAAACTATTAATTTTTTTTTATTATAGAAGAAATGCCATTTCTTGTAGTTGAAAAAATACAATCTAAATAATTTATTCAAAAATCATACTTTTCTAATTTTGAAAGTCTTTCTAAAAATACATTAAAAAGAGATGTAATGAAAACGTTTAAAAATAAAAAAATAGAAATTGTAAATTTATTACAAAATATACCTAGTAAAATATGCTTAACTTCTGATTTATGGACTTCAATTCAAGGTATATCATATTCGTGTCTTACGACATATTTTATAGATGAAAATTAGAATTTACAGAAAAGAATTATATACTTTTCTTTATTAAATGCAAAACATACAAGTTTAGTAATTTTTGAAGCTTTGCAAAATATTATATTAGATTATGAAATTAGTAATAAAATATTTACAATTACATTAGATAATATTAATAGTAATAATAATGTCATAACTTACCTTAAAGATATATTATTTGATGTACCAATTTTAAAAGAATTATTACATATTCATTATGTGGTACATATTTTAAATTTAATTGTACAAGATGATATTCAATGTATAAATAATGTTTTTGAAAATATTAGAGAAATATAAGTACTATAAAAGTATCACATATTAAACAAAATTGATTTGATGAATATTGTGCATTATTTGATTTACCACCAACTAAATTATCATTAGATGTACATCGATGGAATTTCACGTATTACATGCTACAACACATGATTCGTTATAAAAATTCAATATAAAGATTTTTAGAAGACACGTGTATTGAAACACAATTAAAAGAAAGTGATTGGAAAAATGCATCTAATATTTATAATTATTTTCAAAGTTTTTCCGAAATTACAAAAGTTTTTTAAGACAAAAATATGTTATATCTGTTAAATTTTATGTGTAATTAACTCAAATTAAAGAATTTGAATATGAAAAATAATAATAATGTTACACAAATGAATAATAAATTTAATTAATATTAGAAAATTATTTCACATAACTTAGCATTTACTTTAATTATGGACCTTAGATTTAAAACTAAAGTTTAAAAACTTATTTTTAATTTAAGTGGTGATCTCAATACTGAAATTGTACTGCAATAAGATTTGTGAAAATAAGTATGACTTATAATACTACTAGTATACTTCAAAATGTAGCATCATCATCTTCTGGTGCAAAAAAAAAATTTCTTACTTTTTAGAGCATTCTCATAAGTTCATCTCATTCAAATAATGTATCTTTCTTCATCAATCGACTAAAAAGATGACAACGTCTAGCTAAATTTGAGATAAATCTCTGAATGAAATTAAGTTTGTGAAAGCGCCCTCGATCTGCGGGGCAAGCGGATCCGCTTTTGACCCTTGAGGTTTGGGAGTTGCCACCTAGTTATTACGGTCTAAGAACCGATCAATGACTTTAAATAGATAAAGGACTAATCTAGAACAGAAAAAACTGAATTCGAGGATCATGTTACAGGGTTGGAAGGTGTTAGGCACCAACCCCTACCGGCCAAAATCGGTCTCTACTAATTTCTCAAATAAGTTACATCACTAAAAAACCTAGATAATAATAAAATCAAAAAAATAAGAAGTTATACCTTTCCGATAGCAAAGACTTTGTTCCCTCAGATCCGTGCTTCTTGCTTCGTTCTGTTTTCGGATTTGATTTTCGATCTCCGAGGTAAGGTATATTTTTTTTCTTGAATCTGAATTCTTCGAGTTTGTTATGGATTTTGGGGTGTTTTTGAAGGGCTTTTAGGTATTTTTTAGGTTAAAATCGAAGAAGGGATGTTAAGTAAGGAGTTGGGACTCCAAAATTAGGGTTTATGGGAGGCTAGGGGGGCCTCTAGACCTATTTCTCTTAGGGTTTATGATTTCATACGAAAATAGGGTGTGAAGACCTCAATTTATAGATTTTTTTAAGGGTTGATTTGGATAGAGTTAGTGTTTAATTAGAGTTCTTTTAGTTAGAGTTGTGTTTTAGTTAGAATTGTTTTAGGTAGAGTTGTGTTTTAATTAGAATTGTTTTAGGTAGAATTGTGTTTTAATTAGAACTTTATTAGATAGACTTATTATTTAATTATAACTTTATTATGATTTTGACTTTCGGTCTTATTTGATTGACTTTTAATATTTTGACTTTAGTCTTAATTGATTGACTTTTAATATCTTGATTTTTAGTCTTGCTTAATTGACTTTAATTTTGACCTTAGTCTTACTCGATTGACTTTAAATAACTTGACTTTAGTCTTGCTTGATTGACTTTAATTTTTTTGGAGAATCCCCCTCTATTATATCTTTAATTCTTTGGACCCCCAAATGGAGGGGTTCTTAAAGAAATATCTCACGAACCCTCAATAATTTTTCATAAGAGTCCGATTGATCGATTTTTTTAATTCAAAATTTTAAATTAATTTCATTAATGTTTCACTTTAATTATTTAATGTTTTATTTATTAATTTTGAAAATTTTGATTATGAAAATTGTGAAATTATCGTTTTGCCCCCAGAAAGGACTTTTCACGTTTTAAGTCGGTTTTTAATGTTCTAGGATGTTTTAGAATTAATTTTTCGTAAGGAATTCAATGGAAATATTAGTTTGTGTCATTTATGGAATTTTTTGTGTGAAATGGTTGTGAACTTTATGAGGGGCATTTTCGTAATTTTGTCAAATTCTGTGAAAATTGGCGAAAAGATTTATTTGATTTCGATTTGTTATTTTATGTGTTTGAATGGATTTTCCTAATCGTAACGTAGGCTCTAGGGCTGTTTTAAGATTAGGGGTATTTTAGTAATTTGATAATTTTTTTAGTGATTTTTATCGTAAAACTTCTTTTTGTCTGAAAGGTAATGATTTCTATGTTTCTAAAGTCGTATTTTCCTAGCGTAGCGTGGTTTCTACAGTTTTATTAGTTCGAGATACCTCATCTGGATTTCTGAAATATATCCGATAGCAAAATAAAGCAATGGAATACACATCCATCATTGGGAATCATTGTGATCGGGTTGACGAGTTGATTAATCTGGCAGATGCAAAAATGGGGTGTCTACAAATGCCCCTCTTTGGCAGAGGGTTGAAGCAAACTAGATAGCAAATCTATTTTGGTAGATAGTGCGATATCCGAATGCCAAAGCTAGTGACAGTTTATTTTGCAACCTGATTTAGCAATTCGTCGGGATGTTCAGATCCTTGAGGTAAAGCTCTCCTCGAATTAAAAAAATGCCAGGTCCTTGAGCGCGAGCTCTCATTGGCAGTGTCAGATCCTTGAATTTTAAAGAATTTTCCCTGACTAAAAGAACAAATGTGCAAGTGTGTGCACTGTGTGAAATTGAGTAAAATCTTAGTAAAACAAAACTGGAGAAAATTTGAATGGGATTTGAGACAAATCTGAACAAAAGTTAAGAAAAAGTTGAATGTTATACTCTACCTACCCTGGGTGAAAGAGTAATGAGCTTATTTTTCTAGGAGTCCTACTCTACCTGCCCAGGGTGAAAGAGTAATGAACTAATTTTTTGGGAAGTTCTACTCTACCTACTCGGAGTGAAAGAATAATGAACTAATTTTTTTTTTTGGAAGTCCTACTTTACCTGCCCAGGGTGAAAGAGTAATAAACTAATTTTTTTTTATGAAGTTCTACTCTACCTATTCGGAGTGGAAGAGTAATGAACTAAGCTTTTCGGGAGTCCTACTCTACCTGCCCAGGGTAAAAGAGTAATGAACTAATTTTTTTTGGGAAGTTTTACTCTACCTACTCGGAGTGAAAGAGTAATGAACTAAGCTTTTTGGGAGTCCTACTCTACCTGCCCAGGGTGAAAGAGTAATGAACTAATTTTTTTGGGAAATTCTACTCTACCTATTCCGAGTGAAAGAGTAATGAACTAATTATTTTGGGAAGTTCTACTCTACCTACTCGGAGTGAAAGAGTAATGAACTAATTGTTTTAGGAGTCCTACTCTACCTGCCCAGGGTGAAAGAGTAATGAACTAATTATTTTGGGAAGTTCTACTCTACCTACTCGGAGCGAAAGAGTAATGAACTAATTGTTTTGGGAGTCCTACTCTACCTACTCGGAGTGAAAGAGTAATGAACTAATTGTTTTGGGAGTCTTACTCTACCTGCCCAGGGTGAATGAGTAATGAACTAATTATTTTGGGAAGTTCTACTCTACTTACTCGGAGTGAAAGAGTAATGAATTAATTATTTTGGGAAGTTCTACTCTACCTACTCGGAGTGAAAGAGTAATGAACTAATTGTTTTGGGAGTCCTACTCTACCTGCCCAGGGTGAAAGAGTAATGAACTAATTATTTTGGGAAGTTCTACTCTACCTACTCGGAGTGAAAGAGTAATGAACTAATTTTTGGGGGAACGAACAGGAGATTAACCTTGCATTTGAATTTTTTTTTTTTAATAAAAAATTGGATTTTATGAAGGTCTGGTAAACATTTTAACTCTCTTTGAATCTTAGGAGTTTTCAAAATTGCTATCAAGAGGGTAACCATTAATTCAAAGTTAACCTTATCCTTTGGGGTTGGAATTGACCAGGTTTCAGAACCAAAATGCCCCTAGTTTGATAGGGAACATTGCACTGGGGATAATTGAACATAATCTAAAAACGAATGCCTTTAGTGTAAGGGGGGAAACTGTACTCTTTAAAAAAAGGAAGTGCCCTTGTTATGAAAATTTGAAATCCTTGATTACCGCAAGCGCAATAAAGGTTTAACTTTTAATCTTGACTTTTTATATTGAAGATTTTGAGTCAGGTTCAAAGATATTGGAACAAAATATTTCTTTTTGAAATTCATCATAGAATTTGTTCTTTCTCCCCGTCGGTTCGCCTAGGGACATAAAACTTTTCAGATCAATCATAGACGAGATACTTGTATCCACTGAGTCTATATTTGGTTCAAATTGGGTATTGAAACTTAATCATTCGGACTTTTGATGTTTCGGCTCGGATCGTCTTTTTAGTTTCTCAACTCAACGAAGATTTTCTTTTAT
This sequence comes from Akebia trifoliata, assembly GCF_017979445.1. Lineage (NCBI taxonomy): Eukaryota > Viridiplantae > Streptophyta > Magnoliopsida > Ranunculales > Lardizabalaceae > Akebia > Akebia trifoliata. The sequence continues at coordinate 39,441,725 of NC_141385.1, read as the reverse complement.
TGGTTGCTCTGAGTGTTGCCTAGATTGCATTTTCAGGTTTTCAATCTAGCAAGCATGCTCTAGCTTTTGCCTAGATTGCCTTTTTAGGTTTTCGATCTAGCGAGCTTACAATTTTTTCTCTTTTCTTTGCTCTGATTGTTGCCAAGGTCGTCCTTTCAGATTTTTAACCTTGCGAGCTTGCCTTAATTTTTACCTAAGCCGCCCTTATTGGGTTTTCAACTTAGCAGACTTTTTTCTTCTTCTTCCCTTCTGAACTTCTGGAGTTGCTATCTGATCATGCTTTGCTATCTTCCTTGACTTCTCGCACGGTACTTAGGAGGACTTTCATGGGTAAGCTTAGGACTGGGTATAAAAAGAAAAGGATTTTGAGGCTCAAAAACCCGAATGTCCCTTATGTGGCATTTCTTTTATTTTACTTTGAATTTTCTTCCCCATTTTGAAGATATTTCTTCTTCTTTTTTTGAATTTTTTCCTTTTAGATTTTTTCTTTGTCGAGGAATCTATTTTTTTATTTTGATGTGGTCGGGCCTGAAGTAACTTCTCAGGTTGCCTACGTACCCCAAATTTTTGGGATCAGACCAAAACGTAGTTCGGATTTTCCCTCCCCTAGGTTAGGTGATCGGGCTGAGAAAAAAAAAGGCATCATTTTTTTATTTTTTTTTGAAAAGACTGCAAAGGGCCAAGTAAAGAGATAATGAACTGGGTAACAGGAAAATTGATTCGGCCAAAGATGGCCTCCTTAAATGTAGTGTCGTTTGATCCGGTCAAGGTTGGTTGACTCTAGTAATTCGATTCCATCATGATCTTGAAGTCTAACAGTTTTTCCAGATAATATTTTCTTAATGATTGAATCTCTCCAATTGAGTTCAAACTTTCTATGATCGAGGAAAAGTACTCAAAATTTTTTGGGTAGTCTGATGCTTAGATCCTTGACTTATAAGTGATGAACTTTTAACTTTCTTGTCAAACATGCGAGTAACTCCTCTTCATTGACAGACCCAATCTGTTTCTAACAATAACTTCCATCAAGACCCTGAGATACAGGATTTTCTCTTTTAATCGGTAAGATTGCTTCCATACCATACTAGAGTGACTCTAGTAGAAGACTGTATTGAAGTGTAATATGTCCATAATGCGAATGGTAACTTCTCTGGCCAATCCCGGTGTGATGTATGATTGACATATTTTCACGATGATTGTCTTGAGATTTTTACTGGCTGCTTCAACTATTCCATCGATTTTAAAATTCCAGCACTGATACATTTTATAATCCCTTCTTTGACTATGTCAGTCTATTTTGGTTTGTATATGTGGTGTTCTCACAGGATAGGTATATATTTCATGTTGAACAACACTCCAAATTTAACCGACATATCCTCATAGGACCATGTAAGCATGCCTTTTGAATTTTCTGAATAAATTCATCATCTCTTTGTGCTCCTCTGGGGATAAGTTAGTTCCAATATGAATTTCTTGGGAATTATTTTTGTTCCGAGGTCAATGACCTTTAATTCCTCGAGCAAGACATTTATCTTCTTATTCAGGAGGGGGTTTCTTATTAGAGGAATTTCTCTTTGAAGCCAGTTATTAGTTAACTCGTTAATGCGCTCAAGGTATTCAAAAATTTTCTTTATTCAATTAAATTTAGATAGAGCTATTGACACCATTGCAGACTCGACAAACTAACTTGACTAGAACAAAATAAGAAATAAAAAGACAGACTTAATTATTGAATTGATGGAAAGAACTGGACTAAAGACTTATAAACAACTAAATACAATTACCCACAACGGGCTTGATTACAAACTGAGGACTCGAGGAACTATTTTCAAGCGATTGGACTGAGTCTTCTTCTTTAGATTCTTTACATTCTTCAGACTTACTTCTTCTCTCTTGGCCAAGACTGCATTTGGTGGTGAAAACCTCATTAGGGACCGTGACTATGGTAAGAGGGGGGCTAGGAGATTTATGATTGACTGATCGGATGAGAAAGATTGGGTCAAACGAGAGTTGAGTATTGGATACCATGTTCAAAATCTGAGGAGGTTGGTAAATGGGTAGAGGGTTGGTAGTAACATTTGGCTACTCAGAGGCAGGGACAGTAACCTTTTTGGCATCAATGAGGTCTTGAACTGTATGACGAAGAGCGACGCAACAATCAGTAAGATGACCAAAATTTTGGTGGAACTCACAAAATAGGTTGAGATTGTGAGAAGTGGGGAGTGGATTTGGTAAATGTCGAGGTTGGAGAGGTGCAATGAGCCCTTTACTTAATAGTTTTTGAAAGACAATGCTCAAAGGCATACCAAGATTGGTGAATTTTCTACGTGGTCGAGGTTGATTAGGGTTAACTTGGTTACTAGGCAAGATAGTAGATTGTACGGGTGTAGTAGACGTATGGGCTACATAGGCGTGACCAGCGCTAGACTTGGAATTGGTAAAAGGCTTTTTAAACTTGTTGTTCGAAGGATTGGAAAGGATTCTGGAAGCGAAAGCATCTTCCAATTGACTACCAGCTTGCAATAGAGACTCGAATGTAGGAAGGTATTGGGAGACTAGATGTCGGGCATACCCTTACGAGAGGTTTTTTAAGATAATAGCCACTTGTTCTTTCTCTGAAGATCTATCCCACATTTGTGCAGCCTTGGCCCTCCAACGACCGATGAAGTCAGTAAATGTTTCCCCATTCTTCTGTTTAGTTGACTCTAAGTCCCTTCTTGAAGTTTCAATTTCGGTACTGTATTTGTACTGATGCCAGAAAGCCTTTGACATATTCTCACATGTACCTACTGTAGCTGGATCTTAAGACATCAGCCATCGTAAAGCTGATCTTGACAGAGTTCGTTGAAACAATAATGTCATATGTTCGTCGCTAAGCCCCATAGTGCGCATGTTAGTAACATACACTTTAAGATGCGTTTTTGCACAACCTACCCCACTAAATTTGTCCATTTCAGGCATCACAAACTTCTCTGGCAGATGAATTATAGGGATACGGTTCAGGGCTTCAATGCCCGCTGCAATTTCATCGATACCCTTGATACTCTTCATAGCTGACTCCAGTTGAGACATTCTGTTGGCTAACACTGGATTCTCATCAGCAAACTCTTCGTCTCCATCGAGTTCGAAGACTTTATGGGCAAGTCTCGTTGTATTTTCTTCTACCCTTTTTCCTTTAGGATCATCAATGGGATTGCCAGTTGATTCTGAAATCTGTTCTAAGACTTCCACTTTGTCCTTTATACTGTTGATATCATTGGCAAAGACTGCCAAAATCTTACAGATTTCTGTGAGCTCAGATTCTGAAGTCATTTTTGCCTGTTGACTTGGTACCAACGTTCGTTTTAACCGACTGAACTTACGACTCCAACTAGGAGGTGGACGCTTGAGTTTGGGTGCAATGATAACCCTGAAAACCCCATCAAAGGTGGATTACTAGTTATGGATCATAGAGTAGACTTTTAATAAATAGAGGTTTCTCTTGATAGCATGAGTTAAGTTAACCCCTAGATTCAAAATCTCTAATCAATGAAATATTTCGATCAAGAAATATTACATGAATATGATTTATTGATCTTGTTAAGTATGAAATATTCAGTCCATTGAATTAAACTGGCTGATGCAAGGTGATTGGGACTATGTACCCATTTGAGTTTGGACCGGTTTGACCCAATGGATCTGAAATTCCACTTGCACCACTTCATCTAACATTTAGGCCAATTAGTTCAACCGGTTCATCTGTTGATCCATAAGATCCATTTACCAATGGGGCTAATTGGTTTAACTTGATATTGACCAGTATGTCTCATCAATTAAGTTTATTGGGTTGGATCGATATTGCGGGTTTAATCGGTGCAGTGTGGACCGATCCACCCACTTACTTTTTGGTTGGATTAAATAGAGCAACCCGGGAACACCCACGATAAGTTCGAGTCGTGACCTACAGGGAAGGTTTCTAGACTCTAGACTTACTAAGTGCAATGCATTTTTATCTGGCCACTCTTGCCCAAGCACACCCATATACCTCTCGATACGTGGTGACTTGGTTTGATATACCGTATAGGTGATAATCTAAAACCTCAACTCACTTCTCTAAAGTTAAAAACAACCAGTTTGATCTCCAGTTGAGAGGTGGCACACGATGCTAAGCAAGGGTCCACTTAAATACCTCTCGTCTAGGATAGACGTAGTCTATCCCCCTCGAACAATAGGGTACAGCGGGGCAAGATCTTGTTTAGGCACCGATTTTGACCAAGAAGTGCAATTGATATACTTAGATTATCTTTTATACCTACGGGTACGAGTCAAGAGTTGTAGCTTTCATAAATGGTTTGGCATCCCACGAGGGGACTGACCACGTACTAGTACTACGTTGGCAATTGGGACATGTGACTGTGTGGCTTACAATAGGTCAAAGGCTCAGGTCGCTCCAGCCTGGGTGCATCAATATATCTCTCAGAATCACCTGATCAGATGGTATTGATGCCTCAGTTTGATATACCCTAAGGTACGTGACTGGAGTTGTGATTTTCATGAATGACTTCACATCTCCGAAGAGACCAGGCCATGCACTAGTGCCACGTTGGCTATATGGGACGTGTAAGTGGGTAAAACAGTAAACGTGCATGTGGTGTGTGCAAAACAGGGTGGGGTGTGCCCCGGGCCTTTTTCAAACACATGGGCCTATGGGCCCAATCAAACCAATCACACATTGGATTACATGAATATTAAAAAAAAATCATTCAAATCATGTGAATATTCAATCAAGATCAATACCATTCCAATCACATAAGCATATTAAGCATATCAATGCTAGATGCAAGCATTATTTCCTTATGTATTTCAATTAAGGGTTATTTTGGGTGACCCGAAAAAAAACGAATCGAAATCTCCATGAATGTTGAATTAATGATAGTATGGTAGTTAGGAATTATGGGTATCTTTTCATATTGGTAATTTTTTTTTTTTTTTTTTTAGAAAAGAATTTTTATTATTAAAAATTTATTACTATTAATAAAAAAATTGAAACATTGCTCAATAAAAGAGAAATTCTATTGTCATGTCAATTTACACATTGACGATTGAAAGTAGCATCAGTGGATACCCTTAAAGTGATGTGCGATGGGTAAAAATGAGTGCGACAATAGAAATTCAAAAAATAAAAAAAAATCAATCGAACAAAAATGTTTATCGGTTAGAAAATATCACATTAAAACCCACTCCATTATCAATCCACGTCCAATTCACTGATTTTTATCCCAAAATTTTTAATAACTCAACCAATGATGTTGAATTCCATCTTCTCCTCATTCAAGTAATACACCCAAGTCGGGTTAACACTTATTGTGTTATGGTTCAGAACCAAGACAAATCTTTTGAGGGTTCGGCCAATGGAAAAAAATAAAAAAAATAAAAAATGACGATTGGAATTTTTGCAACGACATTATCGCCATCTCTATTTCGAACCAAACTTCAAATATCAAAATGTCCAGATTGAGGTTCACCCAATTAAAGTTTCCAACATTTCTCCCTAAAAAAACACATTTAAAAAAAAACAATAAAATAAAATAAAATCCAATAATCGAACCAGCCATCGATCTTAATTTCTGCTTTGAATTGGAAGAGAGAAAAACAAAATCTGTATTAGCTCGATGAATCGGAAAATTCTGATCAAGCAAATCTCAGATTGATCTCTCCATTTGATCTTTCTCAATCGGTTTTTACGTCTTTTCTTCTTTTTATTTTTTTAAAAAAAATGGGTTTCAAACAAGAATTGTAGGTCGAGGAAACTAACGGTTTTTCAGCAAGAACGACAATCGAGATCTGGTTTTGGAGGAATGAAATCTAGATTCTTCGATAGAGATCCACCGTTTTAATCCGAGAGAAAAAAAACTTTTCACTGATCGGCACCATCGTCTTCAACAGGTGATCGAAAGGATAATTTATTTTAGAGAATAGATCTTGAGAGGGGCTGTCGACTGATCTTGAGATGGCGATCCCTCGAGGAAGCCGTGGCACCCCTTTCTTAAGAAAAACCCATGGTTTTTCAGCTTCTGAATTGATTGGAACAAGTAATCAGACCGAACCTCTTCTAAAAACGATGGATCTGGGTCAAGAGATGATTTGGAATGGATCTCTCTTTTAGAGATGATGAACAAGTTGTGAAAACAGTTGTAAAAACATATGGGTTTTTAAAAAACACACCGATCCAACGTCCTTACACTTTGGTTGTTGCCAACAACATTAAAACTTCAGTTTCCCTTTTAATCGCGTTGCACAACAGAGAGCAGGAGAGAGACGAAGTAGAGAGGATGAGACATTTTTCATCTTCTGATGTTCCTTCCTTCTCAACTTGAGAAGAAGATAAAACATAGCAAAACCGATTTTTGTTGTGGGCACACCACTTATCCCATTAAAAGCATTAAAGGTGCGGTCATTAAAAATAAATTTTGACTGGGGGCATACCAGCTAAAAAAAAAAAGATTGTGGGTTTCTGTGAACAGAACCTCTAAACCCCTTTTTCTTATTATTTCCTTTATTTTGCTTGCTGTCAACGGACATCAACGTTATCTAATCAAAATAGATCGTTCATACAAAATTAAAAAATTGTCAACCAAAAAATCGATCACACACCTACAAATAAAAAATAAATTAAAAGTTTTTCTCCATTTTAAAAAAAAATGTCCAAGGATGGATCAACGTATGCCTAAAATTAAAAAAAAAAAAAAAATCGACGATCTCCCTGTTCCCACAACCATTAATTCATTCTTAATAACACCAATCTCTAGAGATTTTGCATTATATAGGGTCACCCTAAACGACCCTCAATTGAACCACAAGAATAATGCTTGATTGAAATATATGCCAAGATATCAAATATTCAAAGTCCAAACGCATGCTTAATAATCGAAAAAAAAATAAAATAAAAAAAAATAACAAAAACAAAAAAAATCTAGGTTATTTTAGCGATACTCTCATACTTGGGGTTTTTCATGTTTGATCCTCAATGTCCCCTACGGAGTCGCTACTAAAAGTGCCCTCAATCCGCGGGGTGAGCGGATCCGCTTTTGACCCTTGAGGTTTGGGAGTCGCCACCTAGTTATTACGGTCTAGGAACCGATCAATGACTCTAAATAGATAAAGGACTAATCTAGAACAGAAAAAACTGAATTCGGGGATCATGTTACGGGGTTGGAAGGTGTTAGGCACCAACCCCGCCCGGCCAAAACCGGTCTCTACTAATTTCCCAAATAAGTTACATCGCTAAAAAACCTAGATAATAATAAAATAAAAAAAAATAAGAAGTTATACCTTTCCGATAGCAAAGACTTTGTTCCCTCAGATCCGACAAAAATTGCTCCTTGTACCGTACTTCTTGCTTCGTTCTGTCTCCGGATTTGATTTCCGATCTCCGAGGCAAGGTATCTCTTTTTTCTTGGATCTGAATTCTTCGAGTTTGTTATGGATTTTGGGGTGTTTTTGAAAGGCTTTTAGGAGTTTTTTAGGTTAAAATCGAAGAAGGGATGTTAGGTAAGGAGTTGGGACTCCAAAATTAGGGTTTATGGGAGGCTAGGGGGGCCTCTACACCTATTTCTCTTAGGTTTTTTGATTTGATACGAAAATAGGGTGTGAAGACCTCAATTTATAGATTTTTTTAAGGGTTGATTTGGATAGAGTTAGTGTTTAATTAGAGTTCTTTTAGCTAGAGTTGTGTTTTAGTTAGAATTATTTTAGGTAGAGTTGTGTTTTAATTAGAATTGTTTTAGGTAGAATTGTGTTTTAATTAGAACTCTATTATGATTTTGACTTTTGGTTTTATTTGATTGACTTTTAATATTTTGACTTTAGTCTTAATTGATTGACTTTTAATATCTTGACTTTAGTCTTGCTTAATTGACTTTAATTTTGACCTTAGTCTTACTCGATTGACTTTAAATATCTTGACTTTGGTCTTGCTTGATTGACTTTAATTTTTTTGGAGAACCCCCTCTATTATATCTTTAATTCTTTGGACCCCCAAATGGAGGGGTCCTTAAAGAAATATCTTACAAACCCTCAACAATTTTTCATAAGAGTCTGATTGATCAATTTTTTTAATTCAAAATTTTAAATTAATTTCATTAATGTTTCACTTTAATTATTTAATTTTTTATTTATTAATTTCGAAATTTTTGATTATGAAAATTGTGAAATTACCGTTTTACCCCTAGAAAGGACTTTTCACATTTTAAGTCGGTTTTTAATGTTGTAGGATGTTTTAGAATCAATTTTTCGTAAGAAATTAAATGGAAATATTAGTTTGTGTTATTTATGGAATTTTTTGTGTGAAATGGGTGTAAACTTTATGAGGGGCATTTTCGTAATTTTGTCAAATTCTGTGAAAATTGGCGAAATGATTTATTTGGTTTCGATTTGTTATTTTATGTGTTTGAATGGGTTTTCCTAATCGTAACATAAGTTCTAGGGTTATTTTAAGATTATGGGTATTTTAGTAATTTGATAATTTTTTTAGTGATTTTTATCGTAAAACTTCTTTTTGTCTGAAAGGTGATGATTTCTATGTTTCTAAAGTCGTATTTTTTTAGCATAGCGTGGTTTCTACAGTTTTATCAATTCGAGATACCTCATCTGGATTTCTGAAATATATCCGGTAACAAAATAAAGTAATGGAATACACATCCATCATTGGGAATCATTGCGATCGGGTTGACGAGTTGATTAATCAGGCAGATGCAAAAATGGGGTGTCTACAGTTGGCCTTGTAGACTTTTAAGCTCATGAATGTTCTTTGGTACTGACATATTTTTGATAGCCTTAATCTTGTTTCATCGATATTAATGCCACGATGTCGAACCCCGAATCCCAAGAATTTTCTTGAGATAACTCTAAAAGCATATTTTAGTAGGTTCATCTTGAGTTAGTATCTTCGAAATATATTTAAGATATCATGTAGATGTTACAAGTGATCCTCTCTTTTCTTAAACTTTACTACTAAGTCATCAATGTAACATTCAATTTTGTTATGTAGCATGTTATCAAAGATCTTTTGTGTAGCTCACTGGTAAGTAATATTAGCATTCTTAAGTCCAAAAGGCATAATGTTATAATAATATATGCCTTTCGAGATACGGAAGGCTGTAAGTTCTTCATTGTTTAGCACCATTTGAATTTGGTTGTAATCAAAAGATCTATCCAGGAAAGATAAAGCCTCATTTCTCATAGTTGCATCAACCATAAGTTCTATGATTGAGAGTAGAAAATCGTCTTTTGAACATGCGTTGTTCAAGTCACAAAAATCTAATCACACTCGAATTTGTCCATTCTTCTACAAGAACTATGATGGAAATCTAGGTCAGATATTTTACTTCTCGAATGAAGTTGGCTTCGATTAACTTGTTGACCTTTGTTTAAATCTGTGGTAGCAACTTTGGTCGAAAAAGACGTGTTATCTATTTTATTAAGTGAATTCCGTGTCTGACTACAAGTTAATGAACAACAACTTTCAGATCAAGTCTTGGAATTTCTTTGTAAGCCTAAGCAAAAATATCTTATATTCCTTTAGCAACTTGTAGTACTCAGCTTCGTCATTATGGCTTAGAAGAGCATTGACAAACATGGGTCGCAACCCTTTTATCGTACTGAGATTTATTTCTTTCAAGTCATCGATAATGGCTCATTTGCCTTTTTCAAAGACAAGTAGAGTATTTTCGAGTTCTTTATCTGACGAAAAAAAATCTTCTTTAAGAAATTCCTCAATGGTGATCTGATTTACAAAAATGACATCTTAGAAATTGTCTATTTCCATAGTTGAAGCTTGACTGTTGTTTGTTTGGTTTGTAAGGATGATGATGTGTCATTTCACAACCAATGCATATAATATCGAGACCTCTGAAGCTACTTGTCACTTCATGCGATATGAAATAGTATTATACAAGTTACTATAATCTTTACATTCAACATATTTATTTTTTTACTTATGTTGGCGTCGTTATTCCGTTCACAAGTTAAGTTCAACATTCTGACCAAATTTAGATAATGCAGATGCATGAGGTTTTATGAATTTATGCATTATGACTATAATTTAAAGTATCCAATTGATCAAATACTGATGTAGCTGGGACATAGCCACCAATTCGATCAAAAGCCGATATACATGGAACTAGTGTTTCTTCTACAAATTCATCGATGACCTCCATTATAGTATATTGCAAAGAAGCCATCTTTATCCTTGAAATTTTGATTGGAGCTTTTGGCATATAATCTAACCCTGTTCGTGTGAATGAGACTCTTTCTTTAACTTAAATAAGTTTGATCGACATTACAGTTAGAATTTGACCAGTTGGTGGTAGTTCACCCAATCGTATAGGTTCACATTTTCTGTAACCAACAATCTCAAATAACTTTGAAGCTTTATGATCGAACCAACTTTTGGACTCTACCTTTGCGAGATTTTCTTTATGATTTTTTAAGATTGATGTAGTTGGGATAACATTTTTCATGGGTATCTTTACGATGTAAGATTTTTGGAAAAGTGTAACTGGAAGGATTAACTTTTCTTTCGGAATCTCCAATTCAATTTAACTTTAGAGATAAAACACTTATACTTTAAAGAAATCTTTTTGAAAGGGGATTGTCTTGGTTTCCATCGTGATTTGATACTTAACGAAGCATCGGGACTGGTACCACAACTATGGATGACGCTATCAAAATTGAAATTTTTTCTTGAAAGATGTTGCCTCCCAAATAAAACTTTGCATCAGCGAAATGTTCCTCCACCTTGTCAAATGATTAACCTTCAACCATTACACCCTTTTGCACATTGTCTTGGTAGTACTTGAAGCACTAGTGTAATGTGGATAGTACTACTCTGGTTTCATGCAACCATGGTTGATCGAGAAGCAAGTGATTTGAGATTTTGCAATCAATCACGTGGAAGAGCAATATTGATTTTAAATTTGGGATATAAAGCTTGACTCTTATCATGTCGATAGCTCTCTAACTACTTAGGTTGAAGCCTTAAATCATCAACTTACTACGAACAAGTTGATCCGTTGAGATGCCAACTTATTTTATGGTACGAATTAGCATAATGTTGATTGCAGAATAATAATTAAGGAGGATTCTTTGAATTTTGTTCTCCCTATCATAACCTTGTGACATAAAAAAGCATGTTGTGAAGTCGAGATCTCAAATGGAAATCCTAATTAGTGAATGTAATCGTGGTCATGATTATATTGTCTTGTTGTGGATCTTTGTCAAGTTGAACTTCCCGTTTTAATTCAAGTGAATTTTACTCTAAAACTGAAATCACCTTGACCCCAGCCTTTCCGTTAAATAGTGGATAAGGGGTTTGATTACGTATCTCGGGAATTTTAAAAGAATAGGGAGTCGCTACCTAGTTTAGGTCTAGGAACCAAAATTAACTCCAAAGGGATATGGGTCGGTCCACGGATCAGAGAGATGGGTAAGGGGTAAGGTTACGAGTTTCAGAAAGTGTTAGGCATCGAACTTGCCTGATCAAGATGATCAGTCTCTACTACGATCCAAAAATATCCTACGGTCAACATTCAAAGACTAAAAGTCAAACTAGGGTTCAATCATCATCACATTGCATCAGATTTACTAAACAAATCCTATTGCTAAAATAATTACATTTTTTTTCGAATTTCGTATAAAGAAAATCCATAATTTAATAAGGCTTACATGACACCAAAATTAATTGATTTATTCGACTATACTTTGAATAATATGAAATCGATTTTCAATACCATATATATAAAATTAGTGAATTGACTCATTGACAACATTTTATCAAAAAGAGATTTGCTTTTTGAACCGTCGCATGCATTAAAATCAGTGGGTTTTTGAATCCATAAATTTTTTTATCAAATAAATCTTGATTTTTGAAATGTTACGTGTATTAAAATCAATGAGTCAATTCACATGCCCAATTTTATAGAAAATCTCAATTTGAAATATCCAATGCATACAAAAAATCAGTGAATCGACTCATGCGTCCATTTCGTGGGAAAATTCAACTTTAAATTTTCAATGTACACAAACTCAATGATTCAACTCAATAATTTTGATTGAAGAAAATTTTTTAATTGTCACGTGCATCGAAAATAGTGAGTTAACTCATCAATTTATTGATAAAAAAGATTTGATTTTTGAATTGTCACGTGCATATCAAATAAATCTATCAACATTTATCAAAGAAACTCGATTTTTGAAATGCCACGTGTATTAGAATCTATGAGTCGACTCACAATTTTTTATCAAAGAAACTCGCTTTTTGAAATGCCACGTGTATTAAAATCAACGAGTTGACTCAAAGATTTTTTTTTAAATCAAAGAAACTCGATTTTTGAAATACCACGTGTATTAAAATCAGTGAGTCAACCCACATATTTTTAACTAAAGAAATTCAATTTTTGAATTACCACGTGCGTCCTAAAATCAGTGAGTTAACTCACACATTTATTGATCAATGAGATTTGATTTTTGAATTGCTATGCGTATTAAAATCAGTGAGCCAACTCATTGTTTAATTTCATAGGAAATTTTGGTTTCCAATGCACATGAAAATTCAGCGAGTTAACTCGTTGATTTTCATTGAGAAAATTGATTTCTTAATTTGTCGTATATTCAAAAATTCATGAGTTGATTAATACCAATATTAATGAGTTAACCCAATTTGATATAAGTGAATTAAAAAAATCAATTTTTTAATTTTTCATATATTCAAAAAATTCATGAGTTGATCAACACCAATATTTGCGAATTGACTAAAAAAATCGATGAATCTATTTGATAATGTAAATACCCAATGAGCCGATTCACCAACTTGATATATGCAATTTAATTCAATCAATCTAAAAATAGGTGAATCAATCCATTAATATTTAGGAAACTTACAAGTTGCCATTAGTGCCATGTATACCTTAAAAATCGGCGAATTAGTTTATATTCATAAGAAATCAAGAAACAATAAAAATAAATACACAAATAAATAAAAGTAAAATAAAATAAAATGAAATTAAAATTTTTTTACCTTTGCAGAATAATTTTGGTTGCATGGATTTCTTCAAAAAAACTTGAAATGGCAAGTGAATAATGCCGTATGGGTCGTTGTGGTTGCGAGTAATACAAGAATAAAAAATAAATAAAAAAATGAGACAACGTGGCTATAGCTATGACCGCTATTATGGCTGTTGGGATTTGGTGAAGAGTGAGGAGAGCAAAGAGAGTGAGAGAGGGGCATCCAAAATCAGAGAGAGTGAGAGAGACGTGGGAGAAGAGGGTGTGTGGTGGTGTGAATGCTGTAATGGTAGACAACTTAGCTGGTTTTTAATGGAGAAGGTGGTAATGGCAAGGAAGTGGGCTGGCTTTTTTTTTATGGAGAAGAAGAGAGTGTAATCAAGAGAAAAGTGGGTTGGTTTTTTTATGGTGAAGAGAGAAGGAAGTAGTGGATGTTAATGGCTGCTATCAAAGTGGAGTGTTGCTGTTTTTTTTATGAAGAGTGTTGGCTGAGCTTTTATGGAGAAGAGGATGAGTGGTTGCTGTCCGACGTGAACATGGGAGAGAGAGAGAAAGCAACGTGGGGTAGAGGGCATAGTTAGAGAGAGGGAGATGGGGCTGGACAGAGGAAGAAGAAGATGTTGCAGAGTTTAATGGAGAAGATGTTGGCTGTTGGGGAACATGTTTAATGGCAAAGACATAGGCTATTGGAGATGAAGGAGAGTGGTTGGAAAACGTTGGGGTAGCATAAAAGAAAATGGATTGGTTTATGGTTGCTGTAAAAAAATCAGAAAAATGAGTATGTGTGTTGCAGGTTTAATGGATTTATTTTATTTTATTTTTTTGAAAAATGGCAGCCCAAAAAAATTCCTCCCCTCTAATGGTTGCTCTCCTCTTCTTTTATGGTGGTTCTTCCCTCAAAATCTAAGAGAGGGAGAGTGGGGAGAGATGAGGATGGGAGTGAGGGTGGAGATGGGATTGTTGAGAGAACGTGGGTTAGAGGAGTTGGTTGGAGAAGGTGGAGAAGAAGAAGTCGTTGGGGAAGAAGGAGTGCCCACGTTTTTCTCTTTTTATTTTTTCTCATTTTTTTATTTTTTTGAGAATGGCGGTAGGGATCCTATGCTATTTGTACTACGATAGCCTACCGTCGTTGAGTTGTGATTGATTTATTTTAAATTTTTATTTTGAATTGAATTTCAATTGGTTGATTTCGATTAAATTTCTATTTATGTCGACATTTTGATTCGAATTTTAATTTGATGTTTTAAATTAAATTTGAATTTGTGTTTGATTTTAAATTTTGAATTTTAATTATTAGATTAAAATTTAATTTGAATTTTGATTGTTTATTGGTCGATTTTATCTTGTTTTGATGGGTTGAGCGGTTCGATTTAATTTTGATTAGTTGATCGATTCGATTTAGTTTTATTTTTGAATTTTAATTGGTTGAGTGATTTTCAATTTGATTTTAATTTAAGTTTTAATTGATCAATTACTTTTGATTTTGATTTTGATGAATCGGTCGAGTCATTTTTATTATTATTTTTTTTAATTTTCATTGGATTTTTATTTTTAACTTGTTGATTTTTTTAATTTGAATTAGATTTTCAATTTGATTTTCGATTTGAATTTGATTTGGATTTTAAATTGGTGTTTTTTTTTTTGTTGTTAAATTTTAGTTAAATTTTCGATTTGAATTTTATTTTCTTAGGGATTAGGGTCTCTATGTTAGAGTTGGATATTGAAGGGCATTTTGGTCATTTTTACAATTTTTCTTGACTTTCTCTATTTTCATCGGTTTGGGTCCCGTTAGACTCAAAATCACATTCTGAGTGCAGTGGAGGTACTTTCGAGACTTTTTGGGGGTCCAAAATTTATGAAGGGCATTTTCATCATTTTGATGATTTTTTACAAATTTTTATAAACTTCTCTGTTTTCATCAATTTGGGTCCCATTAGACTCGAAATCACCTTCTGAGTGCAATGGTAGTACTTTCGAGGTTTTTCGGCTATCCAAAATTTATGAGGGTATTTTCGTCATTTTGATGATTTTTTATAGATTTTTACAAATTTATCTGTTTTCATCGATTTGGGTCCCGTTAGACTTGAAATCACCTTCTGAGTGCAATGGAGGTACTTTTAAGACTTTTCGGGGGTCTGAAATTTATAAGGGATATTTTCGTCATTTTGGTGATTTTTACAAATTTTAACGTGAGATTTCTTTCAGTTCCTACGTGATTATTTCTAAGTCTTAAAGTTATATTTTCCTAGCGTAGTGAGGTCTCTAAGTTGTCAAAGTATGTAGTGAACCTAAGCGTACGTGCTTACTACGTTGGTCGTAAGATGTAGCGATCCTAAGCGTGCGTAAACTTCTATGTTGAGTCGTGACGAGTAAGGGGATGAAAAGACACTAGAAACAGAAGTAATCAAGAAGTACTCACAAGCCTTTGAGATCTTTTATGCTCATCATTAGAAATCCATAACAACCAGGTGATGAATTGTCGAATTAGGCAGATGCAAAAATGGGGTGTCTACAAAAACATGGTGAACCTTGTGGAGTTTACTAAAGAAATCCAAGTAAATTTGCAAATCTTTCATTTTTGGGGTGATATTGTCATTCTCAAATCTCTGATTTCCATCACTAGAAGTAGTAGGATGCTCATCAGCTTGTCATCAAACCGTGAAAACTTTTATGCATTATTCCTTCTAGAGCTTCTTGGGTAAGAATTTTAAAAGAGTAACTAGCACATGAGGAGGTTGCTGAAGGATGTCTTCGGGGTCTACGGGCAGAACTCAAAATTTTTTCTTCTTTGTTGCTCTCTTTCGTTTCTTTGACCTTGTACTAGGTTGTGACTTTCTTATTTTTCTTTTTGACTTTGGAATCAGAGGAACCGACACGTGTGTAGAGCATTTTTTATGAGTGATAATTGTCCACCCTTCGTCATCAACTAAAGCAGACTACGAGAGACTCGACTTTGAATTTGAAGTCAAATGAAATTGTTGTCTTTGTTAAGGTGAAGTGGGAAGTATGATGATCCTACCTTGAATTGGCAATGCACCTAGTATGAGATGGACCCTTTTAATGTCAAAACGTACGACCATGGGTTATGGTGATTGAGGGAGAACTTCTGTGATTTGGGGCGATAGACTCTGTGTTGCATACAGACTTGACAAGAGTATTTGACCAAAATATCCAAATGTGACAATGGTAATGTTAGAAGTGGCAACAATTTCAACATAGTCAAGTTCAATTTTTCCTGAACTTGCCAAATCCATGATTCTCTCCTTGAAAACGAAGTATTTTTCAATTGGGTAACTAATCACCCTATATAACGACAATATTTTGGAATATTGTCATGACTTGTTTCCTCGAGTCGTTTGGACATTAGATGTTCAATGAGCTTCAATTTTAGCAGATTTTCGAACATGCCCAAGATGTCAGCATCAAGAAAAGGGTACTCTTTTACTTCAAACTCTTTGAGAGTTTTCCAAACTTTTTTTTTGTATTGAATTAGCTCTTGACTGATTTTTTCTTCTCTTACTTGTGATCTTGACAGATTTTCTGATGATGATAAACAAAACTTCCTTAGTTTTGAATGATTTGTCATCTTTCTTATCTTTCCTTTGAGGTTCGCGCAATCGTAGAGTCTGATGAACTGCTATACTCTGTTCCATGCGTGGGCTTGAGTGGCTAGCTCTTCAAAAGTGTATGATTTAATTCCCTTCAAAATGTAGAAGAGTTTCCAATGCATTCCTTGAATACACATTTCGATGGTAGAAAATTGAGAGAAATAATCTATACATTTGAAAACGTTTAATACACTTGATGACTGGTTTATCCTTTCTTTGATTGACGGCAGCAAGTTCTACTATACTTACCATTTTTTTTGTATTATAGAAGCGACCAAAGAAGGCTCTTTCGAGTTGATCCCAACTATCTATGACTTGGATTCCAAGTCGGTGTACCAATCAAACTCATTGCCACGGTAGGAGAGAACAAATGTTTTACCATGTGTAGTACCCCATTTTTGCACTTGCTTGATTAATCAACTCGTCAACCCGATTGCGACGATTCCTGATGATGGATGAATATTCCAAAGTTTTTTATTTGTTACTAGATATATTTCATAAATTCAGATGTGGTATCTTAAGCAAACAAAACTTTAGAAATCACGCTACGCTAGGAAAATATGACTTCAAAATGTAGAAATCATCATTTTTTAGACAAAAAGAAGCTTTACGAGAAAAAATAACTAAAAAATGATTAAATTACCAAAGTACCCCTAACATCAAAACATCCTTAGAGCCCATAGTACGCTTAGAAAATTCCTTTTAAACACATTAAACAATAAATTTAAACTAAATAAATCATTTCGCCAACTTTCACCAAATTTGACAA
>NC_141385.1:38521732-38824207 GCF_017979445.1 Akebia trifoliata | reverse complement strand
CATATTTTATTACTTTGTTAAGAGAATTTTAAAAGATAAAAATATATTTATTTTATATTTTTTCACAATTTTAATTGAATTTCCATCTAAAATATTTGGCTTTATTTCATTATAATGATGTATATCCTAGTTTTTAAAGTTGTCCGATTGGAAATTTGGTTTACTTTACTCGACACACAAACTCAATAGACCCAACTCAGGAAGTCAACTGAGAAAATTATTACGTCGATCTATCAACTTAGCTGAGTCAGATCATAATATAATGTGTTGGCTTAAAAACTTGATCGAGTTATTTTTTTTATACATAATAGTTATTGTGAAGGATAAAAAATAAATGTTTATAATTTTAAAATATTACAAACTATGTTTTAGTAAAATTCATATTTTTATTTGACTTGTCTGAGTTGACTCATAAGTTCTCAAATTGACTCGACTCAATAGACACCTAAGTCAAGTCACATCAAGTTTTCAAGTTTCAAAACTATGATATAGATATATCTTTTTCTTCCACTATGCAATTATATTAAAACGAAGAATTTACAACAACTTAAGGCACACCCTAAAGTTAACCTAAAATGAGAAAGACCTATTTGCACTCCCCTAATAAACTAATTAAAAAGATAGTCATAAAGATTACAATCTGCATTTTTTTCCGATGAATCTATTATTTGATATTTTAATAATCTTTCACAAAATTGTCAACTAATCAGTGGTTTGTTATTAAATCATAGTATTTGATTCGTCAAATACATCATTATTATTTTTCTTTCTGTTTTTTTCTTTTTTACTAGACAAGCAAGGGGTTGTTGGTAACGGATGTGAAGGTGGGTTCAATAGGATTTGAACCTAGGTCATGGGATCAACTCTCCTCAAGCTTTCACCAACATAGCCAAGTGGCACCTTCAAATACATCATTATTCTATAATCCTTAATATGTTTGGAACAATCCAATTCTTTTGCTCCAAATCTCTAATCCCTTACATTTTAGTTTTTGGCTTTCACAAAATAAATAAATATCTTGATATCATATAGATAAGTTCTGTTTGGCAACCTATATTAGGTAGTCAACGCATTTGTTTTATATGGATTAGAAGTTTTGGAATGAGCTGGCTTTTGTGAAAATGGTCTCTATGATGAGAAAATCATCCTCACAAAAAATCATTCTATTTTGAAACTTCTAACACCATCAAAAGTGGTTTAGAATTGTGGACTGTCGATTTTTTACTGTTAATTTGTAAATTATTTTTTATGGGATTAGAAAGTTCAGAATGAACTAAATTCTCAATGGTATGGAGATCATCCTCACAAAAATTCAGTCCAATCTAAAAATTTTAAATCATATAAGATAAATTCTGACTCCCTAAGGCCTATCGCCCTTTGACCCTTTCCTCTACTCTCATACCTTCTCAATTATTTTGGAGAAGCTTTTTCTCGGATTGATCTCCTACATCGTCATTCCATACATATATATTTAGAATAATGATGAATGCGCGTGGTCTTAGTATGCGGTTGACATGGCAAAAGCACAAATCACTAATCTTTTTCTAGTGTATTCTGATAAAAACAATGGTGCTGTGCTCTTTCCACACGTCAGCTGCGTACCCAACTGTTTACCAAGACTGTTGCATCCATCGGGACTCATATAGTAAGGATTGCAAACATGCTTTTCATGCAAATTTTTTTTTAAATAAGCTTGAATGATAAGGGTATTTATGGAAAGAAGGCAATATAATATTGAAAATAGATGAAAAGGACATATTGGTGACATGGGACAATGCTTCTCCCATACACCAAGTCTAGTTATTTCCAAACATCAACACATACTATAAAACATAGTATTACTCTCTCGGATTTTCCCTCACCAATACTATCTTTTCCGCCAACCTGACTATCTAATCTCTGGTTAGTTTGTTATCTTCAACTCCAATATCAAGAGAAATACAGTTTTACTATCAAATTATCTGTAAAAAAATTTCCTTTTTTCCCATTTTGCAGGGATGATGGGGAGGTCTCCTTCTCAAGATGAAAATGGATTAAAGAAGGGCCCATGGACGCCCGAAGAAGATCAGAAGCTCATCAATTATATACAGAGACACGGGCACGGAAGCTGGAGATCACTCCCCAAGTTTTCAGGATTGAACAGATGTGGGAAGAGTTGCAGGTTGAGATGGACTAATTATTTGAGGCCCGATATCAAGAGAGGGAAATTCTCCAACGAAGAAGAGCAACATATCATCAGCCTCCATTCAGTTCTTGGAAATAAGTAATTTCCTACGTATCTTTGCTTTATATTAACTTTAAATGTTGCAAACTTGAAACTATATATGTAGTAAGTGTATCACCCTCGTGAAGGATGTTTATTTATACAAGTTGCTCGAGATAAAGTTGAATGGCAAAATAGGATTCATGTCGCCGACATGGATAACGGGTCTTGTGTATTTCTTCATCTGTAACTGATTTCAAGGTTTCAAATTTTTTCAAACTCATATCAATCTTTTATCTTAATGAATTTGAGGGGAAATAATTAAACCTTGGAAATATTCACTTTAAAACCTCTGAATTCGTTACCATTCAAGTTTTGGTAATTAGAATGGAGAGTGAGCTGGAATCATAAATTCATCAAAAGTTTATCACTTTTTCGTAAATATCCCTAATTAATAGAGTATCAGATAATGAAAATATGATTTGACTATCAATGTACACTTTATTACTATTCATTCATCCTATCTAATACTCTGAGGTTTCAAAAAATAAAAAATAAACATAACTGTAAAAGTTGATAATTAAATTTTCTACATAGAACTTTGCAGTTAAGCGTGCTTGGAATGCTTGGAAAAGAGTAGTATTCATATGGATGAAACTTCTAATCATTTTGTAATCTTGCAGGTGGTCTCAAATTGCTACCCATCTTCCAGGGAGGACGGATAATGAGATCAAGAACCATTGGAACACACATTTGAAGAAGAAGCTCCTACAAATGGGTATTGACCCAATAACCCACAGACCAAGAACTGATCTCAACATCCTCGCAAATCTACCTAATTTGCTGGCTATGGCAAACGCAAGCAATTTGATGAACCCTTTGGACAATGCCCTCAGGCTCCAAGCCGATGCTGCACAACTAGCTAAAATCCAATTACTTCATAATATACTTCAAGTCATAAGTAGTACTTCACCTCCAAATATGGAAGCAATCAATCCCGTGGCATCAAACCCCATTCAAGATTATCTTCTTAGGTCAAACGCCCAATTTGAAGGACTTGTCAATAATCCAATTGGTCTTGTTCCTGATGCAACTCAGGCGTCTTCGGGTTTTCCCAATCAAGGAGCCCTACACCCAAACCATGATTATCAGGCCTTCGGTGATTTATGTTTTGGTTTTGATGGACAGCCTAGCTCAAATGTGATTAAAAAATTAGAAAACAATTACTTGAGTGGCTCATATGATATTGCCACAGCAGACAGGATTCCTGCACTGGTTTCAGCCTCTCCAGACTGCTCTACTGTTAATCAAACAGAAAGCAAGGTCAACCCAACTGATGTCCCCATCCACTCATCCACCTCAACGGCCTTGGAAGGTTGGGGAGAACTTAATATGGGTAATGAAGCCAGTGACTGTTATTGGAGAGATATTCTTGAGTAAGTATTTCTTCTTAGAATAATTTATTTTTATGTAGATCTACCCATAGATTCTAGTTTTAAAATATTGATAATTAGCTTCTGTTCTTTTAGATGAACTCACTATATATTTATATATTGTTTTGCAGCCAGACAACAAACCCTTCATGGCAAATCCCACAGTAATACAGGCTTTGGATTTTATATATATATATACCAAGATTTAAAGAACCTATGTAAACATTAATTGCTGTTCATTTATGAATTTGTATTATTGCAGAGATTTATATTTTGTTGAGCGGCTATAAAAATAAGTTTCCATGTACAAAAGGCCTCCAAGTCATGTAAACTTATCTTAATATACATTTGTTACATTAAATACCATTTTTCTCCTTTGATTTTCAATGTGTCAATGGGTACAAGATAGTACGAGACTAAGGTAGGAGTGGTACAGGACCCACCATTCTTTGGTTCCCATTTGATAGAGATAAGTTGTGGAAGATATAGATAAATTGGGTGCATTGAAATAAGGGGTATGAGATAATTGGGTGCATTGAAATAAGGGGTACGAGACTCACTCTATCATTTTCACAGTGAATCTGATTATTTATCTTATAACATAATTAAATTAGCATTAATTAATAGGATCATAACATAGATTAGATTATAATTAGATTAATTAATTTACTGTGTCTATATTGGTGTACTCTTTTGAATTTATATTAACGCGGAAAGCATAATGTAATCCCATCCAAAATCATAATCAAGTTTAATTTCTAGATGATATCTGAGCTTACGTACAATCTCTTAAGCCGTAAGCCGTTGTACAGAACATTTTTCCTCTTTTTTTCATTCACTAGTGTTTTCTTTTTCTTTTTTTTTTAACTTTCTTTGTTAGGATCATAACCATCTGATCTTCCACATTTTCATGAAGATCTGATCTTCACATTCTTATGAAAATGAGAAAAAACATGCAAGTGAGGGATTTGACTTTCTTTAATAGCTTCTTGTTTTTTTTTCTCAAGAAGTCCATCACGTTCAACCTTTTCGATGTTTTGGGTAAAACTTTTATTTACTTCACAACCCATCATTTTTCTCCCAAAAACAGATCACACTCAACCTTTGAGGTTAAATGATTAAAAGAAACAAACATTTATTCATTTTCTTCTCATTGAACTAGGCAAGAAAATATTTCAAGAAAATAGAAAATATTTAATAATGGTTAAAAAAGTTGTGATCAAATGATTAAGGACATTTAGCATAAAAATTTCATAGGTTTATGACAATGGTAAAAAGGGCCACTTTTTTTTAATACTCAAAATAAGGCCATTTGTTAAAGTAACCCGTGTTTTTGGACAGAAATGCCCCCACTTACAATTTCTTTAGTAAATCCTTAATGAATATTGTTATAAATTGTAATTTCCTCCCTTCTAATCTTTTATACCATTGAAATAGAGAGAGATCTCCCTATTCTTTCTATCAAATCCTGCAAAATAACCATTGGAATTTACTAACGAGGCTCTAGCTTTGAGGAAATATGGTGCACCTTTTAGATCTGTCCATTCTCATAATCTATTGGAACATTTCTCCACATGCTACCACTGTTCCTCTCTTTCTTTCATTTAAATTCATTTACATATATATTCTTATCAATCTTTGATATATTTTAAGTTATGCAAATGAAAAAATTATAGTAAAAAACTCAATGATTTAGGAAAATTTTATAAAATATAATTGATAAAATTTACCCAGTATCAAACCTCAAGAATGAATGTATTATAGCTATAGCGTCAAGACTCAACATTACTATCATCGAACCTTGACGAATAGGCATAAAAAAATGTTATAATATATTTTTAGTTAATTTCTACATGATATCCAAACTTAAGTACAATCTTCGTAAGCCGTTGTACATAACATTTTTCCTCTTTTTTTTCATTCACTAGTGTTTTTTTTTTTTTTTTTTAAACTTTATTTGATAGGATCATAACCACCTGATCTTCCACATTTTCATGATGATCTGATCTTCACATTCTTATTAAAAAGAGAAAAAACATGCAAGTGGGGGATTTGACTTTATTTATTTAATTAAGCTTTTGACATGTATAGTGAGATCTCGTAGATCAGATACCCATTGAATGGTGGGCACAGCAACGTTGCATGTGGACCACATTTTCCTTTGGGGTACTTTAGATTTTCTCTTTTGGTCAATTATATAAGCTTATAACAAAGGAAAGCAAGGTGAAGTTAGCTAAAACATGATAAACTGTCTAGTAATATAAAACAAGTTAGTTGTCAGAAGTTTGGAACACGAAATAGCAATATGAAAAGGACCTTCCTTTCGAATTTGGTGAATTAGAAGAGTTTAAGAGTAATTGGGTTTGACTCTTGAGAAGAGACAAAGCATGTCAAACATCTCTGACGTGGACAGTTAGAAAACCAAGAGCATCTCTTTCTCCCTGTCTCTCTCTTGGGGTATTGTAGTGTAACATGAATTAATGATTAACCAAAAAAGAATTAATGAATAAGCAATAAAGAAAGGTGGACTTCAATAAGTATTATTGTTGTTATTATGTTGTTGTTGTTATATCTGCCTTTAGATGAAAGTCAGATTATTTGTTACTTATTAGGTGAGACTACTTCCTTTGTATACAAGCTATTGACCGTTGCAGAATCCATATTGCCAACCTACCAATCCAAGTCTTAAACGTCTCCTCTCTCTCTCTCTCTCTCTCTCTCTCTCTCTCTCTCTCTCTCTAACGATGAAACATTTGTTAGCATAAAAGAAAGCATACTTAGCAATTTCAGACCCTGACCAAATTAATATCAAAATCCAACTTCACCTATTAATTATGGATCACTAATCTCACTTTCCCAACAATACATACATGGGGGCGGATCCTCTGTAGCGAGTTTTTCCTGTAACTCCCTGTAGCGATTTTTGATGGTTAGATGAATGCCATGTCAATTAAAATAAAAAAATATACCGCTGAAAATTTGTAGTGGGGGCAAAATGGTTAGTTGTATAGTTGAAGAACTTGAAGATAAATGATTTTGAGAGAAATTCAGAGGTTTTTTATTAGAAATTGAAGAAAACGACATTTAGGTCATTTCCAATCAGTATATGAAACAGCCCGGTCAAGAGGCAATGTCATCAACAAAAATTGGAGAGGTGGGCAAATGGGGCATGTAATTAATTGAAAATATAGGGGTGTCTCAAAATTTTGTGGGGACAATTACCCCACCAACTCCTTACTAGCTCCGACCCTAGGTTCAGTGACCATCCATTTTAGAAGTGATGGATCATGAAGAGAAAAAAATTATTAAATCAAATCTAAGATCCGAACACTAAATGGTTGTGGCTTTATTTTGTCATACTGTGTTAGTTTCTGCATTGTGGATAAAGTGCTACAAGGAAAACTTTCTACAAGAAGCCCTTTCACCTCAGTTTATCAATAATAATAAAAAAATTGCTACAGAGGATCAGCTCCCATACGTACAATATACATTACAAGAAAAGATACTGAGTTAATTTTGGGTAGTACATTCAAAGAATTAAAGGAATAAAAAAAATACATTCCTACAACAAAGGAATATATGGTACTCTATTAGTTTTAAATAGAATGGAATAGAGGAACATGATTCAATTCAGTCTACCCCAAGTTTTTGGATATAGTTTGATGATGATAATTAAAAAAAAATGTAATCCTTTAATAATTATTTATGAATAATACAAATAATTTTACGAAATCATCAAACAAATGTAAAAATGAATATTATGTGATAGTTTAAACATCATCTTTATCATTATATTGAGTGACAGCGAAGTAGAAGTGGTTTACCACCAAAATTTGAATTCACAAATGTCTCCAAATTTACATTTAAACTTAATATAATTAGAGTCATTTTGGTTAAACATTAGGAAAATTGCAACCCGCAACCCTATAATCACCTTCATTACAATTAACTAGAGAAGGTTTGAGTATTAATTATTAACTCAAAACCATATTAATTTTTAAATTATAGAAATACTCTTGGATTATTGCATCAAAAATAATTTATTTACAATAATATAATACTTTGTCTTTTATCATTTTATAGAACCCACAGATAAATCAGATTTTAATTTTTAAAAAATTTCTTTAAATGAAAATGATATTTTTTATCTTTTATAATTCTCTTAATAAGTAATAAAACATAAAGAGGCAATCCACAATTTTGAATTGTATTTACCCTAGCAGGATGTGGATAGTGCATGTTCATTTCCTAATTTTAAATAATAAATGCATAATTTGCGAATAAAGCACTAATCAATAATTATGTAAACTATTTACAGAATCTTTGAAAAAAGAATCTTGCTAATCTGATGCTTTGTTTTGTACTCTCTGACCTAGCAGTTCATAGAACCATAAATCTTTGTTCTTGTGTACTTCAAAGCAAAGGATCCACGGTTCTATGAAGGGAGCATACAAATAAGAGAATCAGATTATCACGATTCTTGAAAAAAATCCCCACTTAAAACATTTTATATAAAATGTATATATAGTGCTACAAAAATGTGCATCACGAGGAGGATCATCATATTGTGCTTGTGATTGCAATGATTTTGCCATTAATACTATTAGTCTCAAATAAAGATTTGTTTTAATGTTGTTCTTGCTACCTTGAGAAAGAGGTTAAGTTGAAATCAGTAAAAGTGTGTATTTTCAACTAATGACTTGTGGCACCTTACAAGCTAACCTTGTTCAATAAGAGACTCCAAGATATTTAGTAGGTATCATATTAACCTAAAAATTAAAACAACTAACCTACCTACCTCTGCCGGATATGTTGAGATTCTAACCTAAAAGCTCCTTACCATTGCGTCATTTGAATTATATAAAATATAATGCAACTTATGTTGACTGTACTTAGAACATAAATCAATGATCGAAATTAAGGTAAAAGAGTATTTAAACATGAATTTAAATCAAAATTAAAATTAAAATAAATAAATTGAGGTAGAAATTCTTCAATTTGTCGTGTCACTTAAAACAAAGAATTTCAATGCAACAATTACTTGTTTTGATCAAAAACATGTATTCTAGAAGATTTGTTTCTTATTTCTAAGAAATATATATATTATGGTCTCTATCCCACTCGATAGAGAGTTAATTAGTCCAAGTCACCTCATCTTGGACGTGTCAAACCGTTTAAATTGGTTTAAAAACAAAGAATCTCAGTGCAACCATTTCTTGTTTTCGTGAAAGACATTTTCTTTCTAGAACATTTGTTTCTAGTTTTTAGTTTCTAAGGAGTACATCTATCCCTAACCTAACATAGTTCTAGAACTATTTACCAAAATGTGAACATAAAATTGTAAAAAAATTTTATCCACGGTGATGGTATAACTCAAAACATGAGATGGTTTTCACACATGGAGATTTAAAGAAGTAAGACAAGTATTGATTGGGAGTAACTTATTATGTTATCACTACTTATGCGATAACTCCCAAGTAATTATAACTTATTCAAATAATTGTTTCAAGGGAGAGACCCCATTGCGGTTTTTACACGAACAGTCACAAGTGCTGTAAGGTTTCGGTTTTGAGGCTACGGAGATGCAATGGTTTGGTTCATTGGGAGACACCCATTAATGCTAATGGCACCCGATCATTTATAGTTATTGAAAATCGTTGGAACCCCTCCAATACTAATAAATTTGAGATGATCCATTAGGATCATGTACTCTATTATTGGCAAATTCTTGTGAGATTCTCGAGTCTAATGACCACATCTCACGCTGTTACAAGATCGAAACTCCAGCAATGGTATTAAAGCAAAGTTGATTTCGATTGAAGGAAAGTAGAAGATCTCTTCGTCTCTTCCTTCATTTTTTCTTTGTGCTTAGAAATCTGGACAATTCTCCAAATTTTAGTGTTGATTCAAATTTGTTATTATTTGGATCATCAAATAAAATGAATTTTGATTTTGTGGAACCAACTCCTTCGACTTTTCAATTTTTCTACAAATATAAAATTCCAGACAGATTAGAATACCGGAATTTTTGCACTTGTTATGAAATTCAAACCTTTGATATTTATCTAAGTTAGTATATTTATTCGAAGAATAAAAATCTAGGGTATTACAACTAGCATTCTAGAATTTAGGAAATTGAATTTAGCATTTCGGATAGATCCTTGATCGAGATTAGTTCTTCACAAAGACTGTCGAGAGGACATCCATTGTGATTGTGAAAGAGAGTTAAAAGTAGGGAATCGAGGCAATTTTTTGACGACATATTCCAAAAGTACGACCAAGTTTGCAATTGCATTGCAAGCATTTAAAAAAAATTAGGCCAAACTTCTTCGAAAGAAATAACGAAAATCTATAAGTTTGCTATTTTCTTTCTAATTTATTATTTAATATAAAATTTGTCATGTAAACACTCTATTTTTCCCTAGACCAAGTCCGAGAATACCAAAAACCTTCCAAGAATGGGCTTGACCCAAGGTGTATTTCAAGGGGGCTTAAAACCCCAATTTTCAAGTAGCTACAAGGCCCAAGGGGCCATTTCAAGTCTAGATTTTAAGCCTGGTCGTGGGTGACACATGGCCAGACCATTTTTTAGCTTGACCATACTTCACTTACGATAAGGGTAATCTTTTTTCCTGGCCAAGGGTGACCCATGGTTATGAGAACTTTTTGCCTAGCATAGGGGTCATTCACAACTAGGCATAATTTTGTTCAGGCCTTGGCTAAACTAAGGCCAATTCTATTAGGTAGTTACAAGCCCATGTGTGCTTGAATTTTCTTAAAAAATTACATTTTAAACCTTCTCCTTAATGACTTTTCCCCCAAGAAACCTCTCCTTTTTACTCTTTTACCATTTCTTTAACTCTCTAATAGTCCAACTGCTTTGGTCTTCATGTAATTTCCATATTCTTCTAACAAAGACCCTTGGTTAAGTATTGGTCCCCACATGAGTATAATTACTACCCTAACCACATCTTATTAGATCCACATAAGGTAGTTTACTTTTATACCCCTCAAATTTATCCTCAATCTCAAAAGATTCAATGTAATTAGACCAAATTCAAGAGGTTTTGATAATTTTACCCAACCTATAAAATTCTCTAGAATTTATAAGTAGGGACACTCTTAACCATAAGTTGCTAGAAAGCTAACTAGGCTAAATGACCTTAATATGAAAATTTTAAATCAATATTTACATGTCATCTAGCCTAATTCCTTCTTGTTTGACCCAAAGTCAAAGCCTTTAAACCTTTTTAACCTTCCTTGAGAATTCTCTAGAAGTTGTCTTTTACAATCTTATCATTTGATCATCATGATTGCTTAGACTCATAGAATTATAAAAGACAACCAAGGACTTTTTGATGATGGTATTTGGTGTCTTTCATTGAGATTTTATTGAGAATAGTAGGAACTCTAGGAATCAAGACAACTTTTCCCCCAAGGATCTCCCAAAATGCTATATATAGGACTCACATTCAAGACAAATAAAAAAAGAGCTCAAGTTATCTAAAATTCTGTCATTTTCTCTCCTCAAAACCCTCTAGCCTACTAAAACTTTGTCTAAATCCTTTTTCAAACACTTAAGAAGTCCTAACCAAGAAGAAAAGACCAATATGGGATATAGTTGTAATTTTTCTATTCTTCTATGTAATTTCCTTTTAAACCTCTCTTTTCTATCTACTTTTCTTTTTTACATTCAAGCAAGTTTACTTTTAAGTTTTTCTAACTTTTAGCAATGTAGATCTTAGTCTTATTTAACTTTAGATTATGGGGTAGAAAGTAAAACCCCCAAGAGGTAATCTCCCACTACAAGTCCTCAATAAACTCTTAAGAGCATTAGAGTAATTGTTCTTGACTTCTTTAATTTTCTTTACAAATTTTAAATTCCTAGATTAGATGTGCTTTGCTTTCTACACAAATTTAAATTCCTAGATAGAGATTTTCGTATTTTCTTTCATAATGGCTTAATAACACTAGAGAATAATGCCTCCAAAACAAGCTATCAACAAGTCATGATCACTCTCTTTCATGATATGATTCATAAAGAGATGGAGGTTTATGTGGATGATATGATTGCTAAGTTTGATTTAGATAAGGACCACCTTGTCAACCTACGCAAAATCTTTGACCGCCTAAAAAGTTCAGTTTGAGGCTATATCCTTTAAAATGCATATTTAGGGGAACTTCAGAGAAGTTACTAGGCTTTATCATAAGTCGACAAGGAATTGAAGTAAATCTAACTAAAGTAAAAAAATATTCATTGAAATGCCAGAGCCAAAAACAAAAGCAGAAATAAGAAGTTTCTTGGAAAATATTCAATACGTCACCAGGTTTATCGCACAGCTCACGCCAATCTGTGAATTTGTCTTCAAACTTCTAAGAAAGAATAAATATTTAAAATGGAATAATGACTGCTAGGAGGCATTCGACAAAATCAAGAAGTATATGTTGAATCCTTCAATCTTAGTTCCCCCTACCCCAAGGAGACCTCTATTAATGTATCTATCAGTACTTAAAACATCTATGCGATATGTACTAGGGCAGTATGACAAGACTGGTCACAAAAAAATAGCAATATATTATCTCAGCAAAAAATTTACAGATTATAAGGTAAAATATTCTTCGCTTGAGAAGACATGTTGTGCCCTAGTTTGGGTGTCTAAAAGATTAGGCAATTATTTTCTAAGCTATAAAGTACAACTTATTATTAGGATAGATCCATTAAAGTACTTATTTAAGAAGCCTCCACTTACTGGTCGTACTACTAAGTGGTGACTACTACTATCAGAATTTGATATTGAGTATGTCACACAGAAGGCAATCAAGGGACATGCCATTCAAGATCATTTAGCATAACACCTTCTTCTAGATTACGAACTATTGAAGGCTAACTTTTCATATGAAGCCATTCTTTTCACATAAATAGAAGAAGATGGAGGCGAACCAGGTTGGAAATTGTATTTTGATGATGCAGTCAATCAAAAAGGTAACGGAATCGGGGTTGTTTTAGTAAAGCCTAATACATCGCACGTACGCATAATAGTCATGCTACGATTCCATTGTACAAACAATCAAGCAGAGTATGAGGCATGCATAGTGGGTCTCAAGGCAGCAATAAAGATAGAAGTTGATGAGATCGATGTACTTGGAGACTCCAGTCTAGTTGTCTACCAAACTATCAGGGAATGATAGACACGAGAATAAAGACTAGTATCATACCATGAGTATATCAAAGAGTTAAGTGTTAATTTCTCTTGAATAACTTTTAATTATATGTCAAGGGCTAAGAACTAGTTTGCAGACGCACTCACAACCTTGAGCTCTATGATCAGAGTCACTAAAGAAACAACTATTGATCCCTTGGAGATAGCGATTCAAGATAAGCCAGCTTACTGTTTGCCAATTGAGGCAGAAGACGCAAAAATATAAATACCATGATAGCGAGAAAAATAATGAAGATGCATTATTACTGATCTACAATAGAGAGCGACTGTTTCCAACTTGTCAAGAAATGTCATTTATGTCAGATATATGCCAATAAGATCGATGCACCACCAAATGAATTCTGCAATATGACATCACCATAGCCTTTCTTATTCTGGGGCATGGACGTCATTAGTCCAATCAATTTTAAAATATCAAATAATCACAAATTCATCTTGGGTGCTATCGACTACTTTACTAAGTGGATGGAAATCATGTCTTACGTAAACGTTACGAAATGGCAAGTTATTAGATTCTTGAAGTGGAATATCATTTGCAGATATGGCCTACCCAACGTCATTGTGTTAGATAATGCTCTCAACATGAAGAACAAAGACATGAAGAAGCTTTGTGAAGAGTTTCAGATAAAGCATCTTAGATCAGTAGCTTATATATCGAAAATGGGCAGAATAGTGGAAGTAGCTAATAAGAATATCAAGCATATTATTTAGAAAATGATATTACTTACAAGGATTGGCATAAAATATTGCCCTTCATTTTTATGCTTATAGCCCTCGATCAAAACCTCCATTGGGGCAACGCCATACTCACTTGTCTATGGCATGGAGGCAATCTTTCTAGTTTAGGTAGAAATTTATTCTCTCAGAGTCCTTATGGAAGTCGAGTTGGAAAAGGTTGAATGGATTAGAACACAGTATGACCAGTTGAACTTTACTGAAGAGAAAAAACTCGTTGTAGTATGTCACGAACAGTTGTATCATATGCAAATTGCACGAGCTTACAACAAGAAGGTTAGACTGAGAGATTTTCAACCAAGTAATTTGGTTCTGAAGAAGATCTTCCCAATTCAAGAAAATCCAAGAGGTAAGTTCAAGTCGAACTACGAAGGTCCCTTTGTAGGCAAGTAAGTAATGTTAGGAAGTACACTAATCCTCACAGAGATATATGGTGAAGTATTTCCTACGCCATTAAATGCTGACACAATTAAGAAATATTACGCTTAAGACCCGATTCTTAAAAAGAAGATAGACCATTTTTCCTATCCTATCTTTTTACTAAAATATCCCTTAGGCAAATCCCCTTGAGCCTGATTGTTTTTTTAACCACCCAGAACTGGAGCAAGCTAGAGAATACACTGAGGTAATTTGGGGGAATAACTTGATTTTTCAATAAAAGAAAAGGCGAAAAAAAAGGAAAAGAAAAAATTTCAGTGAATTCCCAACGCATATGAAGATAAACTAAACAACAACTATATATAATATATATATATATATATATATATATATATATATATACACGAAAGCCAGAATTTTCAATTTTGAGCTCAACTCGCATTTCAAAGACTAAGAGAAAGTCGAGTGAATAATAGAATTGAGAGTTCTAACAAAATAGTAGTTTTAAGAAACCAATAAGGGCACCCCTCCCACACACACTCTTCATACCTAGTAACACCTATTTTGAGTTTCTTTTTATATTCTTTTCTTTTAAACCCTTAGCCATAACTTACATTAAAACCCAAATAGAAGTCCTTTCTGATCAGGTAAAGGGTCAAAAGTAAAATCATAAAGTCAACTAGTTGGTGATGACATAATGCAGATGACGTTAACAATAGAAGGAAGTAATTAGGAGCAATAAAGAAGCATTTGTCTTATATCTTATCTCGAATCCCAAGTCACAAGAGTCGCTGGAAGACGCGAGAGGGGAGATCAGATAGGATATTC
Organism: Akebia trifoliata; assembly: GCF_017979445.1. Classification (NCBI taxonomy): domain Eukaryota; kingdom Viridiplantae; phylum Streptophyta; class Magnoliopsida; order Ranunculales; family Lardizabalaceae; genus Akebia; species Akebia trifoliata. Next base: position 38,809,409 of record NC_141385.1, on the reverse strand, counting down.
AAAAGCAAATACAACTAAATAAGAATAGAAGTAAGATCGAATAATCAAAATAGTAGTTGTAAAGTTTCTGATCTACTAACTCAACTTGAATAGCCAAACCATTAGTCATTGGGATTTTGTATGAGTTTCAGTCTTTGTATCCACTTTATTTTGTAATGTTAATAAAATATAGAACATAGAACAGTCTGAAAGGGCATAATGAAAACCTAAAAGGGTGTTGTAAATAAAAATATCATTTGTGGCAAGAGAAAAAACTATCGATATGATGAAAACTCAAAAAAGGGCATTGATGTGCAAAAAGGGATAGAAAATAAGACTTGGTGGAAAGTTTAACAAGCACAAAAGGTCATATTGGAATAATAAATCAAATAAATAAATAAAACCTGCTAAGAGTTTTTTCGGATACCATCAACCAATCCAATCGCATTTCTCTACATAAACCATTCACCTTAACCCAAATACGAACCTATTTGACTTAAGAGATGAGTCTAAAGGATCAAAGAGAAGCTGCAAATGAGTTCATATTATCTGATTGACCATTTACTTCGATGACTACAAGATGTTCAGGCTTAACTTACCTATGTCCTAACTTTGCCTGACTCGAATAACTTTGCAAACTAAAAATAATTTACTTGTCCTCTTTTAGTTTATTTTACAAATTTAAAAATCCAAAAAAAATTTAAAATATCAAATTTTATATTTTTGGCTAATGAGAAAAAATCTAGAATTTTTATCAAAACAACAGTCGTGGATGCAAAAAACACATAAACCAAGGCGTGGACCAGGAATAAGAACAAGACAACCACCTATCAAATCTCTAAGCCAGGATTGGTAGCGAACAAAATCCTGATAAGCAAAGATAAGATCTCCACATTCTTTTAAAGCCTATAAAGCTGATCTCGCAAACAGACGTTTAAAGAGTCAAAATCTCCGATCAAGTCACAAAAGTCCTCAGGGCAATGGAGTCCCTGAATATGACCATACTGACAGAGGACTCTAAACAAGAAATAATGACTAGACCTTGACAAACCAATCAAGACTAAGAAACGAGAGTTACTAAAAGATAGAGATGGTTGAGTAGAATGTTGGAAAGAATCTACCCATCTAATCATGCTTTCATCGATAGACTGAAGATAAGCATACTAATTATCCTTCCCAACTCCAAAGAGGGGATACTCTCTCGTCGACATCAAGGAGACTAAATAGGTGTTATAAAAGAAATGACGCTCAATCGCCTCAACAGAGGAGAGATGATTGTAAAGCCAAAGCTGGATCCGAATAAGGACGTAATCAAATAATAATTAACACAAAATTTTTAAACCAAAATTCCATAAAAATTTAGAAAAATAAAATCTTATGAAAAATAAAATAAATGTATTTTTATTTTTACCTGTAAAAGAGTGCACATCTAGAGAAAAAGCAACTTCTCTAAGCAGCATAAGCTGTTAAAGCTCACAGCTAAAATCATTGGAGCTAGCCGGCTACCTTTGTGAACTTAAATGATTATACTTACCAATGAGAGATCCACTAGGTTATCTTCCCAAAATAACCAGATTTGGTTCATCACCATCAAAGTTCCTTAATCGGATATCCGATTTAACAACACCCGAAAATGTGTCCAAAGATAAAAGATTTTTATAACCAAACCAAAATAGAATTCTCATCTAACTTCTCTACTTGAGGACGACAAATTCCAAGAAATTAGACTACCTCATTCCAATAGCTAGGTCAAAGGGGCAAAATGACTATCTTGTTAGAGAAGTATTAACCTGAAGATTTTCTCGAACTCCTCGATAATTGGTGTGAGCTCATATTCTTCGAATTGAAACACGTATGAATCCATTCAACACTCGATCATAGCTTCAATTAAAACCCACTTCACCTCTACATCATACAAGAATAAAACAAATCCTAGCATGTTCTCACCAACCCATCTACCCTTTCATCCGTAGACATAGATTGAATCCACCGAACTTTGAGATTTTCATTAGTAAAATATCGGTTCAAGTTGAGAAAACTAGGGCCCGAGGCATTTGATCATTCCCTAATATCGTTATATCATTCTCAAATAGTTGGTAGGTTCCATGTTCGATTTAAGATAAGAGAGTCGCAAGACTTGTTAGCAAAATCGTGAGTTTTATGTCTAAAATATCAATTTTCAAGTTTTAAATTCGCAAAAAGTTATGATTCGTAACTTACCTACGATCTAGGGAAAATTTTACCTGCCAAAGGTAACCCACGACTAGAGAAAATTTTGCCAAGTTTTTAGGTAATAACCCAAAGCCAACACAAAGTTTTTGGCCTGTCCAAAGGTAACCCACGGTTAGAACAAAATTTTGACCTGGCCAAGGGTAACCCACGGCCAGAACAAAATTTCATTCCAACAATTTTGTTGTTTTTTTTTGACAAATTTGCTTTAAAATCCCCAAGGAGTTCTCCTTTCGTATTTTGGATTTAACCTGTCAATTTTGTAGAAAATAGGCATCTACTAAAAGTGCCCCCACAAAGAGTGTAAAACAAATTGGGAGAGCAATAGTTCATTACTCCAAAGAAGGTTTGAAAATTCTTATGGGGCAAGTGCCCCCACTCTAAATCTGCCCCTAATTGGGGGAACATCACATTTTTATGGGTAATAAAACATATTGTGATGTGTTGGGCAAAGGCACATATAAAATAAATATTGTTGGAGAAAACTACTTTCATTGATGTGTTGTTTGCACCCAATATTAGTAGAAATCTTATTTCAGTTGTGCTCGATAAGAAAGGTTTCTCTGTACATTTTATGTCGGGTGGTGTAATTATGAAGAAAATTGATGTCCAAATTATTAGGTGAAAGTTATTGGACAATTTGTATTTAATTGAAATATTAATAAAATTGGTACTTTAGATTACTCTTTTATCTCTAATAATAATTTGAATAATTATTATCTTTAGCACGTAAGACTAGGATACATCAATAAAAGATAAAATGCACCGTATGAGTAATATAGGTTTATACCCAATCTTAATCCAATAGATTTTTAGAATTGTGAATCATGCATTGGAGGTAAAATGACTAGAAAATCATTTACAAAGCATTGGAAACCGAAGGATTTACTTGATATTATTCATTCCGATATTTGTGGACCTCTAAGAGTAAAATCTCATAGAAAAATGGAATATCTCATTACATTTACTGATGACCATTAAAGATACGGTCATTCATATATATATATATATATATATATATATGTTAAGACACAAGTCTGAAACAATTGAAAAGTTCAAGGAATTCAAAATTGAAATTGAACTTCAAGTAGATAGAAAAATTAAAACTTTGAATAGTGATAGAGGTGGTGATATTAAAGCTTTTGATAATTTCTGCACGAAAAGTGGCATAAAATATTTGTATACAATGTCATATACACCACGGCAGAATGAAGTATCAAAAAGGCATAATCATACTTTGGTAGATATAACCAGATCAATGATGGCTCATGCTAATTTGCCTTTACATTTTTGAGGAGAAGCTATCTCCAAAATAGCCTACATCATTAACAGAGTAAAACCAAAGTAAAAGTCACTAACTCTATATGAATATTAAACAGGTTTGAAACCTGATAATAAGTCCTAAAACTTGGGAATGCAAATTTATAGGATATGCTGAAAATGGAAGTGGTTATAGATTATTCTATAAAAATAAAGGATTAATAGAAAGCAAAGATGTTATTTTCTTAAAACCTACTGATCTTATTACTCAATTAGATCAAATACAACTCTTGGATGAACAAGAGTCAATCTCAAATGATCTATAGATATTTTCGATTCTCAAGTTAAGAATAGTGGGAGAAATGTTGAAACCTTATATTCAAATTCTAATATAATCAAAATAATAGTGGGAGAAATAAAAGACCAAGGAACCATCATTAATATTTAAACACAATTACGCTTTTCAAGTAGATGAAAATGTATTAGGATTATAAAATAATCCAAAGAATTTGAAAGAGGAAATGAATCTAAATGATTCAAATCAATGACTTGAAGTAATGAAAGATGAATTGAATTCAATAGAAAAGAACAAAGTTTAGGGACTTATAGATCTACCTACCAACAAGAAAGTCATTGGTTTTAAGTGGATCTTCAAAAAAAAAAAATAAAAGTGGATGATACTCAACAATCCAGTGTAGACTTTGTAGATACATATTCGCCAATAACGAAATTAATATCTATAAGGATTCTCATGGTTATAGTAGCTTGCCTAGTATAGAATTACATCAGTTAGATGTCGAAACATTTTTTGTCAATGGAGAATTTAAAAAAATATATATCTACATGGACCAACTCGAAGGTTTTTAGGTAAAAGGAAATGAGAAGAAAGTCTATAAATTAAAAAAGTCCTTGCATGAACTCAAACAATTCTCTAGGCAATGCTATTTGAAATTTCCCAAAATATAGGATATTTAGTCAGTCCCTTAGATCGCTGTGTATATATCTGAAAAAATCTGGATGAAATTTGTTATTTTATCTCTTTATATAGATGATATATTGTTAGCATCAAATTTTCTTAATATGTTAAAATCTACAAAAATTATCAAATTTGAAATTACAAATATGGGTAAAGCCACCTATGTACTTTTATAACGATTTCTAAAAATAGAAACGCTAAATTGTTATTTTTGGATCAAGAAAAATATTTGTTGAAAATGATTGAAAAATTCATTTAGAAATCACTCTTCGATAGTTTCACAATGTCGATAGTTCCACAATACATTTTCTCCGTTCTTCCATTTTTATGACGTCAAAACATAATTGAACTAGGTGATTTAACCTTGTGATTTTCATATGAATTTCCATATCTCAATTGGATTACCATCAGGTTCTAAGGCCAGTAAAAGCAGTTGGGCTTCAACGCTTCCTAAGTAGATTCACTTAATAACATTTTCTTTTTTTTATAGGTAAGCAGGTGAAGGTAGAGTTTTGATCCCCCGCACACACTTTACCACCAAAAAAAAAAAAAAAACAATGGAAAATAATTCATTCACATTTCCTCAATAATCTTCCTTCTGTCACCAGAAGGAAATAATTCATTTCCCCTCGTGCACATCTAATTTGATCTTTTAGAGGTATAATGCATACAACATGGTCTTAAGTTTCTACTCTTCTCCAGTCCTCCTTCACTCTACCCCTCTTTTGTGTACCTTTTTAGCATTTTTATACATTCTGAAGTTTTCCTCAATCTATTCTTTTGTTAATTCTTTCTCACCTCCTCTAGTCCTTTGCTTCACCCCTCTTTTTGCCTCCCTTTTTTAGCATTTTAACACCTTTTTGAAGTTTTCCTCAATCGATTCCATTGTTAAACAATTTTCTCACCTCCTCTAGTCCTTCACCTTACCCTTCTTTTGGACTTGACAGCCTTTAGAACATCATCATTCCACCAAAAAGCTTCCCTATCTTAAGTGACTTTTCCCTTTGATTCACCAAGAACCTATTTCTTTTTTCCAATATATTTGGCTACTTCTTCTACATATCAGACAACAAAAAAAATCAATAGGACCAGCACAACCCATATATGATTTTTACACACCTAGAGAAAAAATCATAAAAATGGATACCATAAATATAGAGATTGATGAATGACCAACAAATACATAGAGTTATCTTGGCCTTCTACGCCATAGAGTTGGTCAGATTCTTCACTCTCTTAAAAACAACACTTTTTTCCTCCATATGATACATTTTTAATGAACAAGGGAAGGTGGGGTTTTGATCACACATCTTTGGTACTACCACTCACACAAAGGTATTACTAAACCAAACACTGACTTATGGGACTAATCCAATACATTCCAACATGCTGAAAGTAGTACTTCCCACAACTATGTAGCAAAATGACAACACAAATGAAGGCCACCTTTGATGGAATGCGAGAGCCACGGCCCAGGCTGGAAGGGAAAGATCTCTAACTTTGGGGATGATATCATTTTAAAGAAAAAATATAATTAAAAACACTCCACTCAGGTTCCCACCATCAAATTCTATTGTGTGATTTTGATTCCAAGATTGACACTAATCATAAAGTGGAAATGTTATGGAGGAACCACCACACCAAAAATCCTCCCAAAGCCTCGTACGTTTGATGCCCCTATACTTGGAGCACTTGTGAATGTATGCTTTGTTGCATAAAAAGACTCATTTTTTTTATCTACTGCAACATAAAAATATTACTGAACTTAGATCACTATGACAATACATTTGTAAAATGCATTTCCACATCTGTATTGGAATGCCAAATAAGTCCTAAAGACCTAATCAACAGTTTCTCCAAAGAAATTCCCACCCCTAATACATGATTTATTGTGTTATAACATTCAAAAATAACTCATCCACAATCCGCCAATATCATCATTTGTCACCAGGAAAAACTGGGCATCATCGTTAATATGTGTCACTAGTCCTCACTTGTTTTTGCTCTTTTTTAGCATTTTTGTAACTTTTCAAGACTTACCTCATTCTAGTCCTTTTTCTCAATTTTTGTAATAAACCACCTTTGTCTTTAATGGGCCTTTTGAACATGATGGTTTCAACAAAAAAAACTTACAAATGTGACACTTTTTCCTTCGATTCACCAAGAACCCCTCTCACTCTTTAATACATTTGGCTAATTTATCCCATTCACCTTCAATATTTTTTGATAAGTGTAAAATTTTATTAAGAGAGAAAATGAAAATACAGATGAGGAGGCTGAGTTAGCCCTCAAGAAGAAAACAAAAGAAAAAACAATGAGAACAAGAAACCAAAGAAGCAAAAGAACACCCACACACCACTACGGATCACAAATAGAATCCCATTTGAATACAAAATCCTCAAATGAGACCCTCAAAAAATTCTGGTTTAACTTCAACCAAAGGTAAAGCAAACCCAAAATCTCCAAGACCACGCATGAGACGTACTTTCCTTGCCCCTGGAACACATTCTTGTTTCTTCTTTCCAAACACCCCAAGCAATGGCCAAAGGAAGAATAGAAGAAGGATGCCTTTTCCTAAGAGATAAGATATTAACAGTCCACCCTTCCAAAAGCAAAATGAAAGTTTGAGGCAAAGCGGGTAAGAAAGGACATCCAGATACACTAGAAGAAAGGGAAATGAATTAAGGAGTGATTACCAAATTCCCCATCTCTCATGCACAAAGGGAGAAAATTTGGTGTATTCCAACCACAAGAGATCAAGTTATCCAAGGTGAGAATCTTCCCTAAGGAGGGTTGCCACACGATGAATGAGCCTTGGAAGGAACAAGAGCAGATCAAATGATTGATTCAGTGAAAAAAATACTTTGAATGAAAGAAATCAAGATTTGTAGAAGGAACGGAGTAAGAATCTCTTATCCTTAGCCTTGATCAATTCCCTCTTATCCCTAATCGTTCTCCCTGAATTGGATAGAATTTAGGAGATCTAGAAGAGATATTATCTCAATTATCTCCCAGTCATTGAAATTCCTCTTGAAAGCCAAATCCCAAGAAGTAATCTCGTTGCGAATCAAACAATGTTCCACCGAACAGTTGGTCTGCTCTTGTAATCCCAAGAAGTTATCCCAATCACCTTCAATACATGCCACTAATTTACTTTTCAGTAGAAAAAAACACCTAAGTTCCCAATTCCTAAAAATGAGATTAATCATTCCGGAGATATCAAAAGAAAAAAAAAAAGTTTTGTCTATTCTGTCCAAAAAAAGCGGGGAATGCACATTTGTTTGAAACAGCTCCCAAATAACTGTTTTGCGTCTTTGAGCGCGCGTGGATCCTTTGATTAGATCTCGACGAAAATCCGATTGTTTTGCATAATGTATCAAAAACACCTCTTCCATTTTAGCATGATGAGCGACAAAAGTTTGAGAATCCAAGAGAAGGTCATGGTGAGACGAGCCGTTTATCATTACAATAGGTGTCAAGTGGAAGTGCAGTGATGTATGCAGCTGAGGCATCCTAACAGACCGCTAGACTTGAACCTTGTTCCTACATGACCCGATCAATTCGATCAGGCACTCGTCCCATCTATTTTCATTGATCAAATTATACCTAAGAAATATTGTTTTTTCCTCTTTGAATCCATACCAGTAGTCTTCGGCATCATTACATTACAAGAGTAAGAGAGTTAGAACAATAACCTAAAACTAAGAAATAACACAGAAAAGCGATAATAAAATGGGGGAAAACCTCCTCCAAAGTCCATCTCAGACAAAACAAAAACAATAGAACCACCACAAACTATGGAAGAACAATCCAAAATATAGAGATGATGGATAAAGAAAACCACATAGTTCTCTTAAATTTTTACACTAGAGTTGATCAGAATTTTACCCTCGAAAACATAATTCCTCTTTTCTTTCCACCCAATAAAAAAAAAAAGGGCAAGGCCCATGGATTCCCGGCCCAATAGACCAAGGAGGACAATATCGCGCCGCTACGTAACTCTGATACCACAGATAAGGCTTTTTCCTGTAATAGGAAAGAAAAAACCTTAGGCCCATGTGGGGTCTAACTGAGGACAAAATTGTCACAAGGGGGCGTTCCAGATGGTATCAGAGCCTGACCCCTGCGTGGTGGGGGGATCGCTTGGTCACATGAGAACGTGTGTTCCTAAAAGGGGGAGAAAGGGCCAGGCCCATGGATTCCCAGCCCTGCAGGATGCACAAGTCTTGGGGTGAGAGGATTAGTCCCACATCGCTCACGTATAAGAGTTGTGTTTGCCTCTTAAGTGGCAAACCGTAGTAAACTTGTGACAAGGCATTTTCTTGTAATAGGAAAAACAAAACCTCAGGCCCACATGGTGTCTAACTTGGTGTCTAACTGAGGACAAAATTATCACAAGGTAACGCGGGGAGTTAAAATGTTATATCATTTCTATTCCTAACTTTTCTTCTATACCAAAACTTGTATCCATCAAATTTTTTTGGAAGGTAATCGAGGGCTTAAGTAAACCCCCAGCCAACTATATTAATAAGAAAACAAAGGCCTAGAGGCTTACAAATTGACTATATTTGGCTAATCACACTAGGCAGCAACAAGGCTACAAAATAAGAAATACAGGGAAGCAATACAGATAATACAAAAACACACAAAGGCCCAATCTACTGTCTGTAATACACTTTGCCTCTCCTATCATTATGGATTATGGCATGAAGATCTAAAGGGAAGTCTTGAGGCTCCATCAATCTCTCTCCCACTTCTCTCGCCATAGAGGCAAACATGTCCGTCGCTTGCTTTGTTTCCCATCAATTTTTTAGCTTTAGTTCAATTCCACTTCATCCCTCACCAATATATCCCTTCCATATCCATTTTCTTAGCTTTAGCTCATTTTCCCAAGTGACTTTTCCAATTTGATTCACCAAGAACCTCTTTCACTTCCAATAAATTTGGCTACTTCATCCCACAATGCATATCAAATATGATCTTGTTTGCTAGGTAATGCATCTGACATAATCTTTAGTCTTTGATTTTCGACTTTCTCTCTTCACAAAAGTTTGTAAATTTCTCATCCTTTCTAGTCCCCTCCAGCCCATTTTTTGCTCCCTTTTTAGCATTTGTACACCTTTTTCAGTGTTTCCATTTTCTAGTCCTTTGTCAATTCTTGTAATTGAACATATCATCTTCAATGGCCTATCGAGAATCGCCATTCCCCCTTTACTAAATGACTTTTTCACTTTGATAACCTCCTTCATTTTCTAATAGATCCAGCTTCTTCATCCCACAAAACCTTTATATCTGCTACTAAGTTACATCCCTTCCAAAGCAACTCATATATAAGAAATACAACTTTTTATACTTTTTTATCCGGCCACTTAACCTATGGTAACACACTTGTACATTAAGATTAAGAGCAATTGCCCAGAACTAAGTAATAAATACAAAAATAACGACCAAATGAGGGGAACCCCACTCCAATCTCATACCAGAGAGAAAAAAAATGGAGCAACACAAACCATAAATGATTTGCCTCCTAAAAACAAAATCCCAATAATGGAGTGGCCTAAACATAGAGATGATGTATGACCAAAAATACATAGTTATATTGATCTTCAACCCCATGGGCCCTGCTTGTTATGCATGCAAAACGCCATAAAGGGCCATAATGGTAAAAAAAAACTGGAGTTCTAGGAAAAATAAGTGCATGGTAGTATCATTAACATGTGGGTCTGCCCATGATCCATTGTCAAACAAGGTAAGAACGAGAGAAAAAGACTGGCTTCTTTAGCATGCAAAAATCCTCTGCAAAACCTCATAAAACTCTTTTTCCCAATCTCTCATTTCACACCCTTATTCTCTATCCCAATCTCTCTCGTTTCACCTCCAATGAGCAAGTTCCCTCTCTTCCCAAATCTCTCTCTATCTATTAGAGGCTTATACACATGGGGTGGGTGTTTGGTTGGGGTTGCTCCCTTTTGCAAGCTTATATATACATGAGGTAGGTGTTTGGTTGGGGTTAATTTCAATTGTTTCTAATGATTATTGGAGTTTGAATAGTAAAAGATGCGATTAGTTAATCTAGCTTTTTGTGGTGGTCGGGAAGGATTTGTAAGAGGGATTTTCACTATTTTTGCCTGAAATGGATTTTCTTATTGTTTCTTGGACTTAAAATTCTATGATCTTGTTTTTGTTGGGAGAATAATTCTGGATCTTGGTGTTGTTTCTTGAGCTTGAAATCATGTATTGTTAACTTGTTAACGTTGGTAGAATCACTTCGGAACAGGATTTTGTTCGGTTTTGAACTTGGAACTTGGTTTTGTTTGGTTGCTTTTGAATTTTATTTTTTAAAATCTAGGGTATTACTTTTTTTTCCTTAAATCTGTAGTTTGATTCTTTGGATCTAGTAACAAGAACGGTCTGATCAACTGCCTAATATGACTTATCTTCAAAATCCTTTCTAGGTAAATAATATGGATTTTCATGGTTTCCAATTTTTTCTAGAATTTAGATTCTCATTTGAGTTCATTTCTGTAATTTCATTCATGTGGGGAAGATGAAATGTTATTAATTGCATTTTCTTTGTCAGCCAAGCACCCACCAAATTTTACAGAGATTGTGGGAGAGATTACCAAGCATGAGATCAAAAAAAGTCGAAAAAGCCCGTTGTTGCCTGTAATTGCAAAACACTGTGAATGGAAGTTTTGCATTTTACAGTGATTTACGACGTACGAAGCAGGGCCAAGTTGATCGAATTCTTTACTCTAGAAAATGGAACGCTTCCTTTCCTTCCCAAATCACCCAATGAACAGTGAACAGAAAACACTTTATATGGTCTTCCTATATTAGAAAAGGTATTGCTAGACCAGTTAACAAAAATATTAAACAATGACTTTGGGATTAGTCCAAGTGTCCAACACATTCCAACAAGCCGAAAGAACAGTTCCAACAGCAACAAAGCAAAACCACACTGCATGGCAAGGCTGCACTAAATGCAATGCAAGAACTCCAATCCAATCTGGAGGGAAAGATCTTTAACCTGAGTATTATCTCATTTAAAAGAACGATACAACGAAAAGCAGCCTAGTCAAGTTCCCAAGCCAAACTCCCATTTGATGTTGACCCCATTGACGGTTCTCAACATAAGAATCCAAAGAGGGATTCCACACTTCCAAGTTCCCAGTTGTTTCTATGTTTCAATACACAACTTCCAAATCCCAAAATCTTTTGCCATGATGATGCAATATAACACAAATGTGTTTTAGAGCTGGATATGCAACACAAAAGTGCACCCAAATCACCCGACCAAAAGTGCACCCAAAACCTTACCAAATCACCAAAGCGCACCTAAAAATGGCACTCAATAATGAATTTTTATAAATTCAGGAAATACCTTTCCACATATAATACTTAAAAGGGATATTACCATCCCATCTAATAAAAGATTTTGGCAATCATAATTACCCTGAATCACATTTTTCTCAATAAGTTTTCTCTTGCCTCCACAAGCCTTCCATAACCACTTGCCTAAGATATTCATGTCCATGTCCTTGAATTCCAGTTAGTAACGCCTCCAATCTTAGGGAGACATCCCCAGAGGTTATTTTCTTTACTGATACGCATAAAATTCACTCACTAGGTACTCTATTTCTTTAAGTCAAAGAGGAGTGTGGAGATTCTACCTCTTTACTTTGTTTTTAATCGCTAACATTAAGAGTATAGCCTCAATGGGAAACACGCCTCCTTAATGATGTCAATATATCCGTTTGGGGTCCTCCTCTTTCACGATACCCACCAAATTAATTCATTAGGTATTTTGTTCTCTAAATAAAAAAGATTGGATGGATATTCTTCCACTTTTAATTGTTTTACATCATTGATCTAAGTAATTTTTTTTTTTTTTTTGTTGATAAGTAATACAATTTTATTGATAAGAAAAGAGGAACAAGAGGAGGTTGAGATGGCCCCCCAACAGGCAATGATAGAAAAATCAAACAAACAAAAGCCCAAGGGCAAATACAAGACCAAGAACTAAGAATTATAACTAGCATCCCATCTAAAAACAAAATCTTCGAAAGAGAAACCCTCGAAATCCTTTGCTTAGCTTAGACCAAAGGTAAAGGAGACCCAAACTCCCCAACAGCACCGCATGGGAAGAACTCTTTCCTTACTCTGGAAGACCCTATAGTTCCTCTCCTTCCAAAGACCTCAAGCTATGGCAAAAGGGAGGATAGCCCAAAGATGTCTTCTTCTAAGAGAAGATATTGAAGGTCCAACCTTCCAAAAGAGAAAAGAAAGAGTGAGGCAAAACCCAATCCATCTAGGATCGAGACAAGAAGAACATCCAAATATTCATATAAAAAGGATAATGAATTAAGATATGATTCACCAATTCCCCATACACATGCACAAGGGAAAAAAATTCGAAGTAATCCATCCCTAGGAAACAAGATTATCTAATGTTAGGATTCTACCTAAGGAAGCAAACCACACAAAAAAGGAAATCTTAGACGGAACAAAGGCATGCCAAATAATGGAGGTAGAGAAAGCAACTACAAAATGGGGAAGCAAGCACTTGTAAAAAGAGCGAACCAAAAAAAGTCATCCTTAGCCTTGAACCAATCCCTCATGTCATGTTCGTTCTCCCTAAATTGGAAAAAGTTTAGAAGAACATAAAGAGATGAGACCTCTATAATCTCCCAATCATTGAAATTCCTCTTGAAACCCAGATATCAAGAGAATAATTCCATTTCTAACCATGCAGTCCTTCATTGAGCAGTTTTTCTTCAAAGAGCAAGCATACAAAGAAGGGTATTGAAAAGATAGACACAACTCACCACACCACTTATCCTCCCAAAACCTAATCCTATCCCCCAACCCCACTCTATATCTATAACCCCTTTCAAAAAGATCCAACACCCTTTAAGATACCTTTCCACACACTACAGCCGTAAGTGCCCCTAGCCTCGACCAACCAAATCTGTTGTACCCATACTTAACCTTGATTACCCTTCTCCACAAACTCCCTCTCTCCTCCTCAAACCTCCAAAGCCACTTCCCCAAAAAGGCTTGTTAGTTATTCTTAAGCCTCTAATTCCCAACCCACCATTTTTCTTAGAAGCGGAAACCAACTTCTAATTCACAAGATGATGATACTTCCTTCCCTTATTTCTATCATTCCACAAAAAATTCCTCATGAGTTTTTTTACCGCACTTCCACAAACTTGGGTAAAGAGAAAAGAGAGGGAAAATAAATCGGGATGCTAGACATAGTGCTTTTATTCAGAGTGACCTTACCTCCTTTAGAGAGATATCTAGCCTTCCACATGCTCAAACTTCTTTTCTAACATCTCTATAACCCCTTCCCAAATACTCTTACTGCTATAATGAACACCAGGAGCAAACCCAAATAGGAAGAAGGAAAGGTGTCGCTATTACACCCCAAAGTAGCTACTAGCACCGAAATATTATTCACTTCACCAACCCCGAACAATTTACTTTGTTGTAAGTTAGTATGCAAGCCCGAAATTGCCTCAAAACAACAAAGTAACACTTGTTGAACTCTCACTTGCTCTTTAGAATGCTCCAAAAACACTAGGGTCTTATTTGCGAATTGAAAATGAGAGACCAAAGGGCCCTCGTAGTGGACTCTAAAACCCAGTAACCTTCCTAACTCAATTGCCTTGTTAAATAGTCTCCCCAACACCTCTGCCACAATTAAAAATAAGAAGGGAGATAATAAGTCTCCGTCTCAAACCCCTCAACCCCCTAAAATAACCTATCAGACTCCAATTAACCAAGACTAAGAAGGAAACCGTCGTGACACACTTCATAATCCACCCTGCTCACTTCGAGTCAAAATCCATCCTCCTCATCAGGTACTCCAAAAAAATCCCAATTCACAAGATCGTAGGCTTTTACATATCAATTTTCCCTATAAGCCCCGACTTTTTGTACTTCAACCTAGAATCTATACACTCATTAGCCACTAACTCTCCATCTAGAATTTGTCTCCCCTTAATGAAAGTCCCTTGTTTTGAATCGATTAACTTATTAAGGACTTCCTTCAATCTTGTTGCTAATACCTTAAATATTATTTTGTACATTGATCCCACCAAATTGATTGGCCTAAAATCTCCAAAAGTCTATTGCTCCCACTTTTTTGGGGATTAAAGCCACAAATGTGCTATTTAGACCATAATCCAAGCAATTCATCTCTTGTAACTCCCTCACCACCTTCATGAAATCATCTGCGATTATTTCCCAACAATCCTTGAAAAAAGCCATAAAAAATCCATCCAGACCCGGTACTTTATCCCCGGTCATGGAGGAGATGACAGACCGCACTTTGACCTCCTCAATCGGTTTCTCCAACCACTCCCTATCTTCCTGATCTAAGGTGTTGAACTCTAAATTATTAGGGCGCAGTCTCTTACTCTCCTTTTCCTTATACAACTCACCATAATAATCAACAACTCAGTTCCTAATTTCCTCTTCCCCTTCCACGACGACCCCATTGATAGAAAGATTATTAATTGAGTTGTTTTTTCTATGGAAGTTCGCATTTTGTGAAAAAAAATTATATTAGTATCACCTTCTTCAATCCATTTGATCCTCGACTTATGTTTCCAATTAATTTCCCCCATCAATGCCACTCTTTGAAACTCCAATTTCAACTCGGTCCTTATTACCTTTTCCTCTATCGATAATACCCCATCTTCCTCCTTGGCGTCTAAAATATCTATATCTTGTAGGATCTCCTCCCTTCTCACGTCAACCTTACCAAAGACCTCCTTGTTCCACACCTTCAGCTTATCTTTCAAAATTTAAGCTTGTTCTTAAACACAAACCCGGGATTTCCTAAGGCCAAGCATTCACTCCACCAACTCTTGACAAGCTAACAAAAATTTGGGTGCAAAAGCCACATATTCTCGAACTTAAAAGGTAACAATTTGTTATTGGTTGCCCCACCTCCAGAAAAATTGGCCATATGATCGGAGACTAGACTGCTTGCAGTTGAATGAACCACATTTTGAAAATTTTCTTCCCACAAACTATCCTCCAAAAATCTATCTATACGAGACATCCTAGGAAGCTCTTAATTATTAAACCACGTGAACCGTCTGCCCATTAAAAGAAAGTCCATAAGAGCAAACCTATTCACAAATCCGTTGAATTCTCTCATACCATTTGTGATTCTCGACCCCCTATTCTTCTCATAACTAAATTTGACAATGTTGAAATCACCCCCGATGACCCCCGTCTTGGCCCAATACCCCACCACATCCCCCAACTCCTCCCAAAACTGGTATCTCTCCATTCTCAATGTAGGCCCATAAACGCCTTAGAAAACCCACTGAAAGTCCTCATTGACACAACTACATAGAATAGAACTGGAAAAAATCCCCACAATAATCTCTGCCAACTGAATAAAATCCTTATTCCACATCATAATTATACCCCTGGCTAAGCCTAAGGCTGGAAGATACTCCCAACCAATGTCCCCCTTCCAAAGCTCATTAATAATCTTCTCATCACACTGAGCTAATTTCGATTCTTGGAAAGTTACTACAATTGGTTTCTTTGCCATGATGAAAGCTGTCACAGCCGCCCTTTTCTTCCTATCCCCCAAATCTCTTACATTCCAAGATAAAATACTAAACATCATTACTAACCTGAACTAGAACCCAAAACAAATGAATAACCAACCACCTTACTCCACCACTTCCAACAACCTTGGCCTTGGCAGCCTCTTCACGGTTTCAACAGGCACCACCACGACTAACTCATTTGAAAGCCCGTCCCTAAAAGTATTAATTTCTTGACTATCTAGATAGCTCATAGCCCCCCCCCCCCCTATACCTACCAATATGATACATCTCATCTTCCAAAATAGCTCTGTCATTTAGATCCCCGAATACCACCCTTAAATAAGAGAACACTCCTATCTCTAGCATGATTCCAAATTCCCCCACCAAACTCAAAGCCCAACTAGCTAACCAATCTAGTGTCTCCAATTCCGTCCTAGACCAACAATCCTCTACTTGTTCCATGCTTTAGGCTGCAACTTTGTCAATACAATACCTTATGCCCTTTTGTATGTTTGTCAACGATTCCTCTCTGAATCTGAGTCAAGGACAAATCTAGGGATATCAGATAATCAACTCCCCTATTCTTCCTCAAACTTTCCTCAAGTTGATCAAAGTCACAATTCTAGATGGAGTGGTTCAAAACTAGAGGAACTTGAGACCTATCGACAAAAACAAAAAAAACAAAAAGCACAGGAACCAAAGATAACTCACAGGAAATGTAAAAAGAAGCTGAACTAATGCCCTTACAAAGAACAAAGAAGGAATTGCAAAGAGGGGGCAAACAATAAAAAAACGAAAGCAAGAATAAGTTGGAAGTACCTTTTCTCTTAGATTTACCCCAATTAACCTTCCCAATAATCGATATGCTCGAGGCCCCTAAAAAGAGCGACTGATCCTGATTCCTCCAAAGATCATATCGTAAGCTATCCCAAACCACCGTGATTGGTATGACCCTCAACCTAGTTTACCCTTTTCTTCCATAGAAGATCCTTGCTCACTTGCCTGACGAACTCGATTGAACCTGTGGGATAATTCACTTATCTTTGTCACGAACTCCTCAAGCGAGATTTCCTTCTCTGCCCTGTCCTCTATGTTGGCTATCGTAGAATCCTCTTGAGCATGACCCCCCAATCTAGCGATATTAAATTCTAGATGGAAGCCTTTGGCATCTGAGAAATCTTTCTGTTGAATGGATTCTCCAATGCTTACCTCACAAGGGCTTTTTAGCCTAGGCCCCTTTCAACAATCATATGGGCCCCGAAATTTGTTAAATCCCGATCGTGCATACTCTCAGTAACTGGACTTTCAGAGCCCAAATTTTGGCCCACTAGGGCAATTACTTGGTCCTTTAGCAACTCAGAAATGGACTCAAGAAACAAATTATTAATTTGACCCATAACCCGATTCTCGACCATACTTATATGTAGCCTCACACATGATGCAATACCCCCTACTACTTCTGGTTTTCACTGAAGCTTGACCTAGTGAACACATCGACTAATCCTATAATCAAACCTGCTAGGTGGGTTTGACTTCTCCAAAGCACAATCATGTCGATCCAAATGTAATCCCCAGGTAAGATTACTAGGACGCACATTCAAATTTGAATTTTGGAGTTGTTGTTTCCCTTGTACGCGATCTTCACACAGATTTGATGCTATCAAGTTTGATTCGATAACTCCGCTATGTTATCCACAGCCAAATAATCTATATCCACATTCTCGACGAGTTTAACTTCTCTTCCTATTGTCTTTACTGAAGCTTTCTTGGATAGCTAAAGAAGAGTCTTCGATAAGAATTCCCACCCTGAATTTGAAGCCCCTGAAGAACATATCCAAAGTTCTTTTAATCTTCCAGAGAGGAAATCTGACCTTAAGCCTGGTAAAAGATAGTTCTTCCTACCATCTCGTTCTATCCACCTTTGCTAAGTCCCCCAATTGTTTCCCAATCAGCTTGAAAGTGTAGGCATCCCAAAGATGAAGGGGAATACCCAAAACTCTTACCCAAGTTCTAGCAATCCTACAACTCTAATCTAATGTAATCACATCAGCAAACCAAGATCTTAGCAAAACAATCACCTTACCAATACCCACATCTCGAAGATCTTTAATGATCAATGCCTCCACCCTATTGTTCAGCATAAAAACTCTCTTCTTTGAACCCCAACTAAGCAACTTCCTGTTGAGAGGAGTCATCATTTAGAGCATGCTTGCATATTCTCACCAACTCATCCCAGTTGAAGTCTTCGGAGATAGCTTCACACACAACCCACCTCTATTTCCCAAACCCCTTGTAAATGCCCATAGAATACTGATCCTTCTCCTTCAACCCCTTCACACCTTCCTCAATAGGAGACTCGCTTAACCACTTTCTACCCGAGATTCCTAATGTTTCTTTAGAGTGTTTACTAGAAACCATATTCACCCTGTCATCCTTTAGCATGTAAAAGACACTCCTACCTTTGAAAACAAACTCCGTCCACTAAGGATCAAGGTCTGACTAGTGTCTAGTGTTTCCCAATCCTCGGCCTACACACACGTTGACTGAAGCCCTCAAGCACAGCAGCGTGGAAGTCCCGCGTGTCATAGGATCATCTATTGCTTTGTAACACACATTTATGCTTTTGTAACGCGCTACCCCGTGTAATCAAATATTATATCAATAAAGTTGCCTCCGGACTTTGTCTCGTGTTGCCTCGTTTACTTGTGTGCTAGTTACATTTGTCGTATAGGATCATTTTTACAGGTTTGTAAGTGGATTGACACCCCTTGTACCGCACAACCCCGATTCGAAAGAATACGGCCGTGACAATTGGTATTTCACACCTCCAAATCCAACATTTTTACCTCTGATCCCAAAAGATTTTTTATTCGCAAGCTTACTTCCCCCCAGCCATTACCAACTTTTCCTTCTAGAGAAACAACAACAATAGTTCTTCTTCTATTGGAGAATCTCTGAATCTTGAGGAACCTTCCACCCCTATTTTTGTCCCTAGTTTCCAATAAAGTGCTTCCCTCTTGCGAGAACTTTTCTCTTGAAAAACTATCTTACTTCCCCCCAGCCATTACCAACTTTTCCTTCTGGAAAAACGACAACAATAGTTCTTCTTCTATTGGAGAATCTCTGAATCTTGAGGAACCTTCCACCCCTATTTTTGTTGTCCCTAGTTTCCAAGAGAGTGCTTCCCTCTTGCAAGACCTTTTCTTTTGAAAAACTATCTTTCTCCCGTGCTTCTTTTAACAACCTCTAAAGCCAAGCTCCCTCATTCATCGACAGACTCAAACACGATTCCCATCGTCTCCCAGTCTCCTTAACTTCTATACCCAGCACCTTTTGAAGAACTTCTTGGCTTCAATCTCCATGGATCTACTAACCTCCCTCATTTCTGCTTCAATACCCTCGAGTATATATTTGTGAAGTAGATCTGTTCTCAACATTTATCGTTGATTCTT
This sequence comes from Akebia trifoliata, assembly GCF_017979445.1. Taxonomy (NCBI): domain Eukaryota; kingdom Viridiplantae; phylum Streptophyta; class Magnoliopsida; order Ranunculales; family Lardizabalaceae; genus Akebia; species Akebia trifoliata. The sequence goes on along the minus strand of NC_141385.1, from coordinate 38,789,931 downwards.
TACTCTGTATGGGAAATTAACTTAGAAATCTAAACACCCAATCTAAGTAATTGTATTACCTCATAAATTGACTTACTTCACAAAAAACCAAAAAATCAAGACTCTTCCATTGATTCCAATCTCTATTCATGGAAGCCTGTAAACATCTTTCCCACCCTATTTATTCCTCACTTAACCCTCTCTTAAATCTTTCTTAGACATTTTGTATCTTTTTAAAAAAATTCTCAATTATAGTCACCCTTCGTCAACACATGTAATAGATCATCTTATAATAGCCCTTTGCCTCTCGATCATCAAACCTTTAGCTTTAGATATGTATTCTTTAGATATGTATTTCGTTCCTTATGGAATTATGCAAATTACTTTGTGTTGGAAACTAAACAATTCATTAAATCAAACAAATATATCCCACCACGGCCCCCAAAAAGACACACCCTTTGATTTATGTGCAATGCAAATACCACCATGAAACACCAAAGAGCACATTTTAAGTATCTCAACTAATGGTTGGAAGACCTAAAAAGGGTATCAAGTAATTTTCAAACCAATGATGGCATAAACAATGAGCATTCTTATGGTCCATTGGACGAATTGGCTTAACATCTTCACAACTAAAATAAATAAAAATGGAAATAATGGATCAATTTGTTTCATGCTTCTATAATCTGTGAAAAAGCAAGCCAAATATCTATTAACAAAAGTCTAGAAAGAAATAGTCAATAAACAAACTCTTATCCATTTCCTACACTCATGTTCCTCAACATACAATCCAAGAATTACCAATTCACATGATCATAAGTCTCCAACGTACATACCTCACACAAAATGCATGGATGATGCTCGAGAATTCTAGAGATAATCCAACTATAAGCAATGAGCACTCATATAAAAAATACCTACCTTTAACAAAAGTACCTTGAGGGGGATGATTGAACCCAAAATCTTTCTCGGACCAAAAGCAAACACCTTGTAAATTAATTTGTGCTTATGTTTTTTATTTTAGTTTTTTGTAAGTAACTTGTGCTTGCTTCCCACCAGACTGAAAGGTCAATGATCTTCAAAAGTTGTGCTCCCATCCTTTCTAAGAATAAGGGCAACAAAAGCAATGCCTACTACATCTCCAACCTAGAAAGTAATTTGTGCTTACTTCCATGAAGACCCCCATCAATGATTTTCCAACAAGTCTAAAAGAAAGTTATAAGAAAATGATTTGGATCTAGAACGTTATCACCATCGAATTCTTCCATATGGAAAGCAAGATCTACTCTTCATTAGAAAATGCTCCAACAAATTGCTTTCTCAATGATAGTTTATCAAAATTGAATCCCTCCAACTTCAATCTACAAGATAATGGTTCCATAAACAACTTAGACTAGAACCTACAATTGAGACACAAATCTTTATTGTACTCCTCCATTGAAAAATCCATCCACCCAAAACCTTTCTTGGTTCATACTTCTCCATTTGTTTTCTTACAGGGTTGCTTCCCATTTCCTTATTAGACAAGGAGCAATATTCCTTCTATCTTTCCTTACTATACCCCCACACACTCCATGAAAAATCTTGATATTCATCTAGGAAATATTTTTCCTTAACATCTTCTTCCTACAATGTATATCCCCAAATCTATTATCAAATTCCAGTTGATAGGAAAGGCCACATACAACAGCTCCTATGGAAAGAAATGCACAATGGCAACCATATGACAGATCCTAAGGACTAAGTGCAATAAATATGTGATAATATGATAATTTACCCACCAAAAGAAACAAATTATAATGATAAAAATAACAATAAAAATAAAGGCAATAAACCTTAATACGACCTTACGACCCCCAAACCACTAGAAGAGCCTATGCTTTCTCTTATTTAATTTAATGACAATAAAATTCTATTTTTACCCTTCAGACATATTATTACACGTCATATAGTCCGTTCAGTAGTTTTTAGAAAGATAAGGATTTCATTAGGAAGATAACAAGTGGCCAGGACAACATACAAAATAACCGTTGTGAAAGAATCTTCCCGTTATATGATAGAATAGACAAGTAATGTACAGAATAAAACCAATAAGCACATCCATTGACAACCCTCTTACATAATCCAGAATCATAATATTCTCTGTTAAACTAAAGCCCCACCCCCCTTGTTTGAAACCATAGTTCGTATAATGAACCAAGATGATAAGATTTAATCCATGCAGACCATGTTATCAGACGTATAGCATATCATTGGCCAAAAAAAATGTCAAGTCCATCAAAAATTCAAAACAGATAGCAAAGAAAATGTAAAAAAAAAAAAAAAACAGATTTAATTTCACATTTATATAGTATTAATCCTCATATAATGGTAGAATATAGGGGATGGACCAAAAAGTAAGCAGTAGAACCATCATGCCATCACGTTAATTGGTTGTCAACAATTGAATAAATCCATCAATACAGAAAAATATAAGTACTTCCGGCCCAATCATATGCAAGCAGAAGAACAAAAAATAAATTATCATTGAAGGTACCAATATCGTTCTCAACATCTTTTAGACCTCCCTCGAAATTCGAGTATTCAAGAAATTTGAGAAATACCAATCTCTACCCTAGTGGCAGAATATACAAGATCAACATGAGACATCAAACAAAGCTGTCGAGAGGCAGATACCCAAATCGTTCAACCTATTTATTCAACCAACCATCTGCAAGAAGTAGAATTGTACCTTCCAAGTGCTCAAGAAGTAGAATTGCAGTTCATGTGTTGATAACAGGAGAAACTGGAAGGCCACCATCGTCCTCATCACCACAAGTATTGCTTACAAGCTTTCTCTCTTCCTTGTCACAACTACGCAGCTTCGTACAATCAACATCTGTCTCTAGGTTCTCTTCTTTCGGCCTTTGAAGAACAATATCACAAAAGAAATCCGTCAAAACTGTTTCGTATGATGGCATCTTGGCATATCCTGGGAAGTAATTAATGTCAATTACGAGGTAATGGTTCCCCGCACCAACATCCCTAATGACATCAAAGTTGAAAAGATGCAACCCCATTGCCCGTTGTAACCCTCTCGCAAGATCTGTAATGAAGCTAAGTGGAGGCATCTCGGTTTCATCAAGATGCATTGTCTCATAATAGTTATCATCAATCCGTTCCTGAGTCGTCATGTTTGAAATCTGCGAGAAGGATAAAGGACCCTCCAAACTCCCCAATTTCTCCTCTGAAACATCTGGCAACGACTTCCGCTTCACGCAAGTTACGTGATCCCCAACCACATACACCTTAAAGATCACACCACCATGATTCACAAATTCTTGCAGTACAATTGGTGGTTTCAGCTTTTTAAAACCATCATGATTGAACATGAGAGACATTTTGTGAGACTTTGCACTCCCATCTGCAACCAAGGGTTTCGCAATCACAGGGAACTTTAATCTTTCTAACACTCCTGGATCCAACAATGCCTCTGAAGTATAAATCACAATCTGATTAGGGATTCCGAACGTTTCTTTCTTCTGTGGAAGATCTAATTCGGAAACTACCTGAAGCATTGAAATTCGATTGTGAAGTCGATCGATTGCTTCGGGATGATCGATTATAAGAACATTCGGGTTCTTCAAAGAAAAATCCATCAATTTCTTTCTCCATTCTTCGCCAGACAACTTATGAAGGATGCAATCGAATGGTCCTTGATCTATTAAGGGTTTATCTGTGTCGATCGAGATGAGATCGATACCACGTTCCTTCGCAAGATTCACCAAAGAAATTTGGATGAAGCTTTGTTGTTTCTTCGGTGCAAGAGCGTAACCTATACTGCGACGTCTCGTTGGATCAGACATCGTTCCTCCTCAAAAATAGGGTTACGAAATAGCAGAAATACAAGAACATTCATACCAGAAATCAACAAGAAACGAAACCGCCCAGATTCGAAATCTGGATAGCGAAATCTTATCGAAATTAGTTTTTTTTTTTTTATCTCTGTTCTTGGAAACGAAGAATCACGAAGACACGGAGAGAATGGAAGGGCGTATGTGACGATGAAGTTTAAATAACTTCTATAGGTTACTAACCCAAGTTACGAGAACTAACCATGGTTAGTTGCAGAAGGTATCGTGGAATGGCGCGTGTTCCACATGGCATCTTTTGGAGATACATGCTGATTCCCTCCACTCCACTAAACGCGTGACGGGCTGACGAAGGCGGTTATTCAACGTTAAGTTGGTGTAACGGAGGTGGAAACGGACGTTAGGTTTTGACCAAGTTTTGACCTAGGTCATCTAATTGAAATATAGGTCCTAGATGGAATTGCACGTGGGAAGAATTTACAAAGCATATCTACCTTGGATAACAGCTGGCTGAAAGGATGGTTGTTAATGTTTCGGGTGTCCTAATCGAGTCTAACATTCCTATCCCAAGCCCGGTGCATGTAATAAAAATGCACCTATGTTTGAGCCTAGCCCAGCCTACAAGTATACATAGCTATTTACAATGGGGGTGGTTCGAGGGACGTTCAAGAAACCTACTCAAAAATTGATGGGTGTCAATCGTTGAATCTAGGAAAAATAACGGTTTGGATAGAGTGAAACCTCAATTCAAGTCTTTTATAATATTTGTAATTAATTCCAAACACCTCCCTTTTTTTATTTTTAAAATATATATATATATATGGATAGCGTTCAATGACAAACTTTTTGGCAAAACATTTTTCAAAACATGAGTTAGAGGTTTTGGAATGGGCTGATTTTTGGTGAGGATGATCTCTACGGTGAGGAGATCATCATCACCAAAAATCAGCCCATTCCAAAACTTCTAACCCTATCAAAAACAGTTTACAAAAAATGAACGGTCCACGATTTTTCAACTTGTAAACATGGGTTAGAAGTTTTGGAATGGGCTGATTTTTTGTGAGGATGATCTCCTCGCCGTAGAGATCATTCCCACCAAAAATCAGCCCATTTCAAAACCTCTAACTCATGTTTTGAAAAATGTTTTGCTAAAAAGTTAGCCATTGAACGCCCCCCTATATATATATATATATATATATATATATATATATAAACACACACTCTCTATCTCTCGTCATTGTCTCTTCTCTCTCTCTCAATCATAGATAAGAGAACGATGGCTTCAAAGTCTCTCTCTGGGTCTCTCTCTCGAATGATTCGAGCTCTCTCTTGATCGATCAAATGGAATGATTAGATCTTTCACTTGACATGAAGTTTAAATACTTCAAAATTCAGGGTCATGAAAACCATCTTAATCTGCAGTTTTTCCCTGCAAAATCATGAATACCCATCAAACCAAAGCATTGATTCTATGATGATCAAGATCCAAATTTCAAAACAGAGGATTGGGAACAACCCCGTCTCCAAATATATATATATACAAGTAATATTAGATATTTTTAAAACCCATTTTATGCAATCAACAATATGACTCACAAAAAATTAACAACAATGTATCTGATCTTTTTCCTCCTTTAAATATGTTGCCAACATACTGACATTTACTTGATCTTCCTTCAAGTTTTTCAGCAATTAGGCTCCAGTTCTGAGGACCATATAGGGACACAAGTTCTTTGAGCTTGGTATCTTCAGTTGATCTCCAATGGCCTCTTGCACAGAACTTGTTAGACGGCCCACTCTCAGCTTTCTTTCCTATTGTAAAGATCTCACATTCTTCTCCCTCACCATCTTTGTTCACATTCACCTCATTCCCAAAATAGTCCTCCTCCCCATCACTCTCATTCATGCTCTTACTACCATCAAAGGGCTGAAAGGTCCAACCTTTCTTATGTTGCTCCAATGGAGGATTCAAATCCTGAAAACCCATCTTAGAAATCCAAAAATTAGGAGGAAGAGAAGATGGTGGTGGAGGGAGAAAGCCCACCCCATCAAACTCTTTGAAACAACCTTGACTATCACACATAGTGGAGGATTGCATGTGTTGTAAACTCATTTTCTGCATCAATAGAGAGAAGTGATAGTGATGAGAGAGAGAGAGAGAGAGAGAGAAAGAGTTTATAATTTAAAAATAAATAAATAAATAAGAGGGAGATGTTTGGAATTAATTATAAATATTATAAAAGACTTGAATTAACGTTTCACTTGATCCAAACCGTTGTTTTTCCCAAATCCAACGATTGACACCCATCAATTTTTGAGCAGGTTTCTTAAACGTCCTCGAACCGCCCCCATTTATAATATAAGGTATTGTAGAAGATAGAAGTTGTAATAGGTCTGAGCCGAACAAGTGCATGAATCTTGATTAAGAAAAGAGTTAGGCGAGGCAAGACTCGACGAAAATGGTACCCAAATGACTCATGCAGCTCAATTTTGTTTAGTTGCAGGACAAGACAAGATTAGGTTCATGCTCCGATGTTAAAGCGGGAAAAAATGGAAAGGGTTTGGAAGACCTGATATCCGAAGTTCAAAGAAGAATCCCAAGAATTAAAGAACCAGGAAAAAAAATGATTATATTTTCGATTGTAATTTCACGGATCATGGGATCTTCCATAATCTAATTCTGATTTTAGAGGAATGATATTAGGAACCCAAATTAGAGGGAAAATCTTATACATATGAGAAATATTGAGAGAAGAGGGGTTCTTCTTCTCTTTCGGAGCTTGAGAGGGCACAGTGGAGAGTACTAAATAATCTTTTATTCTTCTAAAAATTCTAACTTGATCGTCGGACGAATTTTAACAAGTACCACACTAGTGCTATCAAGCAACAAGCAAAACAATGAGCATTCCATTAGGGCTACATTGTATAGTTGATAGAGGTAACATGAAATCACCTCTACAAATACCAAAATGATCCAACAGACCTAGCATACCAACCCAAGCTCAACCCTAAACATGAATCGGTCCTAGTCCAACTTAACACAATAATTACTTAGGCCTAGTAACATTACCCTTGCTTAGTCCACAGCGGGTTGGGTCGGACTAGCTCTAGTGTTTTACCATACCTTAATTTAGTTAAACTTAGAAGCTAGTGTTAATGATTTATCGGTATAGAATTTTGATCCATCTAAATAGTAACTAATTTTTTATATTGCTTCTCTATTTACTAGTCATGAGTGGGTTGTTGAGACCCAACTTTGAGCGAGCCATGGGTCTAACTTATGACATCTCAAGGCATGCCTTGCATATATCAAGTAAACACATGAGATCTAAACCCTTAATCAACTGACAAACCATTTATATGATTGAAAAATCAATATCCAAATCTAACTTCTTGAATCATCTTTTGAAATTAGTCTCTTATGTGAATTTTTTAGTCCCACATCGACCAAGTAAAGAAATGTATTGTAGGTTATGATTGTTAAATTTCCCAATCCTATGTAAAGCTAAGGTAAGGCGATGAGTACATGAACGTATGTAGATCAAGTCCAACAAGCTCAGTTGAGTCGTGAGACTCATATGTGGGTAGTGTGGCCCCTTTTTTTTTTAAAACAAAATATGTTATATTTGTTCATTTCTTATTTATCATATTTAATTCTTTTTGGAATCACTAATTATCCTATTTTGTGCTATTGTAAGGTGCTAGGAATAGCAACCCCCTGCAAATTGAAAGGTAAATTCATGAGGTGAGTCTTAAAGTTTTATTGCAGCAAAAAAGAAAAAAAACAACAACAACAACAATTCCAACCTAATCTGATTCCCAAAAAGTAAACGTCGCCGAGGTCCCTTCCCATCAAAAGCTTGACTAGATTGAATTGGTTCATGGGACAAGTCCATCCATTCGTCATCAGTGACTTCATTCGGCATCACAATATTTTGACTATGTGGGAGCATTTTATCCTTTTGGAATGAGCACAATATCATTATACAAATGGGGTACGTAAAAAAAAGAAGGAGATGTCACTTTATTCTTTCATTTATTCTTCATGAGCCATACAATGTGATTGACATGGATGCCATCGACATTTGAAAGGACATGTGTGTGCTACAAGATCTCCGCCGCTCTCTCTCCTACTCTCTTTGACTTTGCAATGTGGTCAAAGTATGATGTCTTTTAGTAACTATGCATTAATTTCATTTATACACGTAGTTTCAAGTTTTGGAACAAATTAATTAATTGACTATGTTATTCATGGACGACTACTACGATGGAATACTAAAATTCTTTTAGATTACATCCAAATGTATTAATATTCCAATGACGAGAATTATTATTATTTTGTGAATGTTTAATTATATCAAGGAGTACTTTGTTTGAATTATGATAACTCAAAATGGCTCTCTATAGTACAAATAATTGTTTTATTTATAATCATTTGAATGCACAAGTGCCTTAGTAAAGTTGTGAGTCTCACTATGTTTCAGGTTAGACCTACTCTGTTGTAATAATAATAATTACATTTTTACCTTGAAAATCTCTTAAATTATGTGTTGATATAATTCGAAAACAAATAATAATTTCAAGATGAAAGAGTTTGAGTTGCCATTGACACCCCAATTTTAATTATTACACCTAATTTCTTAAATTAGTTATCACACCCTAATTGAAGATTAAAACACACCATTCAAATATTGCACAAGCTTGTTTCAAGTTATTACCTCAACAATACAAAGTATTATAGCACATTCAAACAATTTCAACCGTTGTTCACAATTTTGATTAGGTTCATATAAAATCTTAAATCTAACAAATAGATATCTAAGAGAGAGAGATCGAGAGAGTGTGTGTGTGTGTGTGTGTGTATTTTTCTATTGGCATTCAAACATTTTTTTCATCCATTGATTTTTATTTATTTTAATTGAATTGTAATAAATAAAACTTTGGATGCCAATGGTAGCTCTCAAGATTTAGGAGGAAGCATTTTATCCTAGCCATTGTAACTCTTTTTATATGGTTTACTTCTTATCTAATTAATACTTGATTTGACCCCAACAGCTAAATTACTATTTAAATGTCACCTACATGTTGTTCTACTAATATAAGATTGTTTCATAATGAAACAAATAAAAGTATTTTACCAAAACAGATTAAACGGGTTATTAATTCAAAGGACCCGTATGACTCACTCAAAAGTGGGTCTCCACAACCCACTCAAGACTAGTAGATAGTAAAACAACATAAAAAATATAAGAAAACTTACTATTTACGAGGATCAAAGTTGCTCCCAATAAATTAAGAGAGTTATTATTGCCAAACCAACTTTTACTAACACCACACCAACTTTGTGAAATTCTTTGGTGATTTACATAAGAATTGGTGTGGCATTAGTAAAAATTGGTGTGATAATAGCAACTCTCTAAATTAAGGTATGGTAAAACACTAGAATTAGCTCAATCGACCCAACCCCAACCCATTGCGAATTGTGTAAGGACAGTGTTATTATTGACTTATTTAATTATTGTATTAAATTGGGCCAACATAATTCAAGTAGATAAATGTACTAGAGGTTATGAGTTTTATTTCCTAGTCTTAGGTAAAGTTGAGGTAAGACAATAACCATTGTAATCACACACGCACACAGATACATAAAGTTAGACTAGCTCAATGTTGAATCATGAGACGCGAATGCAGTTGTGCGGTCACACATCTACCTAGTGGATTTTGTATAGGTCTAATGATCTACTCTTTTTTGACATAAGATATTAAACCATTTGTTAATTTCTCATGTATCATATTTAATTCTTTTGGACAATCTACTAATTATCCAATTTCGAGCTCGGACCCAACAAGTTTCGGTCATTCTGGAGAGCTTTAGGTCAGGGGTGGAGCCAGCATTTTGCTCATGTGGGAGTAATCAAGAATTTTTTTTAAAAAATATGTGGGTGACAACTAAGAGTGAAAAAAAATAGTTGTAGGGGTAATTAAGAGTGAAAAAAAAATAATTGTGGGGGTAATAGTGATAGATTTTTTTATCCACCACTAAAATCTATTGTTATTGTTCAGTGGGGACAAGTGCCCCCACTGTAAATCCGCCCATAGTTAGGAGGCACGACTTCAACCCATGAGAAGAATCTTAGAGCTTCATTGAAGCAACGACAATTCCGATCTAATATGATTCCAAAAAAGTAAACGTTGCCAAAAGGTTGAGTAGAATTTTCTCATTTCCATCCATTTGTTGTCACTGCCTTCATTTTGCATTATGACATTTTGACCATTTGGGAGCTTTCTTTTATTCTTTTTGCAATGTGCACAATTCCATGTATATGGGGTAGGTAAAGAAGAAGATGACACTTTATTCCATTTATATTCTTCACGGGCCATACAATGTGGTTGACATAAATGCAATCTACATCGGAAAGGACATGTCTATGTTACAAATATTGTTACAAAAGTTGACGAGTTGACTCAAAACTCAAGAGAGTCAACTCAACTTGATTGGATTTGGAGTTGAAGTTGAAGTGAGATACATTGGCTCAATTAATAGCTAGTGAATGAGTCCATTCGGAAATGGACTAAATCCTTAAATCCTTTGATTAGATTGCAAATAAAATTATTGTTTTAAAACAATAGCTATGGAAAATGACGAAGAAGAAGAAAAACATAAATATGCAATGACGACCGAAGCGTGCTCTCTCTTAGTGATTATGCATTAACTTCATTTAGTGGTGGATTTATTACAATATCAATAAGGATGACTATGATTTGTTTAGAAAATGTGGTTTGAAGAAGTATGATCTTGAAAGTTTAGACACTAATAAGCAATATCAACATCTCATATATTAACCCACCCATGGGTTGCCTAAGTGGTAAGTGCGAGCACGTGAAATGTGGGTTAGGCGCACGTCACGGGTTCGATTCCCTTCTTGGATTTTTCTCATGATTTAACTGGAGGACCATGGCGGTGGGTTGCTGTGGTAGTCCTCCCCAAGATTAGTTGTGGTGCGTGCAAGCTGGCCTGGACACTCGGTTAGCAAAAAATAATAATAATAACATCTCATATATTAATAACTTCAACTTAGATGTCACACGTCTATGAAATCCCTTTTCGATCTATATATGTTAGGATTATCTCAAGTTTTGGATCAAACTAATTAATTGACAATATTGTTCATGGATGAAGATGATGAATAGGGGGATCTGCTAAATTTCTTTTGGATTTCATCCAAATGTAGCAATATACCAATAAAGAGAATTGTTATTATTTTGTCCAAGTTCGATTATATCAAGGAGGTTTCCTATAAATTATGATAACTTAAGATGTTTCTATGTATATAAATATATATAAGAGATTTACCCAACAGACCAAACTATTTCATTTTTATTACAAAAACTCTTTTGGAGTTTTGACGACTCCAAGGGAACCTCACTTCATGAAGTTTGTTACTCACCAAACCTCACTTTATCAAGTTTGTTACCAAGCAAACCCTGGAGTGGGGATCACATCATAAAATTTAATTTTATGGGGGTTAATTTTGTTAGAAATAGAACTGAAATAATTCGATGAAGGAATGATAGAACTTCTAGGCTCTAATTTGATTCGATCTATTTTAGAAAAATATTTTCCCCTACTTGTTGAATCAAAGTATACAAGGGATCAATGAACAAATGCCTTCACGATACAAAGAAGCTTTACACTTAATTTACTAAATCAAATTATGTACAATCCGATTTAGTTTAGAACACTCAAAAAAATAAGAAACTGATGATGCTTAGATCTTAAGCCTAGAGAGAGGAGAATAAAGAAATTTTCAGTGAAGAAATTTGAATTCTAGTTGACTTTTTATAGCCATTTTTGTGTCTGTTGACCAAGAGTCATAATTAAACGTCTCTTGGTTTAATAGCCATTAGATTGTGTCTAATCTGAAATCTAATGATCCAGATTGCACCCTATCGAAGGTATGTGTCTCATGCCTTTTAACCAATACCTTTTAGTTAAATCTATATGATCTAGTGGCTCTGATCACGTCCGATCAGTTGCCATTTGATCTGACGGATCCGATCGTCCCTGATCGGATACCAAACATGAATCAACACACCTGATCGATTCTGATCGGGTATTAACTTGATCCAACACATCGGATCGTTTCTGATCCGGTATTAATTTGATCCATCGTATCCGAACGGTTCCTGATCGGATACTAACTTGATCATGCAATGTTGATCGTACTTGATCCATCATACGTGACGGATCAACCATAACCGTTGGATGGTTTCGTATCCCGAAAATTTTAAGGCTCCCCAGCTCCTCGCGACAATGTGTACATGCAAAGTGCAAAATGCGCCTCAAAACCCAATTGCCCTTTCGCACGTCGCACGTGCTCTTGCGCGGGTGGTGCTTCACACACCTCAAAACACTAGATCAAAGCCTTAAAAGTATGACACAAATACAACTAACTATGTTGACTATTACTTATAAGGTACACCACTTTCTTACTTGTGAGCAATGTGGGACTAAACCTTATATACACAAAAACCTCAAAAATCTAACTTAAGAAAAACAAACCAAAAAATCACAAAACCCTTATTTTATTTTGAAAATATTCAGCAAATCCCTCACTATTTCAAAATATAAATAATTGAAATATATATATAATACTAAAACAGATGCACCACTTAAGTGGCTGCCTACGTACCCAAATAGGGATCAAACTTCCATAGTTTTTACAACTAAAGAACGATTAAACAAATACATCAATTTACAAAAATTGGCATCATCGTAGAGACTAGTACATAGATGAAAAACATCTTTTGGATTTGAACCTTCACTTAGTATAAATAACCAGAGCTTTGTTAAGGTGCTATGGTGAACGTATCTTGAATCAATGACCCTTAGAGATGAGCCAGATTCTTCACACATACTTTTCTCCATGAGGTTGAGTGTTCTATTTGCTTTGTAGATTAATGACCAAGCGCTATATCCTATTTTCATAAGTGATTTTATAAACGATCTAGTTTTCATAGGAAACGATCTGATTTCCTCACTCATATAGGTAAGTTCACTTGAAGTGATTCTGCAAGTCACTACTTAAAATTTTAGAACTTATTAAGGATTTGCATCCATCCTTTATCTTACAGAAACCAACACTAGATTTAGAAAGTGGGGTAAATTAGTTCTAGTGTCCTGCTAAACCACTTATTTGACTTGTTTGTACCTATTGAACCTTGTCTATCTATTTTAAGACAAATGTTGGATTCTCATCAAAGGTGATTGATTTATTTTATAGACCTTAACCCTATTCTTTTAAAAGTTTTAGATATTATATCTCTTGGAAGTCTTTTAGTTAAAGAATCCGCTAAATTCCTATTGGATTCCACATAGTCGACTGTAATTACTCCACTTTTGAGTAATTACTTCACAAAATTGTGTTTAAGGCTTATGTGCCTTGATTTTCCATTGTACGTTTTACTTTTAACTTTGTACAATATTGTCTGGCTATCACAGTTGATCATTATAGCTGGAGTGGGTTTCTTCCATAATGTTATATCCATTAATAGATTTCTAAGCCACTTTGCCTCTTTACATGAATCTGCTAATGCTATCATTTTTGATATCATGGTAAAATCTGAAATACAAATCTACTTCTTAGATGCCCAAAAAATAGCAGCTCCACCTAACGTAAAGATCTAGCAAGTTGTAGACTTTGAATTTGACTCGATATTATTCCAACTTGCATCATTGTACCCTTCAAGTACATTTGGATATCCTTAATAATGTAGTCCATGGTCTAAAGTCCCCCTCAAGTACCTTAAAATTCTAGATACAACATTCCAATGTTCGGTACTTGGATTACTAGTAAAACGACATAACACACCTACTATATATGCAATGTCAGGTCTTGTGCAATGCATAGCATACATAAGACTCCCAATAACACTAGTGTATTCTAGTTGAGCTTTAGCACGACCAGTATTCTTTATTAACTTGATACTATTATCTATAGGGGTAGGGGCTGGTTTATGATCAAAATGACCATATTTTTTCAGAATTGTCTCAATATAATGAGATTGAGATAAAACCATTGCATTATCTTTCCTTAGAATTTTAATTCCTAGTATTACATCAGCCTCCCCTAAATCTTTCATATCAAAACTAATGGATAGAAACCTTTTGGTTTCTTCCACACATTCAATATTAGTTTCAAATATTAACATAGAGACAAATACCAACATTATTTTCAAATTTGTAATAAATACATTTGTCAGCATCATTAACTTTAAAATCATAAGATAAAACTATTTTATCAAATTTTTCATGTCATTAAAGAGGAGCTTGCTTTAAACCATAAAGAGATTTAATAAGTTTGCAAACTTTCTTTTCTTGATCAGGTTTAACAAAACCTTCCGATTGCTCCATATAAATTTCTTCTTCTAAATCACCATTTAGAAATGTTATTTTTACATCAATTTGATGGACAACCATTTTATAAATGGAAGTAAGAGAAATTAGTAGTCGAATAGAAGATATCCGAGCTACTGGAACATAAGTGTCAAAATAGTCTATCTTGTGTCTCTATTTAAAGCTTTTAGCAACTAATTTAGCTTTAAACTTATTTATCGATTCATCTACGTTCAATTTCTTCTTAAAAATCCATTTACACTCTATAGGTTTCACACCTGGTGATAAATCTAAGAGAACCCATGTCTGATTAGAAATAATCGAATTCATCTCATCATTAATGACTTCTTTCCAAAATAATGAATCTTTAGAATTCATAGCCTCAGAAAATGTAGAGGGTCATCTTTCTCTACATTTAATATGAACCTAATAATATTCTTAACTTCATATTTATCTCTTTCAATAAGATAAACTAGAAAGTCTGGTCCAAATGTGCATTCAACTCTAGGTCTCTTACTTCTCTTAGGTTCAGGATTTTGTTGATCAGAACCTGGGTCACCACTAGTGTTATCTTGAATAGATTGATGAACCTAGGTCAAAGTGCGCCTCAAAGCGTCCAATGCGCCCTAAATGCCCAATCGCCTTTTTTCACGTCGTACGTACTCGTGCGCATACACGAGTGGTGCTTCGTACCACCTCAAAGTACTTGATCAAAGCCTTAATGTATAACACAAATACAATTAACTATGTTGACTATTACTTATAAGGTACACCACTTTCTTACTTATGAGTAATGTGGGACTAAGCCTTATATATACAAAAACCTCAAAAATCTAACTTAAGAAAAACAAACCAAAAAATCACAAAAATCTTATTTTATTTTAAAAATATTCAACAAATTTGTTACTAACACACCTTGGAGCGGATGAGTGGCATCCAAAAACATGATCTGATGCCACAGGGTTATAAAGGACAAAATTCTAGGAATTGAAAAAAAAAATCATTTTTTGTTTTCAATTTTCACCGTTGAATTTTAATTTTAAATTTGGGATTTCGATAGCCATCATTTTTCAACACCTACGATCAAGCTCAAAAAGGACATGTCATACAATGTGGTTGACATAAATGTAATCTACATCGGAAAGGACATGTCTATGTTACAAATATTGTTACAAAAGTTGATGAGTTGACTCAAAACTCAAGAGAGTCAACTCAACTTGATTGGATTTGGAGTTGAAATTGAAGTGCGATGCATTGGCTCAATTAACAGCTAGTGAATGAGTCCATTCAGAAAATGGACTAAATCCTTAAATCCTTTTATTAGATTGCAAATAAAATTATTATTTTGAAACAATTGCTATGGAAAATGACGAAGAAGAAGAAAAACATATATATGCAATGACAACCGAAATGTGATCTCTCTCAGTGATTATGCATTAATTTCATTTAGTGGTGGATTTATTACAATATCAATTAGGATGACTATGATTTGTTTAGAAAATGTGGTTTGAGGAAGTATGATCTTGAAAGTTTAGATACTAATAAACAATATCAACATCTCATATGTTAGTAACTTCAACTTAGATATCACACGTCTATGAAATCCCTTTTTGATCTATACATGTTAGGATTATCTCAAGTTTTGGATCAAACTAATTAATTGACAATATTGTTCATGGACGAAGATGATGAATAGGGGGATCTACTAAATTTCTTTTGGATTTCATCCAAATGTAGCAGTCTACCAATAAAGAGGATTATTATTATTTTGTCCAAGTTCGATTATATCAAGGAGGTTTCCTATAAATTATCATACCTTAAGATGTTTCTATATATATATAGGGAGGCGTTCAGCGCCCATTGTTTTATCAGTCGTTTTAACAAAAGAAGCTCGACCGTTGGATATATAGCGATTGGATGGTCGAGATTGCATCTGCGTTTAAGTTATGGATTTATGGGCTTTTTACAGCACCATCCCTAGATTTTACAATATTTAGTGCCACCTCCCTAGCACAATTAAAAAACAGCCCGCTATTAAGAACAGAGAGTTCTCCTTCACTTTCTCTCTCTCGAGCGCCATCTCTTTGAAACCCTCTCTCTTTCGTTGAAACCCTCGAGCACGAATGACTGCTTTTTTATTTTTTCCATTTTGCAGGAAACAAAAATCAGTAGAATAGAAGGCAAACAGGTATTGTTTGGATTAACAACATAACAGTGTGTAATAAAATATTTTTATCCTGTTTGATAGTGAGGGGTTCTATGAAAATCTATTTCAGGACTTTACAACTCAAGAAGTTCTTATGTTATGTGATCTCGTCCAGACATTGGAAAATAACCCTTGCAGGTTTTGCGACCATCACATAACACAACATTAGCATCGGGCTTAAAGGTTAGCTGGTCTGTGTTTTGTACGTGCTTTACCTCCTACTATTTCATTCTCTCCAGGTTCCCTAACGAGCGTCTCTTCAACGAGAGAGAGAGAACATAACTCTCTGTTTTGTTTTGTTTTAATGAGACAGGGAGGTCGCACTAATTGTTAAAAATTATGAGGATGGCGCTGTAATAAATCAATAATTTATAACTTAAACGTTAAATCGTTGCGAGATTCAATATCGTCCGTCTATTCACGTAATATCGAATGGTCACTATATGTTTGTCAAAGTGTGTGGTAAAGAGTGAGGCGCCGAACGGGACCCATATATATATATATATATATATATAAGAGATTTACCCAACAGACCCAACTATTTCATTTTTATTACAAAAACTCCTTCGGAGTTTTGACGACTCCAAGGGAACCTCACTTCATGAAGTTTGTTACCCACCAAACCTCACTTTATCAAGTTTGTTACCAAGCAAACCCTAGAGTAGGGATCACATCATAAAATTTAACTTTATGGGGGTTAATTTGTTACTAACACACCTTGGAGTGGATGTGTGGCATCCAAAAACACGATCTGATGCCATAAGGTTATAAAGGACAAAATTCTAATAATTGAAAAAGAAAATCATTTTTTGTTTCCAATTTTCACCGTTGAATTTTAATTTTAAATCTGGGAATTCGATAGCCATCATTTTTCAACACCTACAATCAAGCTCAAAAAGGACATGTCATACAATGTGGTTGACATAAATGCAATCTACATCGGAAAGGACATGTCTATGTTACAAATATTGTTACAAAAGTTGACGAGTTGACCCAAAACTCAAGAGAGTCAACTCAACTTGATTGGATTTGGAGTTGAAGTTGAAGTGAGATACATTGGCTCAATTAATAGCTAGTGAATGAGTCCATTCGGAAGATGGACTAAATTCTTAAATCCTTTGATTAGATTGCAAATAAAATTATTGTTTTGAAACTATAGCTATGGAAAATGACGAAGAAGAAGAAAAACATAAATATGCAATGACAACTGAAGTGTGATCTCTCTTAGTGATTATGCATTAACTTCATTTAGTGGTGGATTTATTACAATATCCATTAGGATGACTATGATTTGTTTAGAAAATGTGGTTTGAGGAAGTATGATCTTGAAAGTTTAGACACTAATAAGCAATATCAAAATCTCATATATTAGGAACTTCAACTTAGATATCACACGTTTATGAAATCCCTTTTCGATCTATACATGTTAGGATTATCTCAAGTTTTGGATCAAACTAATTAATTGACAATATTTTTCATGAAGGCCCCGTTTGATTTAGCTGCCTGAATCTGCTGTCAACTTCTGTTGTCAGAATCTGCTGTCAGAAATTGAAACACTGAAAAACTTGTTTGTTACAGCTTCATAAAAGTGTTGTGCTGTTGACCAGAATCTGGTAATTATTGTTTGATACAATTTTTAGAATCTGCTGTTTAGGATAAAATGACCAGAATACCCTTAAGGTTGATAGAACACTCAAAATGCATAAAAAATTACCAGAATACCCTTATAAATATATAATTAAACTAAATATGTATAAATATAATAAAATTATATAAAAATTTTAAAAATAATTGTATTAATTTTAAAATATTTATGATTAAAAAAAATTATAGAAAAATTTATAATTCTACAGAAATTTCGACAACATCTCCTCTTAAAAATGGACATATGAAATTTTCCTGATAAACAAAATACTTACATAATACGCAATTCAACATTCACATTACATCATATATACATAACATATTCACATAACTTCTAATTTACATTCTGATATCATTTGAACATAATAATCATAATTAATATAATAAGTAAAATTGAAATAAATAAAATCATGAAAAATATACATCTAACAAATGCATACAAAATATATTTTTCATTCTTCTTATTTGACTCCGTTACTTTATCTTGAGAAACATTATCATTAATAATGTCAACTTCATCTGCCCACACAAAAGACCCTGCATGTCTCTATAAAGTAAAATAACACATGAATTAATATCAGTCTCACCAAATATAAATATGCACCCAACATTAATATCAATATCATATTATCTGCCAAGATGGACACCTATAAAACATCCTCCCATAATTTTCTTTTGTTTTAGCTGTGATTAATGTCATCACTCGACCACATGAACAACATGGTGGATACGTATAATTTGCCATCAATGCTATTCATCATACACAAAGAACATAAATAAATAAGCATAGAATCTTCAAAATATAATTAAAAACAGTATAATCTTTATTCCAACATCGAATAACAGTATTTATAATTACAATACAAAGTAAATAAATTTAATATGAAAATGCATCAATGATTGCCAGTAAAAATGGCATCAGTTATTGAATCCTTATGCATTTTCATTGTTTGTTGACTCTGATGACCTACTGATGGGGGAACTGGATATTCTTGATCAATGATCCCATTTTCTTCCTCTTCCATTGCCCATTCTTCCTCGAATCGAACAAATTCTTCATCGACAATCGCATGTTTTTTGATAAAATTGTGCAATGCCATGCAAGCCACAATAATGTTTCGTTGTTTGTCTAAATTATAGGAACGCATCATCTTTAAGATATGTCATTTTACCTTCAAAACCTCAAAGGTTCGTTCGATCATATTCCGAAGTGAAGAATGTAAATGATTGAACATTTCTTGTCGACCATTTGCCCGTGACCTCTGATAGTCTTGGAGATGGTATCGAACACCTCGGTAAGGTGCGAGATAACCTTCCATGAGCGGGTACCCAGCATCTACCAAATAGTATTTACCTATTATCCAAAAAAAATTTATATTGCCTAATCTTGAATATAAATATATATAATTGACAAACTTTTAAATACAGATCTGGTGGAGGATATGGAAAATTTAAATTGGAAGTATTCAATGTCTCAAGGAAGACCCGTGAATCATTAGCCGATCCTTCCCAACCAACCACCACATGAGTGAACAACATGTCAAACGAACATGTTGTCGTTATATTTTGCGTGAGTCCCTTATGTCATCGATATTGCATTTGATCTGCTATTGGTACAAATGTACTAACATGTGTTCCGTTTATCGCTCAAATACAACCCTACATATTTTTTTAATTATATTAATCTATAAACATTAATAAAACAAATATATTTAAAGTGTATGTATATAAGAAATTACCTTAAAATGTGGCAAAAGACGAGGATTGTTACGGATGTGCGGAGAGACTTCATTGAAGTCGGAAGGTACAATTAAGGACATTGACTAGTTCACAATCGCCAAAAGAACTATGTTGAAGTACTTGCTAACCGTTTCAAGTGAATGAACAAAACGATCTGCAATTACTCTTTATCCTTGATTATGTCCTATTATCAATAGGAACATCGCTACTTGTTATTGAATAGTAATATATCGTTGCATCTTTAGCAGACCCCATTCCTCCAAAATGGAACATAGATTCACAAATACATGGCTTTCCATTCTAAACAATGAGGGGCACATCGTATTATCATTCAGTGTTTTCCGCACAAAATCAATCCCCTTGAACGGACAATTACTATGTTCCTTCCTATCTAAGACATTCTCACAATAAAATAAAGAACCTAGGATGGCTCCTCTCGTGCCTATATTTAAAACACTTGACCCAACAGTATTATTGGTATCATCATTTGAATCCATAGTATCAGTCGTATCAACAATATTTGTGGTATTAACATCTGAATCCATTTGACCTGTTTATGGATCTATATTAGTTGTATATACACCCAACTTACAATACACAATAAAATGATATCCACCACATACAACAAAACTCATTATCCACAATATTAATCACAATAAACATCCAATAGTGCAAATAATATCCATCTAACAGAAAATATAATATACGTCTAACAAAAATTAACATATCCATCTAACAGAGTATATTACATCATATTAGTGCAAAAAGTAACCAATGTATATTGCACTCTATAGGTGCATCATCAAACCAACATAAATATAAAAGTAACCAAGTATATTGCACCCTATAGGTGCATCCCAAAACCAACATAATATAAAAATAACATGAAAAAAATGTCTAACAATCTCTTCCAGCCAGATAATCAGTCATCTCGATCTCAACCACCTAAGATGAATATCTGTTGATCGTAACCCACAAAAAATCTTTCTAAATTGCTTGTTCTTCATAAACATCTTCAACGCAAAATGATAGAGATCACTATTGGGGGTTATATCTGTTAACTGGTCTAAGAGGTCAATTGACTCTTGAATAGTGCCTTTCTTAATAGAAGTAAGATTGATAGAAGCAGATGTCTGATTGTTAACTGCATTTACGAGCTTTTCCAATGATTGGCCAATTCGCATAGCAGTAGTCATCTTCTGCCTTCGACCTTGAGGTTGTAGAGTATCGCCACTTCTGCGTCGAACAGGGTCTGTGGGTGGGGGTACAATAGCGGTAGCATCATCCCCTAACTCATCAGCATCATTAAGAGTAAAGTGTAGAGGTGTCTGAGACTCCGGGGGCAAGGTCTCCATGACATCTTCTAGATCATCCCAAAGATTATCTGGTTAGTTTACTGATGTAAATGGCATTGTACCAGATGCAAGCAACCACATCCGGCTACCAGTAGCATATGTACCTCCAAAGATTACATCTAATTGCTTCGTAAACATCAAAGGCTTCGATCAAAATATTGCATCTTTTGGATGATGTTTTAAAAAATAAAAATTATAAATTATATATAAAAGAAATAAAAAAATTGAAATAAATGAAATAAAGAAGTAAAAAAAATATATATACCTCTAACCACCCATCCCACCAATCCTCACTTGCATCTAATATACCCGTCTCAACATTATAAGAGACGTCAGTATTTGTGCAAATCTTATTCCAACGTCCCCAAAGTCCTTTTTGTCTATCCCACTTATTTTTCATTTGCCCTCTATCATAGTAAATGCCAGTTATCTTTTTAAACTCCTTCACCAATGTTTCATATCTGATCTTATCAAGTACTTTATGTGGTCTCCTCCCATTTTTAACTAATTCATAGCATATCTCGACCTAAACTTCATGTTGTTTGGGTGTCCAATCTGCTTTCGCACTTTTTGAATTGTTATCTTCCATCTGTCAATGGTAATAACAACAGTAGTGCATGGAACAAAACATGTCATATTCTACTTCAATCTCATCATCAATCTTTTGTAAAATCTTTAGTTCACAAACAAAAAAAATAACGAAATAAGTAAGAACAATAAAAATACTGTTCTCAGTCCCACGGTGATGGATCCCATATATATTTTGATTTTTACACAATGTATAATCAAAGAGAAACAAGGAGGCAATGTCAGGCTATCTTATAGATAGCCGGAAGAACGCACAGTTCTTAGTCCCACGGTGAGGGATCCCTGTGTTCTCAATCTTTGACTATACAGAGTACAGTAATTGATGTGTGTGTGCGTGTGTAAGATAAAGAAAAGCATTCATAATTCAAATATTCAAACTTTAAAACTCAATTAGTGGCGATTCAGTTCAAACTTAAAAAAAAAACCATCACAATTCTACAACATCCAACAAACATGATTCAAATATTCAAACTTTAAAACTTGGTGAGACTGCCACTAAGGACTCTTTTGCTCAAAGCTAAAATCCAATCCTTACTTGAGCAAACCTTACATTATGAATCATGCTACCATTATGAATCCAGCCCTTATTGGAATTTCAAAAACTCTTAAGGTTAACCATTGTAATGCATGACTATTTAATTCAACAATGAATATGTAAATAATAAACGCACCCACATAATAAACCCTTAAGAAACCCAAACCCTATTAAGTGATAAACACACCCATATGAAATTTCCATTAATAATAAACACACCCATATGAAATTTCCATGTTTATAGGGTTAGAAAAATCAAACCAAATTAAATAAAATTGATAAAAAAAAATTCTGAAATTTGCACAAAACTATAATCAATTAGACCCTAAAATTGATAAAAATAAAATTCTGAAATTTCCATGTTTAGATGGTTAGAAAAATCGAACCAAATTGATAAAAAAAAAAATTCTGAAATTTGCTTAAATAACAAAACTATAATCACGTAGACCCTAAAATTGATAATTTTTTTTTTGAAATTTCCATGTTTATAAGGTTAGAAAAATCAAACCAAATTAAATAAAATTGATAAAAAAAAAAAAATTCTGAAATTTGCACAAAACTATAATCAATTATACCCTAAAATTGATTTAAAAAAAAATTCTGATCCATGTTTAGATGGTTAGAAAAATCGAACCAAATTGAATAAAATTGATAAAAAAAAATTATGAAATTTGTTTAAATAACAAAATTATAATCAACTAGACCCTAAAATTGGTAAAACAATTTCAGAAATTTCCATGTTTATAGGGTTATAAAAATGGAACCAAAAATCTCGTTTGATGCAATTGTTTGTCGAGAGAGAAGAGATGAAATTTGCACAAAATAATAATCACAACTATAATCAAAGTAGCCCCTAAAATTTAAAAAAAAAAAAATCAGAAACTTCCACGTTTATAGGGTTAGAAAAATCGAACCACAAGTCCGGTTTGATTCTACTGTTTGTCGAGAGAGAAGAGACGAAGTGGAACTCCGACTACACGTAGATCTGTGTGTGGCTCGACAGAGAGAGAGAGTGCTTCGCGACGGAGAGATCTGTGCAAGATCGAGGCCGAACAGCTGTGCGCAGCTGTGTGAGAGACCGTGAGATAGAGAGTGAGGTGTGATAGAGAGAGAGACCGTAAGATAGAGAGAGAGGTGTGATAGAGAGAGCGAGAGAGAGAGAGGTGAGATCGAGAGAGAAAGGTGAGATCTATCGAAGGTTCTATCGGAGGTTATGTCGAAGAGAATAGAGTAAAGGGGCAGCGGCAAAATCGTCTTTTCACTTCAACCGTTTATTCGGTGTTTTATTCCCCCGCAAACGCCATTACAAAAGCGTCTCAATCGAGCTTCTCCAATTTGCGTTTCCAAACGCAATTACAAAACGCAGATTTTAAACATCGTTTTTAACAAACGGTAATTACGAGTGGACCGCAGCTTTTCTCCGCAAACGCAGTGAAAGCCGCGTTTTGAAGCGGTAACAAACAACTGCGAACAAAGATGAGGAATAGGGGGATCTGCTAAATTTCTTTTGGATTTCATCCAAATGTGGCAGTATACCAATAAAGAGAATTATTATTATTTTGTCCAAGTTCGATTATATCAAGGAGGTTTCCTATAAATTATAGATTATATATATATAAGAGATTTACCCAACAAACCCAACTATTTCATTTTTATTACAAAAACTCCTTTGGAGTTTTGACGACTCCAAGGGAACCGCACTTCATGAAGTTTATTACCCACCAAACCTTACTTTATCAAGTTTGTTACCAAGCAAACCCTGGAGTGGGGATCACATCATAAAATTTAACTTTATGGGGGTTAATTTTTTACTAACACACCTTGGAGCGGATGTGTGGCATCCAAAAACACGATTTGATGCCACAGGGTTATAAAGGACAAAAGTTTAAGAATTGAAAAAAAAAATCATTTTTTGATTCCAATTTTCACCGTTGAATTTTAGTTTTAAATTTTGGAGTTCGATAGCCATCATTTTTCAACACCTACGATCAAGCTCAAAAAGGACATGTCATACAATGTGGTTGACATAAATGCAATCTACATCGGAAAGGACATGTCTATGTTACAAATATTGTTACAAAAGTTGATGAGTTGATTCAAAACTCAAGAGAGTCAACTCAACTTGATTGGATTTGGAGTTGAAGTGAGATACATTGGCTCAATTAACAACTAGTGAATGAGTCCATTCGGAAGATGGACTAAATCCTTAAATCCTTTGATTAGATTGCAAATAAAATTATTGTTTTGAAACAATAGCTATGGAAAATGACGATGAAGAAGAAAAACATAAATATGCGATGACGACCGAAGTGTGATCTCTCTTAGTGATTATGCATTAACTTCATTTAGTGGTGGATTTATTACAATATCAATTAGGATGACTATGATTTGTTTAGAAAATGTGGTTTGAGGAAGTATGATTTTGGAAGTTTAGACACTAATAAGCAATATCAACATCTCATATATTAGTAACTTCAACTTAGATATCACACATCCATGAAATCCCTTTTCGATCTATACATGTTAGGATTATCTCAAGTTTCTGATCAAACTAATTAATTGACAATATTGTTCATGGACGAAGATGATGAATAGGGGGATCTGATAAATTTCTTTTGGATTTCATTCAAATATAGCAGTATACCAATAAAGAGAATAATTATTATTTTGTCTAAGTTCAATTATATCAAGGAGGTTTCCTATAAATTATGATAAC
The DNA here is from genome assembly GCF_017979445.1 of Akebia trifoliata. Classification (NCBI taxonomy): domain Eukaryota; kingdom Viridiplantae; phylum Streptophyta; class Magnoliopsida; order Ranunculales; family Lardizabalaceae; genus Akebia; species Akebia trifoliata. The sequence continues at coordinate 38,764,921 of NC_141385.1, read as the reverse complement.
TTAAGATGTTTTCTATATATATATAAGAGATTTACCCAACAGACCTGACTATTTCATTTTTATTACAAAAACTCCTTTGGAGTTTTGACGACTCCAAGGTAGGGGTCAATGGATTGCCGAAATCCATGGGGGTTAATTTGTTACTAACACACCTTGGAGCGGATGTGTGGCATCCAAAAACATGATTTGATGCCACAGGTTTATAAAGGACAAAATTCTAAGAATTGAAAAGAAAAAAAAAATCATTTTTTGTTTCCAATTTTCACCATTGAATTTTAATTTTAAATTTGGGAGTTCGATAGCCATCATTTTTCAACACCTACAATCAAGCTCAAAAAGGTTTTTTTGTTGAACTTTTTCTTATAAATCTATTTTTTTCATGAAATCTACAAGTCTATGTCGTTGGATTGCTAATTTGATCATCCATGGGGGCCTAACAACCCTTAGTAAGATTTGACATCTTACTAATTTAGTCATGGTAGTATGATACCTAAAATAAGATTTTTTTCAAGTAACAAAATTGATAACGTAAAGGAGTTTTGTAAAAAGTTGTAGCAGATAGGTCTACCCCATAAATCTCTCTATATAAAATACAAATGATTGTTTATAATCATTTGAATGCCCAAGTGACCTAGTAAAGTTGGGAGGCTCACTATGTTAATCAAGCTAGTCCTACTCCATTTACGATTTATTAATAATTATAAACTAAGAAGAAGAAGAATTTCATTTTTTGCATTGAAAGTCTCTTCAGCCATATGTGTTGATATAATTCAAAAACAAAATAAGAATTTCAAGATAAAATATTCAAGAGGAAGCCTTTTATCTTAACCCTCATAACTCTTTACTTGATTTTATTAGAGTATTGGAGGATATTTTAGTATTTTTACATTATGTTAAGTTCTGCGCATATATGTAAGCCTTTTTTTCTCTCTTTTTCTGTAACATGTTCGATAGATTAGATTATGAAAATATTTCCCTTTTGTTTTTTTCCCTCTTATCTCCTTAGGGTTTACATTTTCTAATAGAGTATCAAAGCGGTTCGATTCTAGGGCTCTTTTTTTTTTTGTACTTTTGCATCTTCTTTTCAGTTAAGAACTCCCTTCAATCCAACTTAGCAGATCGGTTCACTAATACCGATTGCAATATCGATTGAAGTAGGCTTGATTGTAGTTTTCATAATTGATTTACTCATACATATTGCAGTATTGATTGAAGTAGCTTGATTGTACTCTTCAGATTTATCCCAAATCGATTTGAAATTGATCTTCAAATTTGTTTCATTGGGTCTATGATTGAATAGGGAGCAAATCCAGCCCTCCATTGACTCTTGAATTCAAATCAACATTAATTATTTTTTTGATCGTAGCATTAGTTTGAATTGATTTCAACTAGACTCAATCGTGGCACATCTTTGTGAGTAGATTCAGATTTAGATTCGTGATACATTTGTTTTAAAGAATTTCTTAGCATCGAAGTCTTTTTTCTTTACCTAGTTGTTTTGCATTATTTTTGCATCGCCAATGTCAACTGAACGAGATGATCCACTTCAATCTATTAGTGTGCGACTTGATGGAAAAATTATTTTTATTTGAGTTATGTGATGAAGAATTTTTTGAAAGGAAAAAAGATGTGGGGATATGTTACTGGGGTTATGACCATGACTACTGATAGAACATATATAAAAAATGTAGATTTGTTGACTACATGGGAAGTCAACAATTCTAAGATTATCACCTGGTTCAACAATTCTGTTAAACAATCTATTAGTACTCAACTAACCAAATATGAGACAACCAAGGAAATTTGGGATCACTTAGCAAAGTTGTACACCCAATCCAACTTTGCTAAGCGATATCCATTGGAGACAGATATTAGAATAGTTGGACAGGGAGATAAGACCATTCAAGACTTATATTCTATCATGACTGACTTTTGGGACCAATTGGCTCTCACTGAGTCCACTTCTCTTATATCGTTTGAGCTTATAGAGATGAGCAACCACTTATTCTGTTCTTGATCGCTCTACGTGATGACTTTGGGCTACTCCGTGATTCCATTCTCCATTGTTACCCTCTTCTTTTGTTGATTCTATAGTTAATGAGCTTCTAGATGAGGAGGTACACCTCAAGTCACAATTTGGAAAGGGACTTCTCCCTATACCCACTCAAGTGTTTATAGTAGTTCCTTCTAAACCACCATCTCGTACACAAGGTCTAAGTCAACATAGATTAGGAGTTGGCATTGACAAGTGCAATTTTTGCAAGCAGAAGAGCCATTGGAAAGCTCAATGCCCTATGTTACATAGTCAAGGTCAATAACCTTAACCTATTTCGAGGCCCAAGCAGTACTATACTACAATAGCTACCTCCCTCCATGGACCTACCACAATGATTGTACCCTTCATCTGGAGATTCCCGAGTTTCCACCTCTACTTTGTCATGACTTACAAAGCAGTTCTAGAAGTTCCTCTTCACTCAGCCTCAAGATTACACATCTTCCACTCTTGTAGGTTTGTCATCATCCGTTCCTGTAGGTATATCTCGACCTACCTGGGTCTTTGACTTAAGAGCCTCTTACCACATGACACTTGATTCCTCCTTATTTGCTTATTTATTTCCTTCTTCATCTTTTGTTCTTGTTTTAACTATTGATGGCACTTCTATGTCATAGTAGGTGTTGGTTCCATCCTCAATTGACTCTCTTTGATGTTTATGGCATTCATCAACTCACTATAAATCTTATTTCTATTGGTTAGTTATGTGACTCTGGATACTTTGTTTATTTCATATATACCTCTTGTTCTGTGTAAGATCCTCATTCACAGAAGTTGATTAGGACATGTCGTAAAGAGGAAGGATTATACTTGTTAGAGGAGCTTCATGTACTTGATATTGCCGCCTCTAATGTCAATTTATCATATTTTCGTCTTAATTCTTCTTCATTTAGTTTTTATTTATGGCATTCTCACCTTGGATATGTTTCTAGTTCCCGTTTGAGATATTTTGCTTCCATTGGTGCTATGGGAAATTTGCAAACTCATGATATTTCTGACTGTAGTGGTTGTAAACTCAATAAATTTTCTGTTTTACCTTTTAATAATAGTCTTTCCATTTCTTATGCTCCATTTGATTTAGTTCACTCTGATGTTTGGGGACCTACCCCAATGGCTACTAAAGGAAGTTCTTGATATTATGTTTCCTTTATGGATGACCATACACGTTATCGTTGAGTTTATCTCATGAAGTATCATTATGAATTTCTTCACTTTTTAAACACTTTTCATGCACTTGTTAAAACATTACATTCAACTATCATTAAGTGTTTTCAATGTGATTTGGGTGGAGAATACACTTTTAATGATTTTTCTAATCTCCTTGCCTTTGATGGGACTATTCATCAATCTTCTTGTACCGATACTCTCGAGCAAAATGGTGTTGTTAAACGCAAACATAGACATATTGTTGAGACTGCTTGCTCTTTTCTTCTCTCTGCTAGTGTTCTTAGTATGTTTTGGGGTGAAATAGTTATCACTGCAATTAATATAATCAATAGGATTCCTACTGCTCTTACTTTTATTTTTCCCTTTAAAAGGTTATATGGGCAAGCCCCATATCATTACTCGTTGAAGGTATTTGGTTGCACATGCTTTATTCTTAAACCACATGTTGAGCACCACACTTATAGTGCCGTAGGAAGACTAGAAAATAGGGTCTCATTTCGGTGTGCCTCCTCCCTATTGATAGTAGGACTTTGACTCAGGGTCGGCATCTCTTTCATATCCTCCCGATACTATCAGTTTAGTAAGTACTCTGAATCATCGATCGGTTCCTCTATTTATGGGCTTGGGATCCCATAAATAGAAGAACTGATCTTTTTTTACTATGGTTGCACGTGCTTTCATTTTAAACTAATGACTCATTCTATTGTATGTGTCTTTCTTGACTATGACGATGGCCAGAAGGGTTATCGTTGTTTTGATTCCAATGCACAAAAATTGTATGTCTCTCATTGTAGGCACTTCATTTTTGCATTCGTTTGATCTAGTGATCCGTCATCCGATTGTTGTAGATTCCTAATGATAAGTGCAAAATATGCTAAAATTTAAAAGCTTGTAAAAGGGTATTTTTTCCTGATTTTCTCTTTAGTCCTCATGATTCCATTCTTCTTTACTTGGCATGCTCAACGTAAAAATTACGCATGTTTAGGATCGCTACACACTACACTTGATTTAGTAAGTACGTACGTTTAAGTTCGTCACGCATTTCAATAACCTAAAGACCTCGCAATGTTAAAAAAAAATGTGACATCAAGACGTAAAAAAATCACATTGGGCCTAAAAGAAGTCGCTCGATAAAATTCGTAAAATTTGACAAAATGACGAAAATACCCATAGTGGGTCCTATGCATCTGAAATGTCTCGAATGTACTTCAATTACTCTCAGAATGTGATTTCAAGTTTAACGAGATCCAATTCATTGAAAATGAAGGAGTTTATGAAAAATTTACAAAAATGATGAAAATGCCCCTTGACATTTGACTTTTATTTAGAAACTTCAATTCTTAGAAAAACATGACTGAAAATAAAATTTCAAACAATATTCATACGCATCGAGAAAATTTAGAGACCCTACACTTAGAAGAACTAAAATCTACTGATTTTGAAATTAGTAAACAATTAAAATTGAAAATCAATCTTAAAAATCAAATCAATTATCAAATTAAACCATCGATCGTTAATGTTAACCAATCAATGCAACTTTTAAATCTAACCAATCCAAATTAATCAAACAATTAAATAGAAAATTAAATTTAATTAAACCAATCAAATATAAATTTTAATTCAATTGATCAATCAAATTGAAATTTTAATTTAATCAACCAATCATATCAATTAATAAGCCAATAAAAAATCACAATTGACATTTATCCTTTGACTAATCAAGTCCTCATTTCTAACTTAACCTCAAGTCCAAGTCCTCACCAAATCCAATCTTATTCCAAACTCATTCAAATTCAATCAGTAACATAATCAAATCCAACTCAACCTCTAAGCCCATTGGACCTAAACCAATCCTAAATCCAACTTTACCTAAACCATTATCCAATACCTAACACATTCCTTGAATCACTCCTTCAATTATTCCACCACCATATCCTACTCTACAGCTAACCTACCCTCCACATGTCATTCTCAAAACCAACATCCCAAAATCCTAAGACAAATTTTATTTCTACCCTCATACAATTGAAAAATTCAAAAAGAAAATAAAACAAAAAATATCATTTTCATTTATTTTTAGAGTTTGATTCTTTTATCCCTAAAAATCATCCCCTAACTCTACATAAATCCCATTTTCTCACAAATCAAAATTGACTCTAAAATCACTTCTCAATCTAAAATCTCTATTCACCTCAATTCTCTCTTCCTTTCTCTAAAAATCTAATACAAATACATCAAGAACCAGAATACAAAAAATTCAAGAGAGTAAAAAAAGGAAGAGGAATTCAAAAGAAATCCACACCTCAAGTTTTGATATAATCCCATCTCCATCCCTATCTTATCTCACACACTCCAATAGCAACTCTCTTGCTCTTTCTCATGTCTTTCAATTTTTGAAGGAACACCTAACAACCACCTTTTTTTTAATTTTTGATCGTCTTAAGAATCTATTGGGAAAATTTTTCTTCTTCTTGATTTGTCTCAAATAAGGTGAGTTCAAAAATTGATTTTGATTCTTCATTGACATTAATTGCTTTATTCTTCTTGTGCAGGTTCTTCGGGCATCCATGATCATAATTTTATGGATTTCTTAAATCCAATATTCAATCAATTTCTTTTAAATATGACCATAATTTGTTTAAATTAATATTCTCCAATTATTGAATCAATTCAATACTAGAAAGTTACGAGGCATGAATAGAGAAATGACTTGATTCGAGTAGGTTCACTAGAATTTTTAGGTTGAGGAACCTGTCAAAATTCAGATTTTTCATGGGTTGTTCATCATTTAAAAACAAAATTCCGATTTCTCACGAATTGGAGACCGATTTCAAAATTCATATTTTTCATGAGTTGTTCATCAATTTAAAATTCAGATTTTATATGAATTGATGAGCACTTCAATATTTAGATTTTCATGGCTTGGTAATCAATTTGTAATTCAAATTTTCATGGATTGATGATTTTTTTTGTTTTTAAATTCAGATTTTTCATAAGCTAATGAATGAACTCATTGGTTTTTTAATAATACGGGACTCAATTAAATAAATATTATTTTGTTAAAGTCAACTTATTGATATTTTGTGCACATGGGTAGTCGAAATTAATTTTCTTTTACCCAAAACAGGACCAATGAGTGAACTCGCTGAGTTTTGTGCACGTGGCACTAGAAATAATTCTCTTATCCCTAAAAACTCAATCATCGAGTGAACTCACTGATTTTTGTGCACATGGCACATAAAAAATAAACTACAATTTCAAAATGACACTTGAGTCAACTCACTGATTTTGTGCACATGGCACCTAAAGAATGAACTTCAATTTCAAAATGACATTTGAGTCAAGTCGCTGATTTTGTGCACACAACACATAAAAAATGAATTTCAATTAAAAAATGACATTTGAGTCAATTCATTGATTTGTGCATGTGGCACATAAAATTGAATTTTATTTCATAAAATGACACTCAAATCGACTCATTGATTTTTGGGCACGTGACACATTTTATTGAATTTTGATTTCATAAATGTGATATGCGAGTCGACTCACTGATTTTTGTGCACATGACACATAAAATTGAGTTCTATTTCATAAATTGACATGCCAGTCAACTCTCTGATTTTGTGCACATGACACAGAAATTGGATTTCATTTTCATAAAAATTATCATTGAGATGACCCATCAATTTCATGTGCAGTGAAATTAATCCGTTAATCAATTTATCGATACATCCACGTGACTCTTAAGAAAATAATTGGATCACAACATTTTTCCTAAAATGATTTAAAAGGACAATTCTAATTTGAAAAGTTATAGTCATAGGATTCGATTTTGCCAAATTGATATAAATGATGATGGTTTGATTAGCCAACTTGATATAAAATGACGATTGTTGGACCTATTAACCCCAGGACATTAGCTTAACCTTAGTCTCCTTTATTGACCTTAGGACATCATGAATCGTAGTAGAGATTGATCACCTTGATTGGGCGGGTTAGGTGCCTAACACCTTCTGAAACCCTTGCCCATTTTCTCTTAGTCGTAAATCGACCCGAATCCAATTCGGAGTCAAATTTGGATCCTAGACTTAAACTAGGTGGTGACTCCCAATCTCAAAAAATCCCCCAATTTCATACCATTTTTACTTTATAGTAAAAAGAGTGTCGAGGGGCTGTCACTCGTCATGTTGTGTTTTTGGAACACATCCCTTTCTTTTCTATTCCTACTTGCTCCATAGTTTTACCAAATTTGATCTTATTGGTATTAATCATTTTCTGAGGATGATGTATTGTCGACTAATTGTTTCATCCACACACTATCACCATCTTTTTTTTTTTTTGGTTTCTTCTAAAGGTTCTGATGGTTCGCCTCTTCCCTCCTCGAACTACCATTTCGCTTATGAGACTAGGACTCTTACACCTACTCCTATTCCTAACATTTATGTTCGTAGAAACAAGGTTGTTTCCTCTACAGGTATTAATTTTCCTCTTTTGATGGACTCTCCAATAGATTCTGAAAATGTCGAACCTACTCCTTCTCACTATCCTCAGTGCATCGTAATCCTCCTTTCAAGATTGATGACTATTCATGCTATTATGCTAACTTTTCTTCCTTCTTAGCATCTATTCGTAGTATATCTTAATCGAGCTCCTACAAGGAAATTGTTTTGACTCTCTTTGGCAACAGGCTATGGATGGAAAGCTTTCTGCATTACATAAGACCGGGATTTGGGATTTAGCAAGAGCACTGTTGGTTGTTGTTGGGTCTACAATATCAAGACCAAGTCTGATAGTTCTATTGAGAGGTAATAGGCCCGACTAGTTGCAAAAGAGCTTACCTACCAGTACGATTTTGATTATAAAGAAACTTTTGCTCCCGTAGCAAAAATGACTACCATTCGCACCTTGATTGTTGTTGCATCTACCTTTCAATGGCATCTTTCTCAAATGGATGTCAAAAATACCTTTCAAAATAGGGATCTCATCGAAGAAGTTTACATGACCCCTCCTCCTGGAGTGTTCCATAATCCTATAGAGGTATACAGACTCAGAAAGACATTATATGGTCTCAGACAAGCACCTCGGGCCTAGTTTGCAAAGTTTTCTATAGTAGTCAGTTCACTTGGCTTCCGCTCTAGTACTAATGATTCTGCTCTCTTCATTTGTTCCACTTCTGTTGGTTGTATCCTTCTCCTTTTCTATGTTGATGATATGATTTTGACTGTGGATGACTTTGATGGAATTGCTCAATTTAAACTTCAGTTACGTCACCAACTTGAGATGAAGAATTTGGGACCCCTACGCTACTTTCTTGGCATTGAGGTAGCCTTACCTCCTAAAGGCTATCTCCTCTCTTAGTCCAAGTACACATCTGGCATCATTCAATTAGCTCGCCTCACTAATTCTCGATTGAGACTCATCTTGAGCTTAATGCTCAGTATACTTCTTCTGATGGTTTTCTCTTGCCCGACCCAACTCTATGTCATACTATAGTTGGTAGCTTAGTTTATCTCACCATCACTCGCCTTGATATTGCATATGCAATTCATATCGTTAGTCAGTTTGTCTCCTCTCCTACTACTATTCATTGGACAATTGTTCTTCACATTCTTAGATATCTTCGGGGCACTTTACATCAGAGTTTATTGCTTCATTCCACTACTGTTCTAAAGCTTAAAGTCTATTCTAATGTTGATTGGGTTAGTGATCCCTCCGATCGCAAGTCCACCACGGGCATTTGTGTTTTTCTAGGTGACTTTCTTTTTGGAAAAATAAAAAGCAGTTTGTTGTTTCTAGTTCTTCCATAGAGGCCAAGTACCATGTCATGACCTCCATCACTGCTGAGATAATTTGGTTGCGTTGGTTTCTTGCATATATGGGGGTTCATCTCTCTGCTCGAACTCTTATGTACTGTGTAATAGGAGTGCTATTCAGTTTGCTTACAACTCTGTATTTTATGAGCGCACCAAACACATTGAGATTGATTGTCATTTCACACGCCACCATCTTCAGAACCATACATTCACCTTGCCTTTCATCTCGTCCTCATTGCAATTGGCTGATTTCTTCATGAAATCTCACACCGTTCAACACTTTCACTTTCTTCTTGGCAAACTCTTGATACTTGTTGCCGCCACATCATGAGTTTGAGGGGGGGATATTAGAGTATTGGAGGGTATTTTAGTATTTTTTACATTATGTTAAGTTCTGGGCATATATGTAAGCCTTTTTCTCTTTTTTTCTATAACATGTTTGACAAATTAGATTATGAGAATATTTCTCTTTTGTTATTCTCCCTCTTTTCCCCTTAGGATTTATGTTTTCTAACAAATTTGACTCCCACAATTAAATTACTACCTAAATGTTATTCTACTAGAGTCATGATATATAATATGACTCGCTAGGTGGCATACTCAATCGACTCCTTGACGTGACAAGTTCGGGAATCGTAGATCTGTGTGCCTCGGGATTCATAATTGCACTTTCCCATAAAAAGTGTATCCCGAGGGAACCGTGTATCCCGAAGTGTACAGATCTACGATTCTTGAACTTGTCCATGTCAGGAAGTCAATTGAGTATGCCATGTGGTGAGTCATATTACCAGGATTCTATTCTACTAAGCTAGGGTTATTTCATTAAAAAAAATGCCATTTTACCAAAACATGCGTTGAAATTTTTTCAAAATAGTAGATTTCATTTTAATTCTGAAAATGGTAAAATATCATTTTCCGAATTAAACATTTTGGTCAAAGTTGGGAACAAATTTATTGTTTTATAAATATAATATTTTAAAACTGTTTACACAAAATTAAAACAGGAAAAATATTTATTGTTTTATGAAATAGACATTTTTTCTCATTTTAATCAAAATATTTTAATTTCGAAAATTGTAAATTGGTAATTTATCATTTTCGAAAATAAAATGAATAGTCCACTGTTTTGAAGAAAAAAATCAGTTTTTCTTTACCTTTTTGGGAATTTCCTTTAAAAAAAGAGGTCCCATTCCCCCTCCTTTTTGTTTCACACGCATGTGTAAAACATTAAATGAAAAAAAATAAAAATAAAAACACGAAGTTAAGATAATGGTGGGAGTAGCCCAACGAGACAAGTTTTAATAAGGAAGAATTGAAAAAATTTATGCTCAAAATGAACACTTGTTTATTTGTTTCTTTGTTTATTTCTAAGTCAAGAAATACTTCTTTCATTTAGTTTGATACTGAATAATGAAATGCACATGTGCATGACACATTAAAAACATTAAGATCGCCATTCGTAATATTGACAGATGAAGAGTTATTCTCATGGCCACCACAATGATCAAATTCATGTCATAGTGTTCCACATACATGAAGACTGCAAGAAACCCCGCATTCCTATTAGTGCACGTGCAATAAATTGGAGATGCTTTCAATACACGTGGACCAATAAGAAAGTGGGGTTATGGCAGTCTAAAAAATTGCACTTTTTGTACCTCGCTGGCATCACAACAACCACTTCCCTATAATTATCTTTTCCGTATGTGTCACTCACTACGTCATAATAGAGAAATGTGACTGATTCTGTGGAAAAAATGATGATTTTACGCAGTCGTTTTCAAAGACGGATTCCACTAGCCGCTGCAGCAAAAAACGACACGTTTTTAACTTGGATAAAATCTAAATTTTATGTTTTAGAATAGTCCTCGTCGTTGCTGTTTCCAAATTCTTTTTGATTATCCCTTGATGTTATTACTTCTAATAATTTTCATTTCTTCCAATATTTAAACCCTAAGTTTGTTCTTTCCTCCTTCACTCTGAAATACTATTACACCAGATCTTGTGTTAGTTTTAAATGGATGAAATCTTTTTCCAGCCTTTTTTTTTTTTTTTTAAACTTCATTTAGATGAAATTTTGTATAGAAAGAAGAAGGATCACTCGTTAATTATTATTACCGAGGGAAAAACATGTGCAATATTGCACGTGATGCTTGAGTAATGGCATTTCTTAAGTTGTTCCTATTAATAGGTGACTTCCTGTTTGTGGACTTAAACATTAGAAATCATGTTGATGGGTGATTTCTAGCCATTAGATTAATTTTTCATAGGTATACCTACGAAATAAAATATGTTGATTCTTTTAAAATTCATCATTGTAAATAAATTAATGAAGAGATTATATTAGATATTTTATGCCATGAGTAAGAAATGGCTCCCATGGTTTTAATACCCCGGCCCATTGAGCTCGAGACAACTTGGGTAAGTCATCTCAATCTCAAGGCATAAGAACAAGATGCCCATTGTGTCTAATCTCATTAACTTGATCGAAGTCATCTTACTCAATTTTTTTTTTTTTGGAAAAAAAACTTGTGTGAATCAACTTGTATCAAGAGTAGTGTCACAATATATGTATATTGTTAGTAAAGTGTAGCCTTACAAACTAAGAAAATTAGAATCTTGGGGATTTTAATATACGAAAAGATCATTATCTTTGAGACTTTATCTGTCCCCATTCGTAGAAGAGTTTGTTAATTGGTTACAAACAAAATAGCATCAATGATACAACAATGTTGTGGTGATAATTTGCAAGCAACAATCTTATGAATTCTACGAAACAACATGTTATTTTCAACTTAAAAGTTTTAGAAAATTAAAATGCTTAATTGATTTCTTGCAAAGTTGAGTGAATTTTAAAAAACACGAGTGATTTGGCCTATTTGTCAATCTTATTTATAGAGATAGAAGGGATTCTCAAGTATCTCTTTATAAATACACTTGAACTAATGCATATACTTATTCATGAATAGTTAATAGGTATGTTCATTCATGAATAACCAACAAGGGCAGAGCTAAAAGGGGTGATTGCCACCTCCCCGGGCTCAAAAAAAAAAAAAACCTTCTTAGGTAATTTAGATTCCTTCTTGAGCTTATGTGAACATTTGAGGCACTCTCTTATTCTCAAATTAATAGGATGCCCCTTTTACCTTGTTCCCCCTTTCAATTTTAGACACCTTACTATCATGAATATTTGAGATACCCCTTTGTGCTTTCCAAATGATGACAAACTCCTTTTTGACTGTGTTGCACCCTTTTCCCCAATTTTAGTCGTTTTTAATTGTTTGTGACGTAGTGATAGTAGTTAAGGATAAAATTTTGTAATTATTTGGTGTGGCTTCAATCGACTTAATTTGGATAAATCCTTAAAAAAAATGGAGAAATGTCAAGGAATGTGTCAATGATGCTTTGGGTTTCTTACCAAAAACCATCATCTTCGTCAACCTCCCTAAAAAGTCTTCTTCTTGAGATTTGAAAGTTGAAAAAGAAGAAGAAAAAAAAAATAGGTCAAAGGATAAAAATGTTATTATTTTTCAGGATTAGTTAATATGTCATTGACTAACTCATTGAATTGTCAATTTAATCAACTAGTCATCTATTTGAAGAGTTTTATTTTTTGAAAAAAAAAATGGACAACTTTGCGAATATATTTTGATCATGTTGCTTTCCCATCCCATAAAACTAGTTTTTTTTTTTTTTTTTTTGTAGTATATATTTTTTAGGTGATTTAGACACCCATCTTCATTTTGGTGAATATTCGAGATACCCTTGTCCTTTCAAACCGATAACATGACCCATTTGACCTTGAATATATATATATTTTTTCTAAATAAAAAATAACCTAAATACTCTCATTGTCAACTTATAGCCAAAAACCTTAATTTTTCTTCCTAAAACTAATCATCTTCAAGCTTTTAAACTTTTTTAGTAAATTAATTTAAACCGCATTTTCAATTTGTTGTTTTGAATCTTATTCTTTAGGTTTGAAGGTTAAAGTAGATTTATCTTAAAGTAAATTTTTTCATTTAGAGGTTGAAGATGACTAGTTTCTAAAAGAGAAATTAAAGTTGAAGACAAGGGCATTGAGGTCATCTTTCGTTAATCTAGGAGAGAAGACCAAGGTTGCATGGGCACATAGGTGCTTTGGTGAATGTTTTAGATACATGATGTTTTAAATTTTGATGACATTGCCCCCTTGACTTGGGTCTTCTCATATAGACTAATAATAAATAACCTAAATGGTTAAGGTCAATAGCTAAATTGCTTTGACCCTTTTTTTCAACCTCTAATGAAAAACCCTTCAATTTTCTCCCCCAAAACAGTCATCATCAAGTTCTTAAACTGATTATTAGTCTAATCATAATTTGTCCCCTTGTAAGAAAATTTTAACTCCGCTCCTAACAACCAAAAGGTGTATCCATTCATGGATAATAAAAAACACCTGACTCTACTTAAATAACCAAATATTTACACATTTCAAAATGTATTTAATCAAAAATATATTTTATAAATATAAAATCTCAATCAATATATGTCGGAATTAGAAGACGAGATTGGTTTTGAGTAGAAAAATCAAGGGTTTTCTATAAAATGTTAAGGCAAAATTGAAAATTATGGATTGATGGTGATGAATGTGTTAAAATAATTTCTCAGAAGTTGGAGATGATAGATTTTTAGTAAAACCAAGAGTTTTTGGGTAAAAAACTTTGAAATGACAGTTTTTTGGGAAGAAATAACTGAGGTTGAAGAGCTTGAAAATGATGCATTTTTGTGAGGAAAATGATAGATTTTCTGGGTAAAAAAAAATCAATGGGTTTTGACAACTAATTGAAGAAAAGGGCATTTTGTTCATTCTATATCAGTCTCTTAGATAAAACCAAGGTCAAAGGGCATGTTATCACTTTGAAAATTTAAGGGAGTCTCTAATACTGACCAAAATGTGGAGGGGTGTCACTAAAAAACAATAATAAACGGACTAAAAAAAATACACTCAATTGATGTGAAATGTGCAAAGAACCGTATATTTTCATTGGGTCATGATTTTTTTATGCCCCCTAGCATGGGCATAGGTTAGAATCATAAATTTTCCCCTCGGGATACACCACTGTATATCCCCATATATATGAGGGCAAATCATGGGACATATCTAAAAACAATGATTTTTCAAAATATAGGTTAGAGATTTTAGATTGAACTAATTTTTTGTGAGGATGGTCTCTATGATGAGAGATCATTCTCACAAAAAATTAGCTCAATCTAAAACTTGTAAGTCCATCAAAAGTGATTTACAAATTATTGGTAAAAAACCAACGATTCACATTCTAAATCACTTTTGATGGGGTTAGAAGTTTCAAATTGGCCTGATTTTTTTAGGATGATCTTCTCATCATAGAGATCATCCTTACTAAAAATCAGCTCAATCCAAAACCTCTAATCCATATTTTGAAAATTTATTATTATTACATTGTTTTTACATATGTCCCATAATCCATCCCCCCCCCCCCCCATATATATATATATATATATATATATATATATATGTGTGTGTGTGTGTGTGTGTATCCTGAGGAAAGAATCTATGGTTCCAACACATGTCATGTTGGGGGCGTATGTGAGAGGGGGTGTCTGAAAATCATTATTCATTATGTATCTCAAGTAAAAAAAATCAATGGTTCTATAGACATTCCACGTCAGTTGAATATATTTGAGTTATTTCATTTGAACCCGACTATAGTAAGGAAAAAATCTTTACTAAGCCTCACCCACCATCAAAAAGGACTCGAGATGTACAAAACAAGTCCTCAAGATTTGTAACAAATTTCTAGGTTTGTTTTTATGCATCTCGATGTCTTTTTGGCCTTAGATGAGGTTTAGCAACACCTTTTTCCTCACAATCATAGTAAGGAAAGGGCTTCTCTTATATTTTTGAAAGTAAGTTTAGTATGACTTATTTCTAAGGGTCTTGTTAATGTGTGCCCTAAGGGCAGATGTTAAAGTGCAATAACTATACTTTGAAAAAAAATTTAATATCAAAATACCACCAGATCCTTATTTTCAAGTAGGGGTGTCAATGGGTCGGTTCCTAAGGAACTTAGAACCATAATCATTATATTAGTTCGATTTTGGTTCTTGTTGGTTTTGAGTCCAATTTTAAAATAAATAAAATCGAAATCCAAAACGCCAAAAATCACAGGTACCCATTGGTTATGTTTCCCAAGAATCGAATGAGAAAAAAATATATATTTCAAAATCATTATAAAACTAATTAACATATTATCAACAAAATTATTAACTTAATTAAATTTGTTATACTTAAGATGCAAATTAATTATTCTTTTTTTTTAAAAGAGAAAATTTTCTTTTTTAATAGTAATAATTTTTTTAGAAGAATAACTCATTTAAAGTTTCAATTGATAATTTATATGAAAATTTTAAGAATTTTATATAATAGATATTTTTTTTTAAATAAAAATAAAAAAAATGACAAAATAAATAGATTTCAGATACCTACAAGTACTTATTGGATAGAATCTAACGATTTCGATTCCTATCAATTTGATTTCATTTTAAATTTAACTCTAATTGATTTCAATACAAAGGGATCCGGAATATTCTATTTCTATTCAGTTTTGATTTAGGTTAAATGGATATCCATCTCCAATTTTCAAGGTGTACTTATTGCACTTTACACATGTTGACAAAACCCCATTTTCTAAATCACCCTTTACCTATAAATAATGTGTGGATAATCGTAATCCATCCTAAGTTCCTAACTAATAAAAACATCGAATTTCGCGGTGTGAAAGCACGTGCCGTAGTTTCCGTAGACTTAATTATTTCTAGCGGCTGTCCTACTCACTCACGTGGCAATCGTGGCTGACGTGTCAAAATATATTCTAACCTTTTAGGTTTAAAAATTGAAAAATATTCTCTCTCTCTCGCTATCTCTCTCTCCATGCGAAGGCGTTCTCTGCGTGAACTTGAAGACAGAAATTGGTTGGATTTTTGCTGCTCTGCCAGCAAATATTCCCGACTTTTACAGGCAGAGAGACAAACAAGTAGAGAAAAACAGAGAACAATAAGGCGAAGAAGCAAACCCTAATTCGAAATTAGGGTTTTGATTTCTGGTATCTCTTCTCCAAAAACCTTAAATTTGTTCATCGAATTCAGAACAAGCAAATGGAGAAGAGAGGAGAAATTGTTTCCAATAGTACCGAATCGAAGTTTCCCCTAACCTTTTGGGAGGTAACCATTGCTTCGGCCGTCGTCCTCAGCTTCATTTTAGGGCTTCTCTGTGTTTACCTAACAATGCCAGCTTCGGATTATAGCTTTCTCAAGCTGCCCCGGAGTCTGGAAGATCTTCAAATTCTCAAGTAATTTTGGTTTAGGTTTTGGTAATTTAATGATTTCAAATTTAGGGTTTTTTTTTATATCTAATTGGTAGAAAATGTGGGTATTTTGGATCTCTGTTTGTTTTGGATGGTTTGTTGTTGAAATGTGGATAATGTGGTATCAGATTCATAGTTGATTTCTGGCTTTTCGAGATTTTGTCCATTTTATATAATTTTGAGATAATTTTGTTCATGTTAATAGAACATAATCTACCTATAGAATTTAGAATTGGGATTGCTTCTTAGGTTTAATTTTCAGAATTTAGAACCTGTAGTATGTTAATGCTGTAATTAGTTTTAGCATTGAAGACATGAATTTTCTTTCCAAATTGTTTACCCATCTATTTGCAAGGACAGAAGGATTGAGTTATTGTGAGTAGTTCAATGTGTAAAATGTTTAAATTTGGAATTTTTTACTTAGAAACATAGAATTGGGGCTATGGATGGAGACATGGTTAATGAGCTATGTACTTCTTGTACGGGTACAGGTTAAAGTGGATGCTTTATCTTGGGGTTAAAATATTGATCGTGTTCTTCTAGTATTCAGGGTAGATACTATTTATGTGGAGATTACATGCATTTGCAGACTAATGCAATTATTTTATTCACATAAATGCATGTTATGTCAAAATACCAACATCCTCCATGGAAATAGTAGCTCCCATATTATTACGTTATTATATTTATTAGAAATCTTTTTATTGTTTGTATTATTTTAATATATTATACATTTTCCATGATAGAAGGCCAATGTTGCTCTGGACATAATTGAATTGAGGAACAAGATTTGTTTAGCTAACCCCAAAGCTTCAGATAAGGCTTTGATGCTGATATTACTTTAATGTACAATATTTTGGTAGCTATATTCCGCCATACCAAAGCTGATGTCTCATCATATTTGAAATGGTTACCTGGAATTTTTAAAGGCTTCAGGTAGTAAAGTTCATAATCAAATGGCATTTAAACTCCATATTAGTTATCTTCAATTTTTACGCTTTACAACACTATAAATAGGAGCCGACCCCAAATATTTGGGATAAAGCTTTTAGGATGATGACGAACACTAATAAAGATATGAATTAAAGCAACTAGTCAGTAATTCAATGGCTAATTAAGGAAAATTAACATGGCTTTTGGACCCAAGACGTGAATGCTCATCATGTCATTGCCTTCATTGCATGTGGGAAGAATTTACTACCACCACATGTCTCTTATTTTATATTTCGAGCTACTTCTATGCAACATTGTGTTCCTTTGACCACTCAAAGAGATTATAGATTTTCCTAAACTTGCCATGTAGGGTTTCTTCTATATACAGAATCACAATCAAGTAACAAGCTTTATCTGCTTTATTTATAAACACTCTTTAGGATGGTAGGATTCATATTCCTCTCCCCCCCCCCCTCCCCCCCCCCCCCCCCCCCCCCAAAAAAAAAAAAAAATATATATATATATATATATATATATATCTCTTTCACCCACATTGCAGTTGACAACATATGTTTCTGTCATCTTCATGACTTTTCGAGAGTTTTCATAAACCTTATTCTTGATAATTGGAAACAATCATGTCCTAATGTTGCTCTCTTTTACAGGGATCACCTTGAGGAGTACACAAGTGACTACACCATGCAGGTCCTCATTGGATACCTTGTAGTCTACATTTTCATGCAAACTTTCATGATTCCAGGAACTGTTTTCATGTCTTTGCTCGCTGGTTCCCTTTTCGGAATCTTCAAAGGCGTCGCTTTGGTTGTCTTTGCTGCCACTGCTGGTGCTTCTTCATGCTATTTCCTATCAAAACTGATAGGGAGACCCCTGGCCTCCTCACTCTGGCCGGACAAACTCAGTTTCTTCCAAGCCCAGGTGAATGCTGACTACTCTTGTTACCATATTCACTACTATCTGCTAATTTATTGCCTTGTTTACTCTCTCAGGTGGCTAAAAGAAAAAAGAGACTACTGAACTACATGCTTTTCCTAAGAGTAACCCCCACCTTGCCGAACACATTCATTAATGTAGCTTCACCAATAGTAGATGTACCTTACCATACTTTCTTCTTGGCGACATTCATTGGACTCATTCCAGCTGCTTATGTGACAGTCAGGGTATCATTCTCAACAATCTTGCCCTCTGAAAATATTTAGTTGTGTCTTAAATGACTAGTATGATAGGAGTACAAGGCGGTGCTAGCACCTTATGTGTTGGTACTTTCTCCCCTCACTGCACATGTTTGGTTTTACCTTCCTGTGATGTTCAATTATGTTCCACCTCTTGAATGTGCTGTTATACGGTCCAAAAGTCAAACCAGTTGGCTTCTTATTTTGTTCCAGATTTTTCTAGATTGAATTGGGAAAAGCCCATATTTGGTGCCTAAGAGCAACTCCAACCGGTCTCTATCTCAGAGAAAACCCCTCTAAATCAATGTTCTTATCTCCAAATATAGAGATATTGAGAAATTTTAGAGAGCTTCTCTAAATCACTATTCACCTTTTTAATACCGATTTTCCCTCTTTTTTTTACCCATAAATGCTATTTTTGACTTTCTCTTTTCATGGAGCACGTTTCAAATACCTTTTTTGTCCCTTTCACTTTTCAACCTTTTGAAGTGAATGAATAGTGTTTTAGAGAAGGGATTGGTTGGAGTTCAAATTAGAGACATGGGTTGGAGTTGCTCTAAGTAATTGCTGACTGCCAACCTCTATGATGCTTGGTGCTCCCATATAATTACTTTTTAACATGAGACTGGAAGATTGCAGTAAGATTAAATTTGTTTCCTACACTTGTGTCTGCAGGCTGGTATAGCTCTTGGAGAGTTGCAATCGCTTGGTGACCTTTATGATTTCAAGGCAATTGCCACTCTTTTCCTCATTGGGGCTCTCTCTGTCACACCGACACTGATAAGCAAGAGCCAGTCATAGGAAACCTTAGTGGAAATTCCCTCTCAATTTTTTGTGGGATCTCCTGATCATTAGCCAACCAATTGGATATCACGATCTCTGTACAGAAAAGCATGAAATAAACACAATGTGCAACTCTTTCGAGGTCAAGAATTACACTATAAAGCTGCATCCAATGGAGAATCTTCCATGAGTGTGGCTGGTCTATGATTTGTTCTAGTGGTTGGTTCAAAGGAAGTGTGCCCCATGTCAGCCCCATTTTCCAAAAACTAAATGATTTGTTCTATATCTTAAACACGTTGATTGGATTATCAAATTGGTCCGACTGTGGTCGGACGTGTTCATTTTGTGTGAACTGATTTGCGTTTATTGAAGAATTTTAAAATTACGTGTGATTAGTTACGTTCAGAAACAATTTAACATTCGAATCATATAATATTTTTGTTGTCTTCTACCATTCAAAAGGTTTAAAGAGAATTTTCATGGTCTTTCCAATTTTCATAACTATAATTTTTCTAAATTATCTTATATTTTCATAAAAGAATGACCTTGAATTGTACTATTAATGTTTGATCATTAAGAATCTTTACTCTGATAAGAACATCTAGTAAGATTGTTAATTGAGATTAATCAATTTTTTTTTCTTAAAGTAGTTTATCTTCATGAAAGCATAACATCGAATTACACTATTAAGGTTTAATTATCAAAGAATCTTTATGGAAATCAGCCTTTCCCAAATTTATTTCTTAAGGAATGTAAGAAGAGAGAAAATAATAAAGTACCATTTTGGCCAAAATACATAAAATTAACATAACCAAATGTGGAATACAAGTATAATGATACTGCAATTAAATAACAGAAATGATATTATCACACCATCAATTCTTTTATATCACCCCAATTATTTAAATGGTGTACATTTATAATACATTAAATAAGATATTTGTCAATCGCATTAGGCGTTCAATAAAACTGACATAGAATTACCAAAAACTAAATGCATAAATGGTAAAATTAGAAAGCTGTTATTGGCAACTCAATTATGTTAAAAATAAAGAAAATTGGTAAGGGTGTGTTTGATAACGATTTTCAAACGTACTTTTATTGCGTTTGTGGCTTTTAAGACGCTTTTTTAAACTGTGATTTGTGCTTGTGCGTTTGCGGGAGAAGCAAAGACAGAAAAAAAAAAAAAGGCTCTGGTTAATTGATCAAAATACCCCTCCTCATTTAAACTTTGTACATGAGATGTCCTTTCTATATTCGAACACATCAACATATTATGTATCGTGATAATCTGACTACCCTACGTGGCAAACTCAATATACTACCTTAATGTGATAAGTTCGGGAATCGTAGATATGTGCTTCACGCTTTGGGTTGATTATCTCAAATCGAACCTTCTCTTCTCGTTCAATCTGAGTTGGTTGTCACAATTTGGGTCGATTATCTCATGATTTGGATTCGTTATTCATGATTGGTGTTCGGTTGATCACGATTTGAGTCGATTATCTGAAGATTTGGGTGGGTTCTTCAGGATTTGGATCAGTTAATCAATATTTTAATCGATTATCTCACAATTTGGGTTAATTGTTCACAATTTTGGTCAATTGTTCACAATTTTGGTCAGTTGATCACGATTTGAATCGATTATCACACAATTTGGATTTGGTGGTTCATGATTTGGGCAAACCAGTTACAATTTGAGTTGGTTTTATAATATTTATTTGAGCAAACCATTTACAATTATGTTAACAAGTCAGGATATTTTTAAGGATTTATGGTTTCTTTTCATTCTATCTTACATTAATCATCACCATAATTGGTACTGGACACAATGGAATGTAGGAGCACAATTCATTCGGCTGAAGCCAAATCCTTTATAAACAACATAAGGTTTGGGATTGAGTCAATATATGCTACGAATTAATTAAGAAAGGAAGCAAACCACATAAAGTTATTGACTATGAAATCCTAGTGAGACACTTTAAAAAATGAATTGGTGTTGACTGATAGAAGCCAAATGAAGAACAAATGGAATGACAAAAGGGCAGTTGGAGATGTTGGAATAAGATATATATGAATACTAGTATTGCTTATGATCCTTATACTGTCAAGTTAGATATATCGAAATAGTGGTGGGATGGGTGGCTAGAGATATGTAATGTTAGATTAATTATTTTTAAGGAATTTTGTGTCTTTTTATATAATTTAGGATTTAATATTATTTTTTATTGCATCATTAAAAAGATTTAAATATTTCGAGAGAAGTCTTTGGAGTTTGCAAATGAATTAGATTTCATCTTTGAAGGCACATATCCTAATTATGAATGAATGTGATTACTTGCATATGATAGAATAACACCAACGAGTACATCAGGAACTCACGAGGAGGACGTTGACAAGGAGGATTTAGATTAAGTCCTTGAGACCCAACCCCAAAGTCTCATACATCTCTGGACTTGATTCCTGATGATGTCGACAAGATTGATGTGATGCTATTCCAACTGTACCCACAGGACTTGTTCATCGTAGAGGTGGAATTAATCCAAAGTCGAGCTTATAGACAAAAGATAATTATTATTTTACGATTTGGTCAGACATGTGATGTGGTTCAGATTCAAACGTCTACTTAAGAAAAATTACTATAGTATCCAGTATTCAAGATTGCATCAACCTCTTGAACTAGTTCACAGATGTAACCCCCAACGATGATCTCTGTTGTTTTGCATTGAAAATATTTATAAAGAACAAAGAATTTAAGGAGGTCTTTTATGGGGAAGCGATCAATAGTTATTCATTATAAGCGGTTAAAGGGTGAGATGATTGATTTTTTTGACTGGGCAGTAATGCTCTTTTACAATTTCTGTGAACATGTCTATTTAATATTAAGGTTGTAATACTCTTGTTCTACATTGACATGGTGTAATATGTTGGAAAAATCTGCATTTTTTTTTATCCAGATTTTTGTGACCAAGTAGGGATATTTGAGCTACGATACAAGTGGGTTCCATTAGTTTTTTGAGGATGGACCACTTGGAAACTTATTCATCTCTTTGAAGATAATAGTTTCATGTTTTAAGTTGTCAAAAATCCATTATGGGTGAATGACAAATCAGCTCCAAAGAACCCCTATTAGCCATGGTTTGTTGTATGTGGTTTATAAGATTATTGAGTTTATAAGAGAAATTCTTTAGTCCCACATCGGATAGGAATAAGAAAATTGTCTACTTCTTATATAGAATTTCTTATATCACTTAAGTGTATATGAGAAAAAGACTTGGATAAGCCCACGCACGCGCACAAGGGGCCCATGGGCTCAAGAAGGATTTGATCCATTGGTCCAAAATATCCTTAATGCGTATGCGGGCACACGATGTGCAAGCAGGGGGGTGCAAATTTGGCTTCACGTGGGTGCGCGCGACGGGCCCTTTTGCTAATTTTCGTATTGGGCTTGGGCTGGGCTTAAATCCGTTTTTTTTTTGAAAAAGCACACCCCTCACCGTCCATTAGAACACCATGGGTGCCTGTTCGGTCTGTTTAGGACACTTCCCTTGATTTCTTTGGGTGTTTCTTAAGAGACACACATGCACATGTCCTTTTCTAAGAGACACACATGCACCTGTCCTTTTCTAAGAGACACACATGCACATTCCTTTTCCTAAGAGACACCATGTCTCTTAATTTTCTATAAATAGGTCATCTCGACCTCAGTTTTATTCACTCAAAATTTTTCTCTTCTTCTTCTTTGTTGTTTAAACGTGTAAGCATTCTATTTTTCATTTGCATTCTTTGAGAGTATAAACAGTAGCGTTCGATTCGCTAGACGTGTAGATTGTAGTGCTACCTCTACACGTGTGATCGTTGTATCCTGGGAGACAATTGTTCATTGATCCGTGTGCACCAAGTTACGGGAACAAAATTGTCTTAAGGACATTGTGTTCAACACAAGCCTCGGTCAAACTTCTAATTGTTCATTCTCGGGTATCTACCGCAAGATTATTTTAACAATCTTAAGATAATTTTGTGTCGGATTTTTTTTTATTTTGTTCTTACAGATTAGAAAAAATGAATCACCAAGAGAAACCCAAGAAATTTAATGGCTCGAATTTTAAGCGTTGGCAACAGAAAATGTTGTTTTATTTAACAACATTAAACTTAGCCAAATTCCTTCAAGAAGATGCACCTGTTCTGAAGGAAAACGAATCAGATAGCACAACGGTTGTTGCTATCGAAGCATGGAAACACTCTGATTTCCTATGCAGGAATTATATCCTCAATGGATTGGATAATCAACTGTATAACGTATATAGTCCAATCGCCACTGCAAAAGAACTGTGGGAATCTTTAGACAAGAAATATAAGACAGAAGATGCCGGACAAAAGAAATTTGTAGTCGGCAGATTCTTGGATTATAAAATGGTGGATTTCAAAACAGTTATCAATCAAGTTCAAGAACTTCAAATTATCCTGCATGAAATTCATGCAAAAGGCATGTCTATTAGTGAATCCTTTCAAGTGGCATCGGTAATTGAAAAATTACCGCCATCTTGGAGAGACTTCAAAAATTATTTAAAGCACAAACGTAAGGAGATGAAGCTCGAGGACTTGATAGTGCGCTTAAGGATTGAGGAAGATAACAGACTAAGTGAGAAAGGGGCGAAGAATAACTACTACGAGTCCAAGGCCAATGTAGTAGAAGTTAAACGGCCTAAGTTGAACTCTCATAACAAAAAGAGAAAAATCTCTACTCTGAGTCCTAAAGGTAAGGACTTTAAGAAATTCAAGGGAAAATGTTTTGTTTGAAACAAACCAGGACATCGAGCCAAGGACTGTCGCAAACGCAAGGACCAAGATTCATCGAAGAATAAATTGGTTCAAGCCCAGTTGTCCGAAGTAGAGAATCTTGTTGCTGTTGTTTCTGATATCAACCTCTCAACAGTTGTATCTAAAGTAAATTTAGTCGGAAATACTAAAGAATGGTGGGTAGACACAGGGGCTACTCGACACATATGTTCTGACAAAAATTTATTTTCAGAATATAGTAAAACAGGAAAGGATGAACAACTCTTTATGGGCAACTCTTCAACTTCAAGAATTGAAGGTCAAGGGAAGGTAGTGCTGAAATTTACTTCGTGGAAGAGTCTTACATTAAATGACGTGCTACACGTACCAGACATCCGGAAAAATCTAGTATCCGGATCTTTACTAAGTAAGAAGGGTTTCAGATTAGTATTTGAATCTGATAAATTTGTACTTACTAAAAATGGGATGTACGTGGGCAAGGGGTATTTAACCGATGGTTTGTTTAAACTAAATGTAATGACAATTGTACCCAAAGATTCAATTATGAATAAAGAGAATTCTTCTGTTTATATGCTTGAGTCTTTCAATGTGTGGCATGATAGATTAGGTCATGTGAATTTTAATACCTTGCGAAGGTTAATGAATTTAGATTTATTACCTAAATTTCATATTGATCAAAATCATAAATATGAAACATGTGTGGAGGCCAAATTAACCAAAACACCCTTTCATTCTGTGGAAAGGAATTCAAAACCTCTAGAATTAATTCATAGTGATATCTGTGATTTAAAATTTGTGCAAACAAGAGGTGGGAAAAAGTATTTCATTACTTTTATCGATGATTGCACAAGATATTGTTATGTTTATTTACTAAGGAGTAAAGACGAAGCCTTAGAAATGTTTAAACATTACAAGGATGAAGTTGAAAATCAACTCAGTTAAAAGATAAAGGTAGTAAGAAGTGATAGAGGAGGTGAATATGAAGCATCCATCGGTGAGTTCTGTTTAGAACATGGTATTATTCACCAAACTACCGCTCCTTATTCCCTACAATCTAATGGTGTTGCTGAACGCAAAAATCGAACCTTAAAAGAAATGATGAATGCTATGTTAATAAGTTCTGGTTTATCCCAAAATTTGTGGGGGGAAGCAATACTTTCAGCAAATCATATTCTTAACAAAATACCTCACAAGAAATCAGACCAAACTCCATATGAGTTATGGAAAGGTCGAAGACCATCTTATAAATATTTAAAAGTGTGGGGGTGTTTAGCTAAGGTAATGGTTCCTAATTCGAAAAATGTTAAAATAGGACCAAAAACCATTGATTGTATATTCATTGGTTATGCACATAATAATAGTGCATATCGATTCCTTGTGCATAAATCTGACATTCTTGACGTTCATGAAAATACGATTATTGAGTCAAGGAATACTTCATTTTTTGAGAATATTTTTCCTTGTAAAAATATACAAATAATAAATTCTCATAAAAGAACTTATAATATTGCAATTATTAGCTCACAAGGAAAAATAAACCAAAAGTCTATAGAAAAAGGATGAACCTAGACGCAGTAAGAGACATAAAGTGACTAAGTCCTTTGGTCTTGATTTTCTAACTTTTTTGCTAGAAAATGAACCTCAAACCTTTAAGGAAGCTATGTCTACACCTGAAGCACCTTATTGGACAGAGGCTGTAAATAACGAAATTGATTCAATTATGAAGAATCATACTTGGGAATTGGTGGATCTTCCACCAGGCAGCAAACCTATAAGTTGTAAATGGATCTTCAAAAAGAAGATGAAACCCGATGGTTCCATAGACAAGTACAAGGCAAGACTTGTTGCCAAAGGGTTCAAACAAAAAGAAGGTTTGGATTATTTTGACACCTATTCACCAGTTACAAGAATAACTTTCATTCGCATGTTGATAGCTATTGCAGCGTTGCATAAGCTAGAAATGCATCAAATAGATGTTAAAACAGCCTTTTTAAATAGTGAATTAAATGAAGAAATTTATATGGAACAACCAGAAGGTTTTATTGTCAAAGGACAGGAAAGAAAAGTATGCAGACTTGTTAAATCTCTTTATGGATTAAAACAAGCACCTAAACAATGGCATGAAAAATTTGACAATGTAATGATGTCAAATGGTTTCAAAATAAATGAGTGTGCCAAATGTGTATACGTTAAAAGTATTGAAGATGCTTATGTCATTGTTTGTTTATATGTTGATGATATGTTAATTTTAGGAACTAACAAAAATATCAAGTCAACAAAGAAAATGTTGACTAATAAGTTTGAAATGAAAGACTTAGGTGTTGCTGATGTTATACTAAAGATAAAAATTAGTAGAACATCAGAAGGACTTGTATTATCTCAATCACATTATATTGAGAAAATACTTAAGAAATTTAATCAATTTGATTGTAGTCCAGTTAAAACACCATTAGAAGTTAATTTTCATTTGAAGAAAAATACTGGTGAGAGTATCTCTCAATTAGAATATTCTCGTATAATTGGCAGTTTAATGTATCTCATGAACTGCACAAGGCCAGATATTGCTTACTCAGTTGGCAAACTGAGTAGATATACAAGTAATCCAGGATTAGATTACTGGAAGGCATTAGTCAGAGTTTTAAGATACGTAAAATATATTCTAGACTATGGGTTGCACTATACAAGATATCTAGCGGTACTTGAAGAATATTGTGATGCGAATTGGATATCATATTCTGAATAATCAAAATCCACAAGTGGATATATTTTTACACTTGGAAGTGCAGCCGTTTCTTGGAAATCTTCTAAGCAGACGTGTATAGCCCGATCTACCATGGAATCGGAATTTATAGCATTACATAAAGCAGGAGAAGAAGCTGAGTGGCTTCGACATTTTTTAGAAGATATTCCTTTATGGCCAAAACCTGTGCCCGCCATCTATGTACATTGTGATAATCAAGCAGCGATAGCAAGGGCACAAAATAATATTTATAATGGTAAATCTCGACATATTCGTCGTAGACACAATACTGTTAAGTAGTTGCTCTCAAATGGAGTTATTTCCATTGATTATATAAAGTCTAAGGAAAATCTCGCGGATCCACTTACCAAAAGTTTAACAAGAGAGCAAATATACTGCACATCGAGGGAAATGGGATTAAAGCCTACACAAAAGAATCATCACAATGGAAACCCAACCTAGTTGACTGGAGATCCCAAGATCTTGGTTTAATGGGACAACTAGTTGTGTGTGATTCACCAGTAGCACTGAAGAGGAAAATCCTCTTATCCACTCCTATGATGTAACGGTGCTGCCTGTAACAGGTTTTAGGTTAAGCTTTGCTTTTAATAATGCCTATAACTTGATTTTCAAGTGGGGTACAACAGGGTACTCTTAATAGGAATCACCTATGTAAGTGTGAAGTTGGGTCGTTTCCATGAGAATTTATAAAGGCTAAAATTCTCTATAGCACTCATGAATCCAGGAATGTTCAGGGCCAAAATGAACACAACCGTGAGAACCGACTATGTCAGGAAAGTAACTATGTAAATTCTATTGTCTAGATTTACACTTCAGCTTGAACAGTTCAAGACATCGTGTTCACTGTTTAGCTAGTAAATCCTATAATTTTTACTAGGGAAGGATCAAAGCCACAAACTACCTATTTCGATGTAATATCTTTCTTATTTGTACTCTATTTGTTTTATATTATCGATTTTATTTATCGTCATTTTTATTCATGTGAGGGATTGTTGGAAAAATCTGCATTTTTTTTATCCAGATTTTTGTGGCCAAGTAGGGATATTTGAGCTACGATACAAATGGGTCCCATTAGTTTTTTGAGGATGGACCACTTGGAAACTTATTCATCTCTTTGAAGATAATAGTTTCATGTTTTAAGTTGTCAAAAATCCATTATGGGTGAATGACAAATCAGCTCCAAAGAACCCCTATTAGCCATGGTTTGTTGTATGTGGTTTATAAGATTATTGAGTTTATAAGAGAAATTCTTTAGTCCCACATCGGATGAGAATAAGAAAATTGTCTAGTTCTTATATAGAACTTCTTATATCACTTAAGTGTATATGAGAGAGAAACTTGGATAAGCCCACGCACGCGCACAAGGGGCTCATGGGCTCAAGAAGGATTTGATCCATTGGTCCAAAATATCCTTAATGCGTATGCGGGCACACGATGCGCACGTAGGGGGGTGCAAATTTCGTCAATTTGACTTCACGTGGGTGCGCGCGACGGGCCCTTTTGCTAATTTTCGTATTGGGCTTGGGCTGGGCTTAAATCCGTTTTTCTTTTGAAAGGGCACACCCCTCACCGTCCATTAGAACACCATGGGTGCCTGTTCGGTCTGTTTAGGACACCTCCCTTGATTTCTTTGGGTGTCTCTTAAGAGACACACATGCACATGTCTTTTTCTAAGAGACACACATGCACCTGTCCTTTTCTAAGAGACACACATGCATATTCCTTTTCCTAAGAGACACAATGTCTCTTAATTTTCTATAAATAAGTCATCTCGACCTCAGTTTTATTCACTCAAAATTTTTCTCTTCTTCTTCTTTGCTGTTTAAACGTGCAAACATTCTGTTTTCCATTTGCATTCTTTGAGAGTATAAACAGTAGCGTTCAGTTTGCTAGACGTGTAGATTGTAGTGCTGCCTTTACACGTGTGATCGTTGTATCCTTGGAGACAATTGTTCATTGATCCGTGTGCACCAAGTTGCGGGAACAAAATTGTCTTAAGGACATTGTGTTCAACACAAGCCTCGGTCAAACTTCTAATTGTTCATTCTCGGGTATCTACCGCAAGATTATTTTAACATAATATACATTTACTAGATATGGAACCAATAGGGTGCAAGATATACCTTCTTATGTCTGATGATTATGGTACGAATAAGGTGCAAGATACAATGACTACATTTCATTTCCACCCTACTAGTAGCAGGGTTCTATGTTTGATTTTATTATGGTTTTTTATGTGTCGATTATGGTTCATTAAATTTTTTGTTGTACATAGTGAATGGTGAAATATGATTGTGTACTGTGATATGGATAGTGACATATGATTGTTGGTTTGTATTTAATTTAAAATGGATTCAAATAAATGTTACATGGATTCAGATAGTAATACCACCAATACTGTCAATTTAGTTAAGGAAACAAATACCTTTGATCCAAATGTGGTGAACTTAATCACGATATTGGGAGGGATTATGAGTTTTTACTGTTATTATGGTAATTTCTAGGTAGGGAGTCATGTAGTAACAGTCAGTACATAGGGGCTGACTTTGTGCAAGATACACTCAATGGTAATATCATGACGTGTCACTAATTATATTAGAAGGGAAACATACATATTTATCAAACTGTGTAACACTTTGGAAAAATAAGGTCTATTAAAAATAGATCAATATCATCTACAAGAATATAGGACGTCATGGGCAAATAGTTGAAAAAAAAATATTCAACAATTTACATTATTCACTCCGAAAAGTGATCGAGCGAAGTTGTGGGGTTTTGAAGGTAAAGTGACCAATATTGAAGTTAATTCGTTCATATAGATTAGACAAAAAAATGAAATAATATTGTTGCTTTTATAAAATTGCTTAATTTTATTAGAAATATACCATTGTAGATAAATAATTTGCCTTATTCAAGAATGACGACCTGTGAAAAAAGTGGCTAGCACTAGTCGAGAGTTTCCAATTTTACCATAACTAGGTCGTCAGAACCAACAAAGAATCAAAAGAATAAAGCATGAAATAGCCGATGTCATCTTTAGTGGCAATCATTGACACATGTTGACACTATTTTATTTAGGAAAAATTATATAATAAAAAAAAACCTATTAAAAAAATATTTTCCAAAAACATAACAATTTTTTAGAATTTATCAAAAGGAACTAATATTTACCCTTTAAGGGTTGATTTTTTTTCCAAATTAAAAAATTAAAATTTTGGCCATTGAATATAAAATTCAAAATTTTGGCTCTTAAATGGCCGAAATTTTATTTTATATATTATATTCATGTTGCATTTTTATTACAAAAATGCCCTTGGAAATTTTAATTTGTTACCTAACATACGTTGGAATGGATTCTGACACATCAATTTTTGGCATCCAAAAACATGATCTGATTGCACAGGCTTATAGATGACAAAATGTTAAAAACTTTGAACAAAAAAAATAGAAAAAAAAATTACTTTTCACCATTGAATTTTAGTTTTAAATTTTGAAATTCGGTAGCCATCATTTTCAATAAGTATGATAAAGCTCAAAGCAATTTGTTATTTCAATGTTTTCTTCTGCATATGAGTTTTTCCATGAACTATGCAAGGCAGGGCTGTTGGATTTCTAAATTGACAATCCATGTGGCCCAATATCCCTTAGTAAGATTTTAAATCTGATTAAGTTAGTCACACTAGCCTATTTTTTATAAATAAGGTGCAGCCATAAAAATAAAAAATAAAACGGCACTTAAAGTCTTAAACGGCCGAAAATTTGATATGAATTAGTCTAGGGTGACTAAGTTAATAAGATTTAAAATCTTACTAATGAATGTTGGGCCCACATGAATTATCAAATTAGAAATCTAACACCACAGCCTTGCATATTTTAAGGAAAAACTTGCAGAAGAAAACATTGAAAAAACAAATTGTTTTGAGCTTTATCATACTTATTGAAAAACGATGGCTTCTGAACTTCAAAGTTTAAAACTAAAATTCAATGGTGAAAAGTATTTTTTTTTTTTTTCTACTTTTTTTCCAAAGTTTTTAACATTTTGTCATCCATAATCCTGTGCAACCAGATCATGTTTTTGGATGCCCAAAATTGATGTATTAGAATCCATTTCAACATATGTTAGGTAACAAATTCAAAACTTCAAGGGCAGTTTTGTAATAAAAATGCAACATGACACATAAAGCTACTCATAAAGTTACAACGTTTTTGTCTTATATGGTTAAAAAGATTTGGAATAGGCTGATTTTTTGTGAGGATGATCTCTATGGTGAGGGGATCATCCTTGCAAAAAATCATCCCATTCCAAAACTTCTAACCCCATCAAAACTGATTTACAAAAATTGGACGGTCTAAAATTTTTCAACTTGTAAACATGGGGCTAGAAGTTTCATAATAGGCTGATTTTTGGCAAGGATGATCTGCTCACCATAGAGATCATCCTCACAAAAAATCAGCCCATTCCAAACATTTTTGCCCATATAAGACAAAACACATTGTAGCTTTATGAGTAGCTTTATGTGTATACGGATCCTAATCCATATACATCTAAAAGAAGAAAATTTCTGCCATTCAATGGTCAAAATTTTAATTTTTTAATTAGAAAAAAAATTTGACCCTTAAAAAATTGATTTTGGTTCATTTTGATAAATTCTAAAAAATTGTTACTTTAAAAAAAAATATTTTTTATATTTTATTTTATAATTTTCCCTTTTATTTATTATAATTATTAGTTTGCATTGTAGGTGTTTCTGAATTTGTTAACACATGTGACAATATTTGGTTCATTATAGTTGTATTTTTCATAACTACTATTGTTGAATTATATATCTACAGTTTATTTTCTTCTGTTTTTCGATGTTGATTAGTACCGGTGATTTTTATGGCACATTGTACGACTACACGTTATTCATGTGGCTGAGTAATGAGTTTGGTCAAACCAAAGGGCATATGTTTCATAGGTGCCCAATTTTGCAGATATTCCTACAAGTATCATTCAATTAAAGAATAAGTAGTATTCGATTATTTAGTTATAATTATTTGCAGTAGAGCAATATGCAGGTTTTTTTCTTTGGGCAGATGAAAGTGATAGGAGCGATTTTGATGATAAACTAGCAAAAAAAATGCTTCAAGAAAAATAATAATGCATTATCTATGCATCGGTGGGTTGCATAGTCTTTATGGCTCCGATCATCTGCATTCTCATTACATTTTTTTTTTTTATTACAATGTTATTTAAGTGACTTTGTATTTATTGTATTTTGAATATACTTTTATATGGTTGTGTGTAAGACGGATGGATATATGATTTTGTATATACTTGTGAGTAATAGGGGTGCACATGGTTCGGATTTCTGCAAAATTGGAATCGAACCAAACATAATCAGCTCTATAAATTTGGAACCGAATCAATCCAATTATCCTATAGAACCGAACCAATCCAAACCAACCTTGGTTCAGATTGATTCGGATTGGTTCTCGGTTCTCATACTTTCAAAATAGAAAAACTAATATTTTTTTTCTTTCAAAAGAGGAACTCTTTGGATCAAATCATAAATAATGCCTATATTTTCAAATGAAAATGATTTTATGATTAAATTTTGACTGAAATCTGTATAAATTAAAAATTAGAAGAAGCTCAATGAGACTAAAAAAAATTACAATTTTAAAATTGGTATTTTGGATGGATTAGTGAGCAAACTAATCCATAAATGATAGAATAATGAATCCAAGTCTAAGTTCGTCTAGTATATTTCATCTAAGAAACACGACATAAAGGTTCTCGTAAAAAAACAAGGAATCAAATTTTTTGAATGTTTTTTTTTATAAATGGATTAATCCATTTGAGAGTTGAGAGAGAGATTTGTGTATATTTTTTATGAGTTTTTGTTAGAAAAAAATAGAGGAGATGAAGTTAAAGAAGAGAGAAATAAATAATAGAAGAATGAAACTAAGAAAAACTCTTATTTTTAAATAAATAAACATATATATATAGGGAAATGTTCAGCAACAAACATTTTGACAAACATTTTTCAAAACATGGGTTAGAGGTTTTGGAATGGGCTGATTTTTGGTGAGGATGATCTCTATGATGAGGAGATCATCATCACCAAAAATTAGCCCCTTCCAAAACTTCTAACCCCATCAAAAATGATTTACAAAAAATGGACGGTCCACGATTTTTCAACTTGTAAACTCAATATAGAAGTTTTGGAATGGGCTGATTTTTTGTGAGGATGATCTCCTCACTGTAGAAATCATCCTCACCAAAAATCAGCCCATTCCAAAACCTCTAACCCATGTTTTGAAAAATGTTTTGCCAAAATGTTTGTTGCTGAACGGGACCCATATATAATAGATACT
Source organism: Akebia trifoliata (assembly GCF_017979445.1). Taxonomy (NCBI): domain Eukaryota; kingdom Viridiplantae; phylum Streptophyta; class Magnoliopsida; order Ranunculales; family Lardizabalaceae; genus Akebia; species Akebia trifoliata. The sequence continues at coordinate 38,731,676 of NC_141385.1, read as the reverse complement.
TCGTATTAGTTCGGTTCTCGGATTGGTTTGGTTCTATTATACCTCTTATCCGGAACCGAACTAAATCAATCGGATTTTTTTATATACAATCCGTACCCGAACCAAACCATGCTCAATCCGAACCAATCCAATCCAAAAGGCTTCAGATTGGTTCGGTTCTTAGATTTACCCAATCCAATGTGCACCCCTAGTGAGTAAGACAAGCGGACCTTTATTTTGTGATGTCATTTGGATGATGTTATGCATGTGCATGGGTTGAAATATTATTTTTTGGAATTATGAAGATAATGTTTTATTCGGTTAAAAAAAATTAGGCTAATATTTTAGGAGAGATGCTGCCGAAATTTTGTTATTAATTGTTGAATTTGAATTTTTTGTTATTAATATTAGAGGTGTCAATAGGTCGGTTCCGGTTAGGTTCCTATGATATTTGGAACTATAATCTTTATATTTTATCGGTTCCGATTCTTGTAGGTTCCGATTCCGATTTTAAAATAAGTGGAACAGTAATCGGAACCATCAAAAATCATGGGTTCCTGTCGGTTCCGATTCTCAATAATCAAATGAAAAAAATTATTTCAAAATCATTATAATAGAAAATTTCTTCTATTAAAATGATGATTTAATGACTTTTATTTTCAAACATTAAAATGTATTTCCTTTAAAGTAATAAATTTAAAAAGAAATGACTCTTCTTGAACTCAAATATTTAATTTATATGAAATTTGAAGAATTTTATATCATATATATTAATTTTAAAATATAGAATTACCTTGAATTATGTATAATGTAAAATAAATGACAAAATAAATCAATTCCGGGTACCCGTGAGTACCCATCAGATAGAACCTAATGGTTCCGATCCCTATTGGCTCGGTTCCATATTAGACTCGACATTAATCAGTTCCAATAAAAAGGGAACCGGAATCGGGGTTTTCGATTTCGATTCCGATTCGATTTCGGGTAAATGGGTATCCATTGACACCCCTAATTAATATATTAACATTAATCAATTACTTTTAAAATTATTAATTAAAATATTCAATTTTTATTTATTTTAGTATAATTGTATTATTATCGAGTTCGATATGTTTATTTCAGTGCAATCCAATACATTAATACACATTAAAGGCATCCTGATCATTTTATCAAAATACAACAAAAATCATCAGGTGTATCAAATACTAATTAATAAACAACACAACACTTTTACATGACTATCAAATAAGTTTTTCATAACTCCCAACTTTTTTCAGTTGGTAGTTGGTTTGTCAAACTGTTTCCAATCGTAGAGCTAAATGGATAAGCATAAGTAACAACTGGGGTGTCAATAGAAGCTCTAAGATTTTTATTTTTGAACCAGATTTCTAATTTTTGGATTTAAGATTTTATTGGAGCCTAATAATAATTGTTAACAAGTACTGAAACTATTTGATAGTGTTATAATAATGTTGAGATTATAATTTAAGCCAAACCTCAGTAATGTTTGGAGTGTTTTAATCTTTAGTTGGAGTGATAAATAATTTAAGAAATTGGGATGTAATAAGTAAAAGTTGGGTGCCAATTGCAGTTCTCTAAAATGAATAGCTAAAATTATTATTTTCAATTTAACAATAAACTACCAATAAAAATAATAATAATAACAATAAATAGATGCCATGAAAATGAGAATTATTACTATTTATTTGCATTGGAAAACATCTTGAGAAATTGTAGCTTTGTGTTCACTTCTGAGTTTTGATCTAAACAAAACAAAGAATACTGCCCTCCTGTATAAGGCTTGCTGGTTAGTACTTGGTACAACACAACTATTTCATTAAATAAAAGATTAAGCATGAACCTCTCAAATACAACCATTAATCCTTTATAAAATTTTGATTTGGCAAATAACTGAAGAGAACTTCACCCCAGAAGGAGCCTTATCACTACCTTTACTTTCTAGTTTTCTTGTTTCGCTGGAAGCTTTCTGGTGTACGGCTTTCCAGTTTGCGTTTCTTCCCAGGTGGTCTTGGAGTTCCACCACCACCACCCTTCAGCGCAATCGCCTTCCTAGCAGCAACTGCAGGTCTTTTACTCTTGCGATCTTTCCCTACCACCCCACTCCTCTTTTTCGTTTCTGGGTTTTGTTTCGCCTGCTCTAAGCTTTTTGGACGGAAACCATCTTTCTTTTGGATACCAGATTTGCTCGCTCGCAAACCTTGGTATGACAGAGGACTAGCCTTGGCCTTACCATTGCCTGATAATGTTCCACTGTTGGAAGCAATTGCCGATCTTTTTGCAGGGAAACCATCAGCTGATGAAGGTGATGGGTTTCTTTTCTTTGAAGGTGTTGTATCTGATTTGGCATGGTAAAGCCTCAGGTCACGATCCCGGAGCTTCAAGTGCTTTTTCTTAACCACAAAGTTGGCAGCATCCTGCACACGATATCAACGTGCAACAGCCATCACATCTCCCTCACTTAAGTAGAAAACATGCATATAGTATGCAAGTTTAAGGAGAATGCTTGATGGTATAATTGGTTTAATACAATTATATCTTTCTCTAAAACTTCCATGAAAATTATTTTCCTCATTTAAGAAAAAAGCACCGAAGGTCATAAAATATCAATAGCAACACAGGCTTTTGGACAAGCTCATAGCCCAGTTGGTTTGACACATTGCAAAGCAAGTTTCAGGTTGTGGGTGGGTTCAAGTCCAGCTTACCATAAAAAAAACCTTACTTAAGGGCTTAGACCCATAACCCAGTTGGTTTGACACATAGCAAAACAACTTTGGGGTTGTGGGTTCAAGTCCAGCTTACCCATTTAAAAAAAAAATTGATGGCTTTTAGACAGAAAAGCTCTGCACATTCGATTCTTGTATACATTAACTCAATTAGAGAGACATGTTAACTGAATGAGTGTAAATGAGTAGGATGTGATTTCTATTTTATTTTTTGACAAACTGAGGAGGCTGGGAGGCAATAATAGAAATAAGCACTACCAATGGAACCTAGAAGTAACTCCAATAGCTGATAAACAAAGAACAGTCACTTGAAATGGTTTCGTCATCATATGTAGCTAACCATCAAAAGCTCCAGCAAGGAGGATCACTCCAATAGTACAACTCAGGTTGAAGGCCCTAGGGGAACGTGGAGAAAGCCAAAAATGGCATGGATCAAAGTTGTGAAAGAATACCTGGAAAAGCATGCTTTGACAACTTCCCAACTGCCGCAGCTGTAGATTGGGGAAGCCTCGAGCATCCAGTATATGATGACATTAAGGAGTATTCCCCAACGGAGTAGTATTTAAGAAAAGCAAGAAAAAGGCTTTCCATTTTTATTTTCCAGATCTCTCATCTGGTCCATGGTACACATTCTTCTGGTGTCCAAGAAGCAAAGAAGGAAAGGACTGACTTCCACAGGAAGGCCTGAACGAGTGGAACGGTGTCAAGCTGGAAGGATAGGTCTTATGACTCCAAACACGGAACAAGGAGCCTTTTCAATAAAAAAAACACGGGAATTAGGCGATTCATCTATTTTAGACCTTCCCACTTATATGGAAAGGGTTAGTACCATTTCAATCAAAAATCCCGGTGACATGGAACCTTTTCAATGAAAAACACGGTGGTTTGGGCAACTTGTTAGTCCCAAACAAAGAGCAATGGCAACATAGTACTAGGATGAAGGAAATGTACCCAATGTGAAAGTTAGAATCTAAGGCAGATAGCGAGGGGAATAGATGAAACAGGTATCCAAAAATATCTGCATCTATTTTTATTTTTTTTGAAGAGTAAAAATATCTGCATCTATATCTGATATTATTCTGAAATTATCACGATTCCAATACAAGCAAAACATAATAACTAGCGGGCAGAAACTGAAATCATGATATGATGCAGATATCCAGTGATGCCCAATTTAAGCTCATAGGTCTGACTCATAATGATAATCTACCAAATGGGATCATTTTAGTAAAAAACACAACACTTTCCAGTTAGAAAACAATAAGGAATGTGTAATCGGATTCAAAGACAATGACTGAGAAATAGAACTGCAGAGGTTACAAGTCATACCCGTGTTTTAAACAAGACATAAGCAATACCCTTCCCCACACTGGTATGAGGATCTCTGATAACCCGAACAGCTTCAATACTTGATTGTAATTGGTTAGTCCCACAAAACAACTGATAAAGTTCCTCATCCTGTAATGAAAATTGGGGTGGCAAAGAAACGAATGTTACAGACACTACAATTGTACAAAGATTACATTTCATAGAATCTAGAAATGAGAAAATATTGTACAAGAAGAAATCACCTTCACATCAAATGGGAGGTTACCCACAAAAACAGTCCTCTTGTTATCATAAAGATGTGCATCCTCTCCTTTCAATTTCTTACGAGGTGGACATGCCATATCAACACGAACGTGATTCCCTTCCACCTACAATTACCCAACAAAAATGGAACAACCAATCAGGACATTTTTTTTTTTTATGGGACCAAAAATTATTGAAACGTACACCAGAGTTTAAAGCCAAACCATGTTGATTGGTTCCCCGTAAGGGGAAAAAACATACCATTGCCATGTTGTGGGACAAAGAAGCCTGAGCAGATTTCTCTTCTTTGAAAACAATGTATCCATTGACACTGCAAAACCAATGTTTTTGTCACCACGACAACGCCAAATCATAGAAAATTACAAAATGATGGGACATCCCCACAATAAAATACACAACACTCTATACAGGCATGTATTTTGAGTTCTACTTGATCAAACCCGTGACCATAGTAGACCCAACTGAGACATTCAACATAAAGAGAAAATGAACACATGATTGAACATCAAACCTATCAACAGATTCATTGATTTCTCCCTTGAATATTGCACCCTTTCTTGGTGTTTTGCTCTGATCAACAATACAAGAAAATTGGAGAAAAAGCATCAATATTTAGTAACTAAAATGATAATAAATCAAGAATTTGAAGCAAGTTCAACTAAATTAATGCATGGGAACTCACATCCTTGATCGGCACAGACCGGATCCTGACCGACTCAATCTCTCCAAACTTCCTAAATTCTTTCAACAAAGCTTTCTTCTTCAACTTGAGAGGCAAGTTCCCAACAAAAATGGTTCTCAAAAGCTTAATTTCATCATCGAAACCTTCCTTCGAGACTATCATCTCTGCTGGGTCATCAACAGTTTTCCTCTTCTCTCCCACAACTCTCTTACCCAAATTACTCTCTTCTTGGCCTTCAACCTTAGCAACGACTCCATAATTCTTCGCTTCGTATTCCGCCTCAATCTCATCTCTCTTCCTCTTCTTCTTCCTCCTCTCCTTCTTCAAATCCACAATCCCATCCTCATCGTTTCTCTCCAAATTGTTTCCAATCTGAACAACATCGAAATTTGCTTCCTTTTCCTTATTTTTATCTTTCTCTTTCTTAATCTTCTTCACCTCATCTTTTCCCATCGAACTAACATCCAAATTAGGTTTTTTTTCTTTCTCTCTCTTCCTCTTCTTCTGTTTCTCCATATCTTCATCGATATTATCTGGCTTTTCGGCATCAAAATCAGGTTTGATTCCTTTATCTCTCTTCTTTTTCAATTTCAAAGCAGTAAGATCAACATTGGTCTCCTCTCTATGAATCTCAATGTCACCATTTCTAGGGTTTGAACCAAATCCTAACCCTAGCTCTTCGGGAGCATCTCTTCCGAATAGAGTCTTGAAAATGTCGGATGAACCGTTTCTCTTCCCTTCTTCTGCTCCTTCTTCTTTGCCTTTCGTTTTCTTTCCCATTGGAAGACTCGCAGAAAGAAACAACTTGTTCAAAAGAAGAAGAATTCGAACTTAATAAACCCTAGAAGACGATACCAAACGTAACGTTTCGGGATTCGGGAACATATTTGGGAGAATGATAGTGTGTATGTGAAGTGTTGTTTATTAGACTGCTACGCGGCCCGAACATGGTAAGGTAAGAGAGCTGCTATTGGCACCTCAACTCTTACCTATTACGATCCAACAAAAAAAAATTCTCTCTCTTATTTTATTTTTGTTTTTAGTTTTCGGGCTTAGGATTTACATGAGCCTAATCTTACTTATAAACAATACTAATGTTGAGATTATAATTTAAGTCAAACATTTGTAATGTTTGAACTTTTGAAGAATGTGTTTTAATCTTTCTAAATAGCCCTTAAGTTTTGTGTCATATCTTAATAGTTCATTTAGTAAAATTTTCTTTTCTTAATAGTCCCAAAAGACTCATTTCGGGTTATAATATTTTCGATATATCTAAACTACCATTTTCTAATCTTCTTCACATATTTGGGATTTTCAATGGGGATTGAGATCAATTTTAACAAATTTTTTTTTTTAATCATGAATAACAGATGAAGAATGAATACTTCTAATTTTGAACAATTAAATACATATTTTCGATTTATTTCAATAATTTGAGACAAAAAAAAAATGAAGAACAAAGTTGAGATTCTAATTTTTTTAAAGATTTCATTGTAACTTTTGATCTAAGTGTCCATTTCACAACTATAATATATGCATTTTACAATGTCAATCTCGGCACTTTTATTGTCAAATTCAACATTACTATTATCAAGTTCACCACTTTTTATTATTAAGTGCAATATTTTAATTTATTGCTGAGTTCACCACTTAGTGTCGAGTTCACTATTTTTGATTGTCGAGTTCCACATTTTAATTCATTGTCGAGCTCATCACTTAGTGTCGAGTTCAACATTTTTTTATAAATGTGATCTAATTGTTTTGTTTTTTCAACTCCAATGCTGGATAGATCTTCTCGAAATACCTTTAATGCATATTTACAATTGTAAAATGGACATTCGAATCAAAAGTTACATTGAAATTAAAATAAAATAAAATAAAAAATTATTCTCAACTTCGTTCTTCATTTTTTTTTCTTTTTTGTTATATATATATATATATATATATGGGTAGCGATCAAGGGCAAACTTTTTAGCAAACTTTTTGGCAAAACATTTTTCAAAACATAGGTTAGAGGTTTTGGAATGGGCTGATTTTTGGTGAGGATGATCTCTACAGTGAGGAGATCATCCTCACCAAAAATCAGCCCATTCCAAAACTTCTAACCCCATCAAAAACAGCTTACAAAAAACGGACGGTCCACGATTTTTTAACTTGTAAATATGGGTTAGAAGTTTTGGAATGGGCTGATTTTTGGTGAGGATGATCTCCTCACCGTAGAGATCATCCTCACCAAAAATCAGCCCATTCCAAAACCTCTAACTCATGTTTTGAAAAATGTTTTGCCAAAAAGTTTGCCAAAAAGTTGGCCATTGAACGCCCCTATATATATATATATATATATATATATATATAGAGAGAGAGAGAGAGAGAGAGGGGGCGGTTCAAGGGCCATATGAGAAAACATATGAAAAAACTTTTGTTTTTCAAAATAAGAGTTAGAGGTTTTGGATTGAGCTGATTTTTTGCAAGGATGGTCACTATGATGAAAAGATCATCCTCACAAAAAATCAGCTCAATCAGAAACTTCTAAATCCATCAAAAGTGATTTACAAATTAGTGATAAAAATTAGTAAAAAATCGACGGTCCACATTCTAAATCACTTTTAATGGGGTTAGAAGTTTCAGATTGGGCTGATTTTTTTTTTTGGATGATCTTCCCATCATAGAGATCATCCTCACAAAAAATCAGTTCAATCCAAAATTTCTAACCCATATTTTAAAATTTTATTAAAAATGAAAGTTTTTATATATGTTTTCTCATATGGCCCTTGAACCTGACCCATATATGTATATAAATGTTCAAAATTAGAAGTATTCATTCTTCTAATTGGGGAGAAAAACATAAAGGAAAAACACTACCCCTTTTTCCCTCTATTTCTCTCTAAGGTTTTTCTTTTCTCTCCCCACTTAACAATCCAAACGAGAGAAATTGAGTGAAACTCACAGTTTTTCTTTTCTTTCCATTTCCCCCAATCCAAACATAACATTAATTTCTATCTGCTTTACTACTTTTGTTTTTTATTACTTTCTCTGATTTTCTTACTTATTAGAAACAATAAGAGTGCATGATCATGGATCGACTTATTTCGTAATAGTTTATTTGATTGGTTTCATTTTGTTTCTTTTGGGTTGTAATTTTGTAATGTTTCTAGGGTTAGGGTTAATTCTGTTTGATACAAATATTTAATGTAGATTGTCTATGTTGTCTTAGTTTTAGGCATGGTTTTGAATCTCATCCGATACTTGCTGAGTCATCTCGGTATCATCCATGAATGGGACCAATAGACAAGGCACCTCACACTTGCAAAATCTCTCAAAACAAATGAGATGATTCGGACGAGTCAATAAAACTTGTCTGAGACAACCGAGATTTTGAATATTTTAATTAAAATAATGAATTTTTTTAAATTAAATATTTATTATCTAAATAAAATATGACTTTATGATTAAACATATTCTAATGAGAGCCAAACACTTTCTCAATGGATGGGTTAGAAGTTTCGAAATGAGCTGATTTTTGGTGAAGATGCTCTATATGATGTAAAGATCATCCTCATTAAAAATCAGCCCATTCCAAAACTTCTAGCCCCATAAAAAGTGGTTTACAAAAATCAAACGATCTAAAATTCTTTAACTTGTAAAGTAGGGTTAAAAGTTTCGGAATTAACTGATTTGTGGTGAGGATGATTTCTTCACCATAGAGATCATCCTCACAAATGTTCAGCCCATTCCAAAACTTTTAACCCCTATTGTGAAAAATGTTTGGCTCTCTTTAGGGCCTCTGAATGCTTCCCTATATATATATATATAATGAGTTAAATGGTTTATCTTTTAACCCCTATTGTGAAGCGGGGAGGGGGAGGGGGAGGGAGGTGAGGGTGTGGTGGCAAATGGGGAGAGAGGTGAGGGAGTGGGGACAAAAGGGATATGTAATTAGTTGGAAATATAGGAGTGTCTCAAAGTTCTATGGGGGCAATTGCCCCCACCAACTCCACCCTAGCTATCTAAAAGAGGAATGAACTCTGCATAATATACAAACACCATTCCACAATGGTGAGGTTTATATAGAAAAAGTTAGCATAGAAAAGTAATTATATTTAGATACGATGAAAATATAATATTTTATGCCAACTCTTTTTCTTAAGAGTCGTGATAATATGATGTTCCCTTCTAACAAACATCTCCTACACCCCCTCCCCACCCCCACCCCGTCACAGAACTATAGATCATTTGCTTCGGAATATGCAAAATCACAAATCTTTTCCTTATGTATCTCAAGGTAAATGATCTACGGTTCTATGATGGGGGCGTAAGGGTGCATTTGTCAAAGGAAAACGTCATATTGTCGTAGTTCTTTTTCTTAAGATTTTGCAACTTATAATAATTTTTTCTTAATAACCATTTGATTTTTTCTAGAGTACAATGAACCAAACAACCCGTATAATTAGTAAGTTTCCGTTTTTATTTTCTTTTCTTTTTCACATTTTCTTCATATAATATTTGCACTTCATTTTACAATGGTGGGGTTTATAGAAAGATGGAGAAGAAGAATGCTGGAGTGACTTCAATATTAGCATTGATTCACACTTTGTTGACGTAGATGTGTATATGGAGTCATAGATGTTTTTCATCGATATATGAGTGAAAACATATATGGTTGTGAGCTCACCTCCACGTCAGCAAGGTGTGAATCAATGCTAATATTGAAGTCACTCAAGCACGACACTGTGAATAACCACACTAAATCACTCAAACCACACTCTAGGAGATTATGTAAGGCCATCTACAATTATAGAAACTTATCTTTAGGATCTAAAATCTTTATTTGGTTGCATTCTTTCATAAATCTTCATTGGATTGTCAAAATCAAATTATAGAAACTTGTCTTTAGGAACTAAAATCTTCATTTGGTTGCATTCTTTCAAAAAGTTGATATTATAATTAAAAATTGGAATTTAGTTTTGTTAACCCTTTTCTACATGTATATTTTTTTCAAAATATTACATGCATAAGAACATCTCCAATGGTAATATTATATTTGCCTCTTTTAATTTTAGTTTTTAAAATAATAAAGTAAAAAAAAAATGTTATATTTGACACATATCTCTCCAATACTTCATCTAAAAAAAATACTATTGATACGTTTTAGATAATAATTTGATAAAAAACAAATCGAAAATCATATTTTTTTTTATGTGCTTTAGATAATAATTTGATATATAAAAAAAGATTCAAAAATACATTTTGTCCAACACAAAAGACGATTTAACAAATTTTGAGATATTCTAAAAGTGATGTCAATTATAACATTACTCTTAACATATTTCAATTTTTAGAGACCATATGACACTTGCATTGCAAAACTTTTATGTGAGACAATTCTAAAATTTGAGACGCTGCTAGAGATGCTCTAAGTACTAGAACATCATTTTGATGCTAAAGCACAAGTAAATATATTTTTTGAATTACAAGATATACTCGTGCATCATTGTCTTAAGAATCACCTTCACAATAATAAAAAATTAGATCATATAAAATTTCCTAGTGATGCGAAGTGCTCTACCCCCATTGCAATAATGCACCATACTTTTACTATTAGAATGAGGAAAGGCAGATTAGACGTGGTATGACACTAGATTCATGCCCCCACTTTTATATGTTAAATTTAATAAAATCACGATCATTTTGATTTTAAAAAATCAAGAAAATTATAATTTAGAATAGTATAATTTGCTTAATTTTCAAAATTATAAAAATATTTTTTGAACTATATAATCTTTAAAAATTCTTTAATCAATATTTTAAATTATAACTAAACCCTTTTTGTTATATGTGCTTTTTGCAAATGACACCTTCTACTTGTATAATAAAATAATAGAATCTCTTAAACTTCCAATGAGGTTTTTTTGTTTATTTTTCCTACTTATAATCATCAAAGTTGAGAAAGTAATGTATGCGTGTGAGGCTGACAAACATCTTAAGATTAACATGAGATAGTTTAGTGTAGTTCGGGTCGTAAAAAACATAAAATAAAAAAGTAGCTTTAGCCACTTGCAAAGTAAAGCCACACAACACAATTGAGACTTTGGTTGAAAGAAAATTGACCCTCATCCGCTTTTTTATCCTCAAAAAATTAATTGATAGAACCATGATAGGGATGTGTTCCTATATGTATCCTAATTTTTATTTATTTATTTATCTCAGGACACAAAAATATCAAAATGTTGAGATTCATGATTCAAATCGTCGAGATCATTGTAAACAAGATTAATCACACTATAATTTATGTTCCAATGTTTGACGCATTGCAAAACAATTCCAAGTCGTGGGTTTAAGTCCAATTTATACACACACACACAAAAAAACTACAATTATCACAACGATATGAACAAAACAAATTATGCATAGAAAATTTAATAATTCTTTGAATCACACATTAACCAATCACATAACATTGCATGTATTAAAACTTATTTGATTTGAAAAATAATTTATATTAAAAAAGTACTAATGATGACACATGCACAAAATCATAGATATATGAAGAAAACAAATCTATGATTTGGGCACATGGCATATCATTTATCACGACTCTATTGGAAATGCCCTGGTAAAATTTATGTTTTAAATGAACATATTAGTTAGACGGAGTACTAGGATTTTTCATGATAAACATTTATTCATTTGGAGATGATAAAGTGAGAGAGAAAAGATTAATAGTCCTCAATCTTTATAGATAATAATATTAAAATTAAACCGTACAACAAACAAAATTCAAACATTTTCATCTACTACTTCTTTAGCCTGTTTACTCTCTCACTCTTTCTATATTCGTCCCCACTTATTAGTCTTCGAGAAATAGTTAAAAGTTATTCTTCTCTGGTTATTAGTTAATTTCAGTAGCGGTAGTTTGTGGATTGATCTCTAGTTCAGTCGAACAAAGAGAGAGTCAAAAAACTTGAACCAAAGGAGCACTCGTTGATGCTGCTTTCACTTGCTGTGATTCATCTTCATCTTCCTCCTCAGCATCCCATTGAAAATGCGCATATGATCCCAACACATAGCTGCACAATTTTATAATCAAAATCAAATCTTCATCATAACTCATTCAACCAAGTATATGATCCACAAATCAAATATGTTATTCTATAAAACGAATGGTTAAGATTGAAAAAACATATAAAAATACTCCTAGAGATTCTCATTTACCAGTCGTCAGGAGACGATTGAACGGCTTGATCAAAGTAAGTTTTAGCTCTCTCTCCATCTCTATAAGTGTCCCAAATCAAATTTCCGTACAGAGACAACACTTCTCCGTCTCCTGGACTCGCTAATATCGCTCTCTCGTAATACTCCTCAGCTCTCACCACATCTCTCTTCACCTTTATTGATCCACAATTTGATCCACAAAATAAAATCAACCAGATCAGATCAAAATCAAAGATCTACAAACAAAGAGCAAAATCAACAACTTCAGATTCAAACAAAGAGAGACAAAGAATCACAGTACCTCATGCAAGAATTTTCCGTAATTCCTTAAAAGCAGAGGATTTTGTGGATCCATCTTCAACATCTCTTGATAATAAGCATCGATCTTGCTCTGATCTGCGCCATCACTACCTAAACTACCACCACTATCACCTCCGTCGCCGCCGCCACCGATTTTCCTTCCTTTTCCGATTCCTCCACCGGAAAACTCAATCTCCTCCGGCAAAACCTCATTTTCCGGCAAAGTTCCAGAACTACACCGATCTAAATTTTTCTTCTTAAGAACTACAGATCTTCCACTATTTTCTCCCAATAGATCTTCTTCATCCACCTCTGGTATTCTCGATGGAAACGATCGTGAACCGGTCTTGGAAAACCGGTTCGAGACCTTGTAAACCGGTTGGATCATGTCTGTTTCTGAAAACGCTCTTCTGATGTACTTTGGAAGATTTTTCTTGTTTTTGATCTCCAAGTGCAGAGAAGATCTCGGAGAAGATGATTGATTCTTATCGGAAAATAAGATTCCGATAACGGAAACGTGATAAGAGTAGGAAATTTTTTGCCAATCATGAATAGGAGAGTAGAGAACCGGTTCCGATACGGTTCGAATAAGAACTGATGTCATGATAGACCGGACCGGAAGAGAACAAAGCCTAAGAAGCGAACACTTCTCAGTTCTGACTGAAAGCGAAAAAGCCGTGTGGGAAGTCTTAATTTTATAATTAGGTAAACGCCGTTAGTGATAGAGACGGCGTTAAGTGAAGATATTTGAGGAAATGACACGCGTTATGTTTCACGTGGAGGGTCTAACTCTACTGCAGCTACTTTGGCGTTCAGGTATAGTGTCCTATTGTCCATTTATGAACTTCCACGTGTCTAATAGACCGTGACTTAATTAGACGTACATTTAAGCCACGTGGACGTACGGAAATCGACGTGTTGATTTTGTCTTGTTAAAAGTTCGTTACATTACCTAATATGCCTCTTGACGTAAGTCTTCTTGAGAGATTTACATAACTAATGACCTTAATACCCCCTAAACCGGTCAACTTTAACCTTATTGTAGAGCTTTTTAACCTAAAAGATATGGATCAGGTAAAAAGGTTTTTACACTAGAACTTTTCCTCAAAATTTTCTAAATCATGAAAAGGGAAACGTAGTGCACATGAAAGAAAAGAATATGAACCCTACGAAACATCCCAATTCATTTATAAAGGTTGTTAACCAACCAATTATTGACAACTTTTAAAGATAACTCCCTTCACATCACCTTATAATCCAATCTAATCAATCCATAGATGTATTTTTTGGTTTGAATCCTTAAGATAAGTTGGAGTATGACTCAAAAATAATTAGGTCCGATTTAAATGTGTGTAATTTTTTTATCAATCCAATATAATTTGGGTTGGGTTTGTAACTTAAATAAGTCGGCAATTTATGTGGTTTTTTTTTTTTTTTTTTTGTTAAAACAAGTATAAATCATTTCTAGATAAGAGAATAGAGAAATAAAGAAATCTAAGAGAAAAGAGGTTAAGAGGTTTAGGAAGATTGAGATCTAAAAGAAGGTGATGCTATGTAATAAATGGAATCTTTATATGGATTTATCCCATTTTCTTCATAGTGAAATCGAGCTCTAACACCCATACCTCCATGGACATAATCTTCTGGTGAACCACGTAAAATCTCGTGTTGTGGGTATTGTGTTTTTACTATTTTCTTTATAGGGTTGTTTATCTTCTTTGCATTTACTACTATTAGTTAGATTATCCTTCATTGTCATTATTAAACAAAATTTTGGAATATGTAGCATACAAGGTGTTTGGTGAAATACCCAATAGATATTTGATCAAATTACTAAGTGAGCTTCACAAAAGTGTTCACATATACAACATAAAGAACTTAAAAGAGAATATATTCTCCTCTCTTTGCTCATGTAGATTATCTAAAAAGGAAAGAGCTTGGAAAACAAATTGGTCTTTATTTGACTTCAAAACTCATGAAAAAGAAATTGATCAACAAATTTGTCAAAATGTAAAAATTATTCTTGTTAATGTTGCATTTTCTTTTTCTTTCTTTTTTCTCTGTACTTTTTGTTGATATTTTTGCTATTGTTATGTTTATTCCTTTATAATTTCTCCCCTAGAAAGAACAAAGTGATATATATAGATCAACAAGAGGATCGAAGATTATCAGGTTTGAGCTCAAAACTCATGAAAAAGAAATTGATCAACACACTTGTCAAAGTGTGAAATTTTTTTGCGTAAATATTGCATTTTCTTTTTCTTTTTTTCCCCTCTCTATACTTTTTGTTGTAATTTTTGCAATTTTGTTATTGTGTTGTGTGTATGTGTGTATGTGAACATAAAGTTTTGTTAATCGATGGGAAAAAACACTTTAATGTTTTTCCTAAGTGACTTATTAGTTGGTTTGATACATTGCAAAATAACTTTGAGGTCATGGGATCAAATACAGCTTACCCATAATAAAAAAAAAATACAAAGAGGTACTTGGATCAAGAGGACGTACTCTCTTTTTAGCTAGTTTCTATTTCTAGTCTCCCTTTTGTATTGTGGCAAAACCTTTCTTCATTTTTAAAGGATTTCGATTGAGATTTTTTATGGTAGACTATTGGTGAGAAAATTTACAACCATGAAGGCTTGTCATGACAACAGATAGTGAATTTTTGGTTAAATATTTTATTTTAGTTTTTTATTTCTCTAGTATTATGATATACTATTCTCATAGATTTAATCTACCTTTTTATGCCTCCTAAATTCTTAGTGTTACTTTTACAATGCTGACGAGTTAATTATTCATCTATAGAAGTATTGCCTCAACAAAAAGTAAATGACAAGGTAAATAAATAAATGACTAATAATTAAGCATGATTGTTATTTATTTATTTTTATTTTTTTGTAAAACATTCATTGTTTCAGATTGTCATTTAAGCTGCAAAACAAATTAATACTTGCACCGTTGCACTCAGGGTAAGACTTGGCATTACTTTGTTTTACTCCATTAAGAAGATGAGAGGGATACCGATTAGAAAAAAAAGATGAGAGCGTTGTGGCCCATCATTCATTTTGAAATTCATATATTTCCTGAGAAAAAAATAAGAACATGTACAAACTTTCCTCCTTGTCATCTTAACTCTTATGTTTAAATTTGATGTGTGCAACACATCGTAAAAAATTATTTTATGATAATTTTTCTAATTGTTCCAACAATTAACTCTTTTATCATGTATATATCACTGGGATCCAAAGCTCTGAAACAACGATTAGTTTGCATCCCAAAGGTTCTGATAAATGTTCCAATAGGCTTGAGACTAAGACCTCAATAAAGCTACAATTGACGTAGAATCCAGTTAATTATACGCAACATGGCTCATTCACAATGAAAGAAACATATGGTTCAAACAGTTCAAACTTAATTTATACATGCTTTTAGAATTATACAATATACAATTAGGTATTCTCAATTGTATAAATAAATTGTGATTACTCTTGAGATTGTGATTGTTATACAAGTTAATGGGGTGGTTGCAAAATACTATAGAAGCATTGACATGACATGAGTACTCTTCATATAAATTTAAATCTAAGGACATCTTTTTCTATATCAAAATTTTATTGTCTAGCTTTTGTTAATTGTAATTTTTGGTCTTGCATATAAAGAACATTTTCATTTGGATTCTCACCATGTAAAACTTGTAGATTGTCAAGTCGTACATTTTTCTTTAGAAATTTTTACTGAAATATACCCTCATAAAAACATATTTTTAGTGGAGAAACACATGTTGATTTATCTGTATGTTATGCACTATTCTTTGGCACTACATTGTACTTCACAATATGAAAAAAGTTCATATTCGACGGTCCAAAACTATCGAATTTCATAAAAGTTAACGGATTATGGCGTCAAAATTTTCATTGTTGAATTTTTTTCTTCCAACAGGTTGAAACCGTTGAGTTAATGGAGGATGAGAGAAATTTGACAATTCTAAGCCGTTGAATCCAAGGAACATCAAAAGTTACGATGACCCTAGACCATCAAAATTTGGTTTCTAAAATTCATGGGTCTTGGCCTATCGAATTTTAATATAGAATTTTTTAGTTTTCATGTAGTGCTTGCTCTTCTAATTGTTGTGGCATTCTAAATCCTCTTATACATAATTCAATCAGGTTTGTTAAGTCAATGTTGATTGGCTTTATGGCTTGATTGACTACCAATCACTATTAAACTAAGATATGGTTATTTAATGGAGTCTAATAAAGAAAGGGGCCCTTGAGGTGAATGTCACCTTCTTAGCAAAAGTTCTTGGAGGTGCACTTGGTTCTACTATCATTGCTTCTATTTATGTTTACTTTTGTTCTATTGCATGTTGGTAAACTTTAAGTCCTTTGTTTGGATTCATTCAAAAAACCAAAATTCACATTTCAAGTATTCATCTGTGATGGTGACTCTGACTTTACTAGATTTTAAAGAGGGTTTTGTTGTATTTTTTCCATTACTACAAGTTTTTCGATCTTGAGTGTGTGATATAGATCTCTTCAATATTTGGTAAGTCAGTCCTAATTTAACATGCAAGTTGATAATGTGTTGTTATGATTTCCCTTTTGATTTTACGTAACTTCTACACTTTCTTCTAGCAAAGATATTTTCCTGGAACAATCATATGAATAATTATAATAGTTGTTGTGATCATTGGCTTTTGTCCATTTATATGGGGGTAAGCATGATATCATTGTTACCCTTCATAAAGAATATGTTTTTGAATTATTTTCATATGATATCATTGCAAGTTATAATAATTTTTTCTTAATAACCATTTTATTTTCTCTAGAGCTCAATGAACCAAACAGCCTGTATAATTAGTAAGTTTCATTTTCATTCTCTTTTCTTTTTCACATTTTCTTCATATAATATTCGCACTTCTTTCTACGATGGTGGGGTTTATAGAAGATGGAGAAGAAGAATGCTGGAGTGACTTCAATATTAGCATTGATTCACACTTTGCTGACGTAAAGGTGTGTACGGAATCATAGATGTTTTTCATCAATATATGAGTGGAAACATATATGGTTGTGTGCTCACCTCCACGTCAGCAAAGTGTGAATCGATGTCAATCTTGAGGTCACTCAAGCACGACATTGTGAATAGTCACGCTAAATCTCTCAAACCACGTTCTGGGAGATTGTTTGAGACCATCTAAAATTATAGAAACTTATCTTTAGGATCTAAAATCTTCATTTGGTTGCATTCTTTCAGAAACCTTCATTGGGTTGTAAAAATCAAATTATAGAAACTTGTCTTTGGGATCTAAAATCTTCATTTGGTTGCATTCTTTCAAAAAGTCGATATTATAATCTAAAATTGGAGTCTAGTTTTGTTAATCCTTTTCTACATGTATATTTTTTTTCAAAATATTACTTGCCTAAGAACATCTCCAATGGCAATATTATATTTGTCTCTTTCAATTCTATTTTTTGAAATAATAAAGTAAAAAAAAAAATGTCATATTTGACACATGTTTGTCCAATACTTCATTTAAAAAAAAATACTATTGATACGTTTTAGATAACAATTTGATAAAAAACAAATCGAAAATAATATTTTTTTTATGCTCTAAATGATAATTTGGTATATAAAAAAAAAAAATCCAAAATACATTTTGTCCAACAGAAAAGACACTTTAGCAAATTTTGAAATATTCTAAAAGTGATGCCAATTATAACATTACTTTTAACATATTCCAATTTTTAGAGACCATATGACACTTGCATTGCAAAGCTTTTATGTGAGACAATTCTAAAATTAGAGACATTGTTAGAGATGCTCCAAGTACCAGAACGTCATTTTGATGCTAAAGCATAAGTAAATATATTTTTTGAATTACAAGATATAGATAGTCATGCATTGTTGTCTTAAGAATCACCTTCCCAATAATAAAAAATTGTATCGTATAAAATTTCCTAGTGATGAGAAATGCTCTATTACCATTGCAATAATGCACCATACTTTTACTATTATAATGAGAAAAGGCAGATTAGACGTGGTATGACACCAAATTCATGCCCCTACCTTTATATTTTAAATTTAATAAACGCACAATATTTTGATTTAAAAAAATCAAGAAAATTGCAATTTACAATAGTATAATTTGCTTAATTTTCAAAATTACAAAAGTATTCTTTGAATTATATAATCTTTAAAAATTCTTTAATCAATATTTTAAATTATAAGTAAGTCCTTGTTACATTTGATTTTTGCAAATGCCATCTTCTAGTTGTATAATAAAATAATAGAATTTCTTAAACTTCCAGTGAGGTTTTTTGTTTATTTTTCCTTCTTACAATCATCAAAGTTGAGAAAGTAATGTATAAGCGTGAGGTTTAACATGAGATGGTGTAGTGTAGTTCAGGTCGGAAAAAAATAAAATAAAAAAGTAACTTCAACCATTTGCAAAGTAACACCACACAGGACAATTGAGACTTTGGTTGAAAGAAAAGTGAGCCACATCCGTTTTTTTCTCTTCAAAAAAATAATTGATAGGCCCCATGATAGGGCTGTGTTTCTTTATGTACCTTAATTTTTTTATATTTTCTTTTCTCAAGATAGAAAAATGTCAAATTATTAAGATTCACGATTCAAATAGTTAAGATCAACATTCTTAGTTTAACGCACTACAAAACAATTCCAATTCGTGAGTTTAAGTCCAGTTTACCCACACACACGCGCGCTCACGCACACATACACACAAACAAACAAACAAACATTACAATTATCACAACCATATGAACAAAACAAATTATGCATAGAAAATTCAATAATTTTTTAAATCACATATTGACCAATCAGATAATGTTGGATGTATTAAAATTTATTTAACGTGATTTGAAAAATAATTTATATTAAAAAAATACTAATGATGACACATGCACAAAACCATAGATAGATGGAGAAAAAAATCTATGATTTGGGCACATGGTATATCATTTATCACGACTCTAATGGAAATGCCCTGGTAAATCCAAATTATTTAAAATCCCATGCAAAAAAAAATTCTCATAATTTACCTAAAATATAAAAATAAAATAACAATTAATGTTTTAAATGAACATATTAGTTAGACGGAGTACTAGGATTTTTCATGATAAACATTTATACATTTGGAGATGATAAAGTGAGAAAGAAAAGATTAATGGTTCTCAATCTTTATAGATAATAATATTAAAATTAAACTGTATAAAAACCAAAATTCAAACATTTTCATCTTCTTCTTCTTTAGCCTGTTTACTCTCTCACTCTTTCTATATTCGTCCCCACTTATTAGTCTTAGAGAAACAGTTAAAGTTATTCTTCTCTAGTTATTAGTTAATTAGTTAATTTCAGTAGCACTAGTTGGTGGATTGATCTCTAGATCAGTCGAACAAAGAGAGAGTCAAAAAACTTGAACCAAAGGAGCACTCGTTGATGCTGCTTTCACTTGCTGTGATTCATCTTCATCTTCCTCCTCAGCATCCCATAGAAAATGCGCATATGATCCCAACACATAGCTGCACAATTTTATAATCAAAATCAAATCTTCATCACAACTCATTCAACCAAGTATATGATCCACAAATCAAATATGTTATTCTCAATTACCACTTACCAGTCGTCAGGAGACGATTGAACGGCTTGATCAAAGTAAGTTTTAGCTCTCTCTCCATCTCTATAAGTGTCCCAAATCAAATTTCCGTACAGAGACAACACTTCTCCGTCTCCTGGACTCGCTAATATCGCTCTCTCGTAATACTCCTCAGCTCTCACCACATCTCTCTTCACCTTTATTGATCAACAATTTGATCCACAAAATAAAATCAACCAGATCAGATCAAAATCAAAGATCTACAAACAAAGAACAAAAACAACAACTTCAGATTCAAACAAATAGAGACAAAGAATCACAGTACCTCATGCAAGAATTTTCCGTAATTCCTTAAAAGCAGAGGATTTTGTGGATCCATCTTCAACATCTCTTGATAATAAGCATCGATCTTGCTCTGATCTGCGTCATCACTACCTAAACTACCACCACTATCACCTCCGTCGCCGCCGCCACCGATTTTCCTTCCTTTTCCGATTCCTCCACCGGAAAACTCAATATCCTCCGGCAAAACCTCATTTTCCGGCGAAATTCCAGAACTTCGATCATAACTACACCGATCTAAATTTTTCTTCTTAAGAACTACAGATCTTCCACTATTTTCTTCCAATAGATCTTCTTCATCCACCTCTGGTATTCTTGATGGAAACGATCGTGAACCGGTGTTGGAAAACCGGTTCGAGACCTTGTAAACCGATTGGATCATGTCTATTTCTGAAAACGCTCTTCTGATGTACTTTGGAAGATTTTTCTTGTTTTTGATCTCCAAATGCAGAGAAGATCTCGGAGAAGATGATTGATTCTTATCGAAAAATAAGATTCCGATGACGGAAACGTGATAAGAGTAGGAAATGTTTTGCCAATCATGAATAGGAGAGTAGAGAACCGGTTCCGATACGGTTCGAATAAGAACAGATGTCATGATAGACCGGACCGGAAGAGAACAAAGCCTAAGAAGCGAACACTTCTCAGTTCTGACTGAAAGCGAAAAAGCCGTGTGGGAAGTCTTAATTTTATAATTAGGTAAACGCCGTTAGTGATAGAGACGGCGTTAAGTGAAGATATTTGAGGAAATGACACGCGTTATGTTTCACGTGGAGGGTCTAACTCTACTGCAGCTACTTTGGCGTTCAGGTATAGTGTCCTATTATCCATTTATGAACTTCCACGTGTCTAATAGACCGTGACTTAATTAGACGTACATTTAAGCCACGTGGACGTACGTAAATCGACGTGTTGATTTTGTCTTGTTAAAAGTTCGTTACATTACCTAATATGCCTCTTGACGTAAGTCTTCTTGAGAGATTTACATAACTAATGACCTTAATACCCCCCAAACCGGTCAACTTTAACCTTATTGTAGAGCTTTTTAACCTAAAAGATATGGATCAGGTAAAAAGGTTTTTACACTAGAACTTTTCCTCAAAATTTTCTAAATCATGAAAAGGGAAACGTAGTGCACATGAAAGAAAAGAATATGAACCCTACGAAACATCCCAATTCATTTATGGGAAATGTTCAGCACCCTAAGTTTTACCACACACTTTAACAAACGTTTTTTGTCCTACATGGGTTAGAAGTTTTGGAATGAGCTGATTTTTGGTGAGGATGATCTCTATGATTAGAAGATCATCCTCCCCAAAAATCAGCCCATTCCGAAATGTTTAACCACATGTTTACACGTTGAAAAATCGTGGACCGTCCATTTTTTGTAAATCAATTTTGATGGGGTTAGAAGTTTTGGAATGAGCTGATTTTTGGTGAGGATGATCTCCTCACCATAGAGATCATCCTCACCAAAAATCAGCTCATTCCGAAACTTCTAACCCATGTAAGACAAAACGCGTTTGTTAAAGTGTGTGGTAAAACTAAGGGTGGCGAACGGGACCCTTCATTTATAAAGGTTGTTAACCAACCAATTATTGACAACTTTTAAAGATAACTCCCTTCACATCACCTTATAATCCAATCTAATCAATCCATAGATGTATTTTTTGGTTTGAATCCTTAAGATAAGTTGGAGTATGACTCAAAAATAATTAGGTCCGATCTAAATGTGTGTAATTTTTTTATCAATCCAATATAATTTGGGTTGGGTTTGTAACTTAAATAAGTAGGCAATTTATGTGGTGTTTATAAGTAGGGTTTTGTTTTTTTTTTTTTTTTGTTAAAACAAGTATAAATCATTTCTAGATAAGAGAATAGAGAAATAAAGAAATCTAAGAGAAAAGAGGTTAAGAGGTTTAGGAAGATTGAGATCTAAAAGAAGGTGATGCTATGTAATAAATGGAATTCTTATATGGATTTATCCCATTTTCTTCATAGTGAAATCGATCTCTAACACCCATACCTCCATGGACATAATCTTCTGGTGAACCACGTAAAATCTCGTATTGTGGGTATTGTGTTTTTACTATTTTCTTTATAGGGTTGTTTATCTTCTTTGCATTTACTACTATTAGTTAGATTATCCTTCATTGTCATTATTAAACAAAATTTTGGAATATGTAGCATACAAGGTGTTTGGTGAAATACCCAATAGATATTTGATCAAATTACTAAGTGAGCTTCACAAAAGTGTTCACATATACAACATAAAGAACTTAAAAGAGAATATATTCTCCTCTCTTTGCTCATGTAGATTATCTAAAAAGGAAAGAGCTTGGAAAACAAATTGGTCTTTATTTGACTTCAAAACTCATGAAAAAGAAATTGATCAACAAATTTGTCAAAATGTAAAAATTATTCTTGTTAATGTTGCATTTTCTTTTTCTTTCTTTTTTCTCTGTACTTTTTGTTGATATTTTTGCTATTGTTATGTTTATTCCTTTATAATTTCTCCCCTACAAAGAACAAAGTGATATATATAGATCAACAAGAGGATCGAAGATTATCAGGTTTGAGCTCAAAACTCATGAAAAAGAAATTGATCAACACACTTGTCAAAGTGTGAAATTTTTTCGCGTAAATATTGCATTTTCTTTTTCTTTTTTTCCCCTCTCTATACTTTTTGTTGTAATTTTTGCAATTTTGTTATTGTGTTGTGTGTATGTGTGTGTGTGTGAACATAAAGTTTTGTTAATCGATGGGAAAAAACACTTTAATGTTTTTCCTAAGTGACTTATTAGTTGGTTTGATACATTGCAAAATAACTTTGAGGTCATGGGATCAAATACAGCTTACCCATAATAAAAAAAAGCACAAAGAGGTACTTGAATCAAGAGGACGTACTCTCTTTTTAGCTAGTTTCTATTTCTAGTCTCCCTTTTGTATTGTGGCAAAACCTTTCTTCATTTTTAAAGGATTTCGATTGAGATTTTTTATGGTAGACTATTGGTGAGAAAATTTACAACCATGAAGGCTTGACATGACAACAGATAGTGAATTTTTGGTTAAATATTTTATTTTAGTTTTTTATTTCTCTAGTATTATGATATACTATTCTCATAGATTTAATGTACCTTTTTATGCCTCCTAAATTCTTAGTGTTACTTTTACAATGCTGACGATTTAATTATTCATCTGTAGAAGTATTGCCTCAACAAAAAGTAAATGACAAGGTAAATAAATAAATGACTAATAATTAAGTATAATTGTTATTTATTTATTTTTATTTTTTTGTAAAACATTCATTGTTTCAGATTGTCATTTAAGCTGCAAAACAAATTAATACTTGCACCGTTGTACTCAGGGTAAGACTTGGCATTACTTTGTTTTACTCCATTAAGAAGATGAGAAGGATACCGATTAGAAAAAAAAGATGAGACCGTTGTGGCCCATCATTCATTTTGAAATTCATATATTTTCTGAGAAAAAAATAAGAACATGTACAAACTTTCCTCCTTGTCATCTTAACTCTTATGTTTAAATTTGATGTGTGCAACACATCGTAAAAAACTATTTTATGATAATTTTTCTAATTGTTCCAACAATTAACTCTTTTATCATGTATATATCACTGGGATCCAAAGCTCTGAAACAACGATTAGTTTGCATCCCAAAGGTTCTGATAAATGTTCCAATAGGCTTGAGACTAAGACCTCAATAAAGCTACAATTGGCGTAGAATCCAGTTAATTATACGCAACATGGCTTATTCACAATGAAAGAAACATATGGTTCAAACAGTTCAAACTTAATTTATACATTTTTTTTAGAATTATACAATATACAATTAGGTATTCTCAATTGTATAAACAAAATGTGATTACTCTTCAGATTGTGATTGTTATACAAGTTAATGGGGTGGTTGCAAAATACCATAGAAGCATTGGCATGACATGAGTACTCTTCATATAAATTTAAATCTAAGGACATCTTTTTATATATCATAATTTTATTGTCTAGCTTTTGTTAATTGTAATTTTTGGTCTTGCATATAAAGAACATTTTCATTTGGATTCTCACCATGTAAAACTTGTAAAATTGTCAAGTTGTACATTCACTTTAGAAATTTTTACTGAAATATATCCTCATAAAAACATATTTTTAGTGGAGAAACACATGTTGATTTATCTGTATGTTATGCACTATTCTTTGGCACTACATTGCACTTCACAATATGAAAAAAGTTCATATTCGACAGTCCAAAACTATCGAATTTCATAAAAGTTAACGGATTATGGCGTCAAAATTTTCATTGTTGAATTTTTTTCTTCCAACAGATTGAAACCGTTGAGTTAATGGAGGATGAGAGAAATTTGACAATTCTAAGCCGTTGAATCCAAGGAACATCAAAAGTTACGATGACCCTAGACCATCAAAAACAACTAAGAGATCCAAGACTAAAAACAAGAATACAAGAATTTAAGCAAGATCTTGAAAAACAAATATGTTCCAACATACCTAACGCCTTTTGGCATAGGAAACAACATGAAGTCCATTTACCATATGAACCAGACTTCATAGAAAAGGAAATCAAAACAAAAGCAAGACCTATTCAAATGAAAAAGGAAGATCTAGAATATTGCAAAAAAGAAATACAAGACTTATTAAACAAAAAACTCATCAGACCAAGCAATTCTCCATGGAGTTGTCCTGCCTTTTATGTCAGAAAACATTCAGAAATAGAAAGGGGAGTACCCAGATTAGTAATCAATTATAAGCTTCTAAATAAAGCCCTTAGATGGATAAGGTACCCAATACCTAACAAAAAAGATTTATTAAATAGACTATATGAAGCCAATATCTTCTCAAAATTTGACATGAAATCTGGTTTCTGGCAAATCAAGATAACAGACAAAGATAGATATAAAACAGCATTCACAGTACCATTTGGACATTATGAATGGAATGTAATGCCATTTGGACTAAAAAATGCTCCAAGTGAATTTCAAAAAATCATGAACGACATTTTCAATCAATTTTCAAAATTCATAATAGTATATATAGATGATGTCCTAATATACTCAAAATCAATAGACCAACATTGGAAACATCTAGATACCTTTGTCAATACCATTAAATATAATGGATTAGTAATCTCAGCCCCAAAAATAGTTCTATTCCAAACACAGATAAAATTCCTAGGACATAATATCAAAGACGGAACAATAATTCCAATAGACAGATCGCTACAATTTGCAGATAAATTTCCTAATGAAATCAAGGACAAAAAACAGCTACAGAGATTTTTAGAAAGTCTAAATTATATAAGAGATTTTTATCACAATCTACATGTCATAGCGAAACCTTTGTTTCAAAGGTTAAGGAAAAAACCTCCAGAGTGGACCAAAGAACATACAGAAGCAGTAAAACAATTAAAACTAAGATTAAAGGAAATACCCTGTTTAAATATTCCAAATCCCCAATCATTAAAAATAGTAGAAACTGATGCAAGCGACATAGGATACGGAGGAATATTAAAACAAAGAATAGAAGAAAGAAAAGAACAACTGGTAAGATATACCTCAGGAATTTGGAACCCTACACAACAAAAGTATTCCACTGTCAAAAAAGAAATTTTGTCCATTGTTTTATGTATTTCAAAATTTCAAGATGATTTGCTCAATCAAGAATTTATTTTAAGAATAGATTGTAAATCTGCAAAATTTGTTTTAGAAAAAGATGTCAAAAATATTGCCTCAAAACATATTTTCGCTAGGTGGCAAGCTATATTATCTATTTTTGATTTCAAAATAGAATATATAAAAGGAGAAGCTAATTCTATACCAGATTTTCTTACCAGAGAATTTTTACAAGACAGACAAGATGAGTGAAAACCCATTAAAACCTAAATCCAAAAGTTCTTATGCAATGGCAACTGCCTCTCCAGCAAAGATAACCCCAGTCAATCCTCTCCAATTCGGGTCTCCAAGTAACTTATCCAACAGGTTTCAAGTCTTAGGTACCACCAGTCCAATAAAACCTTTTTCAGGATCCATAGCAACCTCTTCAACCCAAGAACAAGAATCCAGTTCTCCCTTTTCTTTAAGACCTCAATACATCTACAAGCCCAATTTAAGCCCAATAATGACACTAGAACCAGAACTAGAAAAGTCGTGCCCAAAGACGATTGCCCAGTCAATCTTTGTCAAACCAAACCATTTCATTTCTTCTGTCCATACCAAGACCCAAAAGTTCTATGAGTTTATCCTAGTAGACTCAGATTCTGCCCTTATCACCCATACTCCAGATAAGAACGATTCAAATAGGATCTCCCATTCTAAGTGCCAGATTCTAAAGATCCTTACACTCAACACCTGGGGACAAAACCCCAACACAATGAAAAAATTTTCTCAACCCTTCAATCCACAATATTACAATTACTGGGATTACCAAAAAGCCTGGTTCAACACCTTTACCTTCCAAAATGATCAATATAACCATTCCTGGTTTTTCCTATTCAACAATCAGATCAAAGTTCAATTTCCAAATTGGTTCGCAGAATGGTGGAACCAATATGGACCCATTCCAGCCATCCTCCCAGCACCAGTACAAGAAGGATTTCAATATTTCATCCAAAACTTCATGGCCCCAGACCATTTAAGCCCAACTCCCAATTTACTAACCTTCTTTGCCCAATTTTCCCTAGCATGGATTTGCTGCTGGGAATACTGCATAGGCTTAATTGGAAGTGAGTTCTACTTCAAATTTTGAAACAATTTTATAATAATAATAACTTTAAATATTCTTGTCTGATTTCACATAATTTTTGATAATTGTCCTCATATTCTTGATCTCTTGGTCTATTTTCTCTTGTATAAGATGTATGTATACTATATAATTCTTGATAATATAATTTTAGGATTTCTAATCTTTCTTGTATACCAAAATTATAACGAGGCATGATAACAAAACAAATTATGCTTAAACAAACTTGTTTACAGACTTGTTTACAAAACTATAAAGAGTAAAACAGTAATATAAAACAGTAAGAGCAAGACAGGAAAAAGACAGGAAATATTTGATAAAAAGTTACCTAAAATATTTTCTTCTCTGGATTATGGTTGACAAAGGGTTTGTTGGTGAAAGACGATTGGTTCAAAAAGGGGTTGCTTGGTTAAGAAGGCTGGAAGGATTTCTGAACTCAGAGGGACTTAGGCAATTTTCCGGATGCTTGCCCAAGAAGTTCCTGCTTTCTTTTATAGAGCATGGACTTCAAATGATTTATTTGGAGTCCGAATAGTGTTGGTCTTGAATTTTGACACTTGGCTCTTGTTTTGGATTGATCAGAATTGCTTTTTGAAAGTAGACGTAAAGATTGAGAGATGGATAGGAAATGGGACCTCCACTTGGACACTTGGCTCTTGCTTTTTTGAAAAATGGGGGCATACTTTTGACTAGTATAGGATAAGATAAGGATGGATGACTTGTCTTTTCTTTAGAGAAGATATAATATTTTAATGTTCTTTTTTATCAAAGATTCCTTCTGATCTCTAACAGCACATGGGCGGCTGCCTTTGGGCGGTTTCCCGCTAGAGATAATTATTAAGACTTGACTTTTGACTTGACTTGACTTTCTTGAAGGTTCCTGAGACTTGATTATTGATGATGATCTTCTGGCTGGATTGTCTTGGGTTTTCTTGACTTCTTGACTGGTCCTTGAAAATTCTTCTTGACTAATTTCTTGATTCCTTGTCTGACTTTTATAATTCTGGAAAATGACATGGAGGGAGAACACCCTCACAATCATCTTCATTGAGAGGTGTGAAATCTTCATATGGATCTTCATCTTCATCTACTTGGGACAATGCTTCCATTAAGTGCTTTCGCATTTCAGCTTTTGATGATGCTCCTGCCAACTTGGATTGTAACTGTGACTTGGATAATGGGAAATCTAAAGAGCTTGGTGCAGTTATTCTTGATTGCTGGGGGTGATTATGTAACCAGGCTGTTACTCCTGCTCTGGTGGCTTTGTCGAATTGTAGATTTACCCACCACTTGACTTTGAATTTTCTTGAAAATGCTGGTATTGGATGATATTGAGACATTGAGCCTATGCAGTATTCCCAGCAGCAAATCCATGCTAGGGAAAATTGGGCAAAGAAGGTTAGTAAATTGGGAGTTTGGCTTAAATGGTCTGGGGCCATGAAGTTTTGGATGAAATATTGAAATCCTTCTTGTACTGGTGCTGGGAGGATGGCTGGAATGGGTCCATATTGGTTCCACCATTCTGCGAACCAATTTGGAAATTGAACTTTGATCTGATTGTTGAATAGGAAAAACCAGGAATGGTTATATTGATCATTTTGGAAGGTAAAGGTGTTGAACCAGGCTTTTTGGTAATCCCAGTAATTGTAATATTGTGGATTGAAGGGTTGAGAAAATTTTTTCATTGTGTTGGGGTTTTGTCCCCAGGTGTTGAGTGTAAGGATCTTTAGAATCTGGCACTTAGAATGGGAGATCCTATTTGAATCGTTCTTATCTGGAGTATGGGTGATAAGGGCAGAATCTGAGTCTACTAGGATAAACTCATAGAACTTTTGGGTCTTGGTATGGACAGAAGAAATGAAATGGTTTGGTTTGACAAAGATTGACTGGGCAATCGTCTTTGGGCACGACTTTTCTAGTTCTGGTTCTAGTGTCATTATTGGGCTTAAATTGGGCTTGTAGATGTATTGAGGTCTTAAAGAAAAGGGAGAACTGGATTCTTGTTCTTGGGTTGAAGAGGTTGCTATGGATCCTGAAAAAGGTTTTATTGGACTGGTGGTACCTAAGACTTGAAACCTGTTGGATAAGTTACTTGGAGACCCGAATTGGAGAGGATTGACTGGGGTTATCTTTGCTGGAGAGGCAGTTGCCATTGCATAAGAACTTTTGGATTTAGGTTTTAATGGGTTTTCACTCATCTTGTCTGTCTTGTAAAAATTCTCTGGTAAGAAAATCTGGTATAGAATTAGCTTCTCCTTTTATATATTCTATTTTGAAATCAAAAATAGATAATATAGCTTGCCACCTAGCGAAAATATGTTTTGAGGCAATATTTTTGACATCTTTTTCTAAAACAAATTTTGCAGATTTACAATCTATTCTTAAAATAAATTCTTGATTGAGCAAATCATCTTGAAATTTTGAAATACATAAAACAATGGACAAAATTTCTTTTTTGACAGTGGAATACTTTTGTTGTGTAGGGTTCCAAATTCCTGAGGTATATCTTACCAGTTGTTCTTTTCTTTCTTCTATTCTTTGTTTTAATATTCCTCCGTATCCTATGTCGCTTGCATCAGTTTCTACTATTTTTAATGATTGGGGATTTGGAATATTTAAACAGGGTATTTCCTTTAATCTTAGTTTTAATTGTTTTACTGCTTCTGTATGTTCTTTGGTCCACTCTGGAGGTTTTTTCCTTAACCTTTGAAACAAAGGTTTCGCTATGACATGTAGATTGTGATAAAAATCTCTTATATAATTTAGACTTTCTAAAAATCTCTGTAGCTGTTTTTTGTCCTTGATTTCATTAGGAAATTTATCTGCAAATTGTAGCGATCTGTCTATTGGAATTATTGTTCCGTCTTTGATATTATGTCCTAGGAATTTTATCTGTGTTTGGAATAGAACTATTTTTGGGGCTGAGATTACTAATCCATTATATTTAATGGTATTGACAAAGGTATCTAGATGTTTCCAATGTTGGTCTATTGATTTTGAGTATATTAGGACATCATCTATATATACTATTATGAATTTTGAAAATTGATTGAAAATGTCGTTCATGATTTTTTGAAATTCACTTGGAGCATTTTTTAGTCCAAATGGCATTACATTCCATTCATAATGTCCAAATGGTACTGTGAATGCTGTTTTATATCTATCTTTGTCTGTTATCTTGATTTGCCAGAAACCAGATTTCATGTCAAATTTTGAGAAGATATTGGCTTCATATAGTCTATTTAATAAATCTTTTTTGTTAGGTATTGGGTACCTTATCCATCTAAGGGCTTTATTTAGAAGCTTATAATTGATTACTAATCTGGGTACTCCCCTTTCTATTTCTGAATGTTTTCTGACATAAAAGGCAGGACAACTCCATGGAGAATTGCTTGGTCTGATGAGTTTTTTGTTTAATAAGTCTTGTATTTCTTTTTTGCAATATTCTAGATCTTCCTTTTTCATTTGAATAGGTCTTGCTTTTGTTTTGATTTCCTTTTCTATGAAGTCTGGTTCATATGGTAAATGGACTTCATGTTGTTTCCTATGCCAAAAGGCGTTAGGTATGTTGGAACATATTTGTTTTTCAAGATCTTGCTTAAATTCTTGTATTCTTGTTTTTAGTCTTGGATCTCTTAGTTGTTCTTCAATTTTTAACGAATTTATTTCTTGTTTTAGGAACTTCAATTGTTTTCTCTTTTTATTTATTAAATTGATTGTTTTTGTTATGGTTTTGTTTTTTATTATATCTAGTTCCTTTTCTTGGGGTTCTTGTATGAATTCAAATTGTATGTCTTGGTCTAACAGTTTACATCTTATCCCTTTTGAGTCTACTGTAAAAGGTTGTATTAATGCTAAAAATGGAGTTCCTAAGATTACAAACTGGGTTAGGTTTTTAACTAGGATAAAATGGGTGTTTATACAAATTCCTTGATTGCAGATATGAACATTGGTCAGCTTGTATTTTATTTTTAGACTTGATCCATCCGCTGTTGATACTCCTTCTGTAGTTTTCTCAAAATATTTTGTTGGTATTATACCTTCTTGTATACAGTTTAAATCTGCTCCTGAGTCTACTAAGGCGACAATTGTGATTGTGAATTCTTTATTGATTACTAGTTCTATGTTGACAAACCATTTTTGAAATTGTATTTTATTAATTATTTGTATAAAGTGTTCTTCTGGTTGTTCCTTATCTTGTATTATTTGTTTTTTCCTTCTTTATTGTTTCTCTTAACTGTAGTAAATATCCTTTTTGTAATTCTGGGTCTTTTATATTGTCAATATAGTCGAATAATACTCTCTGTTCTTTAGTTAAGGTGTTTATTGATTTACATTTACAAGTTGTATTACAAAATTGTAGTGAATGTTTCTTTCCTTCTTGTTCACTGGAGTTAGAGGCTGTTTCTTCAATTATTTCTTCTTGGCTACTACTAGTGTTATTGTATTCAGAGTTTATCATTAGATTTTCTAATTGTTCTTTTAAATCTTCGTTTATTTCTAAATCATTTATTTTTTGTTTTACTTTACATTGATTCTTGTAATGTCCTGTTTTTCCACATTTGAAACATATGGGTATCTTTTTCTTTTGTTTTGTTTGTTTTGAACGTTCAAAAGGTTTCTTCTTTTGGTATTTTGAAGTTTTCTTGTAGAAAGATGGTTGCTTTGGATAAGTGGTGTTTTTACTAATGTTACTCCTTCGGGGGCGAAAATGTTTTGAACGTTTGGAAATTTTGGAAGGCGAGGAGGTGTAAGGTGGAGGAAGCCCACATTGTTCACAGAATTGGCCTAATTCTTTTCTGGAGGAGATTCTATCTTGTTTTAATTTTTGTTGTAATCTAAGGTCATTACAAAGTTTGAGTCCTTCTTCATGTATATAGGCTATTAAATGTCCGTATGTAAGAGTATCGTATGGTATAGTACCATTATTGAGGGATCTGATTCTTGTACGAACTTTTTCAGCAAATAGTGTGGGTAGTCCTGAAATAAATTTTTCTTTCCAAAATCCTTGTGAGCAGTCAGCTCTTTGTAATACTCTTGTGAGGAAAACATCTTTATACCATCTGAAGTCATGGAGTTTAGGACATCTAAGATTTGTTAATAATTCTGAGGCTCTATTTCTATAGGGATCTGGGTCACCTATGAACTGTTTTGTTATAGCTAGAATGAGGGTATTGACAGCATCTCCTATGTCTTGTCCTTGTTCATTCTTTATTAAGACTCCCGTTTCAGTTGTCTTATTTTTTGTGAGAATGTATTGTTGTTGGTCAGCGGAGATATAATGGTCCCACCATCCTTTTAATTGGCCTGTGAATCCTGAGACTAGTCTTTGGGCTATTTGATGGTCTGGTGCATAAGGTTGTGCTGCCGTGCTTACCATGGTCATCTCTTGTAATAAACCTATTATATTGTATTCTGTTAATCCATCTATGTTCCATTCATATAGGGATTTTCCATCATATACTGATTGGGTAGTCATGCTTCTTTCTTCATATCCCATATCTATTGGAGAGGGTCTATTGTAATAGTTTGGTAAGTTTGGTCTAATTCTTGCCCTATGAATAGTGGTGGCCATATTGACTTCTTCTTGAAATTGATTTGAGAGTTGATCTAGATCAGTTATAGGCTCCTGTTGTTCATCATCTGGACTAGAATCTGTACTAGAATTGGATTCTATTTCCATTTTATTTACTACCGTAATCTCTTTTCCTTTTCCTAGATTGAGTTTAGCTAATTTCTCATTTATTTCTTGTAACATTTCTTGTTTATCTGGGATTGTTACCCTTAATTTCTCTGGTATTTCGTATGGTGTGAAAAGTGGGGTTTTGTTCTTTGTTTGATCTGTTATAACAGTCTGTTGGGCTTCTGAAGGTTTAGGACTTGAATTGTTTTCTATTCTTGTTAATTGTTCTCCAATAGAGTTGAGGTATCTATTTGTGTAATTATTTTGTTTCATTATATTATTTATATCTTTTCCTGTAGGTACTAAGGGCTCTGCTTCTGGTTTTACTGTTTTATAAGGTGATCCTATTACTGTGTCTTTATCTACAGGGATGACTATTTCATTTATTGGAGGAGGATGTATAGATTTTATTTGTCCTATTTTAGGAATATCCCATATATTTGATTTTATTATATATTGGAGAACAATTAACAAGAATAGAAAACAATTCAAGTCCTAAACCTTCAGAAGCCCAACAGGCTGTTATAACAGATCAAACAAAGAACAAAACCCCACTTTTCACACCATACGAAATACCAGAGAAATTAAGGGTAACAATCCCAGATAAACAAGAAATGTTACAAGAAATAAATGAGAAATTAGCTAAACTCAATCTAGGAAAAGGAAAAGAGATTACGGTAGTAAATAAAATGGAAATAGAATCCAATTCTAGTACAGATTCTAGTCCAGATGATGAACAACAGGAGCCTATAACTGATCTAGATCAACTCTCAAATCAATTTCAAGAAGAAGTCAATATGGCCACCACTATTCATAGGGCAAGAATTAGACCAAACTTACCAAACTATTACAATAGACCCTCTCCAATAGATATGGGATATGAAGAAAGAAGCATGACTACCCAATCAGTATATGATGGAAAATCCCTATATGAATGGAACATAGATGGATTAACAGAATACAATATAATAGGTTTATTACAAGAGATGACCATGGTAAGCACGGCAGCACAACCTTATGCAACAGACCATCAAATAGCCCAAAGACTAGTCTCAGGATTCACAGGCCAATTAAACATTTTCATTTGGATTCTCACCATGTAAAACTTGTAAAATTGTCAAGTTGTACATTCACTTTAGAAATTTTTACTGAAATATATCCTCATAAAAACATATTTTTAGTGGAGAAACACATGTTGATTTATCTGTATGTTATGCACTATTCTTTGGCACTACATTGCACTTCACAATATGAAAAAAGTTCATATTCGACAGTCCAAAACTATCGAATTTCATAAAAGTTAACGGATTATGGCGTCAAAATTTTCATTGTTGAATTTTTTTCTTCCAACAGATTGAAACCGTTGAGTTAATGGAGGATGAGAGAAATTTGACAATTCTAAGCCGTTGAATCCAAGGAACATCAAAAGTTACGATGACCCTAGACCATCAAAATTTGGTTTCTAAAATTCATGGGTCTTGGCCTATCGAATTTTAATATAGAATTTTTTAGTTTTCATGTAGTGCTTGCTCTTCTAATTGTTGTGGCATTCTAAATCCTCTTATACATAATTCAATCAGGTTTGTTAAGTCAATGTTGATTGGCATTATGGCTTGATTGACTACCAATCACTATTAAACTAAGATATGGTTATTTAATGGAGTCTAATAAAGAAAGCGGCCCTTGAGGTGAATGTCACCTTCTTAGCAGAAGTGCTTGGAGGTGCACTTGGCTCCACTATCATTGCTTCTATTTATGTTTACTTTTGTTCTATTCCATGTTGGTAAACTTTAAGTCCTTTGTTTGGATCCATTCAAAAAATCAAAATTCACATTTCAAGTATTCATCTGTGATGGTGACTCCGACTTTACTAGATTCTAAAGAGGGTTTTGTTGTATTTTTTCCATTACTACAAGTTTTTCGATCTTGAGTGTGATATAGCTCTCTTCAATATTTGGCAGGTCATTCCAGATTTAACATGTAAGTTGATAATGTGTTGTTATGATTTCTCTTTTGATTTTACATAACTTCTACACTTTCTTCTAGCAAAGATATTTTCCTGGAACAATCATATGAATAATTATAATCGTTGTTGTGATCATTGGCTTTTGTCCATTTATATGGGGGTAAGCATGATATCATTGTTACCCTTCATAAAGAATATGTTATTGAATTATTTTCATATGATATCATTGCAACTTATAATAATTTTTTCTTTATAAACCATTTTATTTTCTCTAGAGCTCAATGAACCAAACAGCCTGTATGATTATTAAGTTTCATTTTCATTTTCTTTTCTTTTTCACATTTTCTTCATATAATATTCGCACTTCTTTCTACGATGGTGGGGTTTATAGAAGATGGAGAAGAAGAATGCTGGAGTGACTTCAATATTAGCATTGATTCACACTTTGTTGACGTAAAGGTGTGTACGGAATCATAGATGTTTTTCATCGATATATGAGTGGAAACATATATAGTTGTGTGCTCACCTCCACGTCAGCAAAGTGTGAATCGATGTCAATCTTGAGGTCACTCAAGCATGACACTGTGAATAGTCACGCTAAATCTCTCAAACCACGTTCTGGGAGATTGTTTGAGACCATCTAAAATTATAGAAACTTATCTTTAAGATCTAAAATCTTCATTTGGTTGCATTCTTTCAGAAATCTTCATTGGGTTGTAAAAATCAAATTATAGAAACTTGTCTTTGGGATCTAAAATCTTCATTTGGTTGCATTCTTTCAAAAAGTCGATATTATAATCTAAAATTGGAGTCTAGTTTTGTTAATCCTTTTCTACATGTATATTTTTTTTCAAAATATTACTTGCCTAAGAACATCTCCAATGGCAATATTATATTTGTCTCTTTCAATTCTATTTTTTGAAATAATAAAGTAAAAAAAAAAAATGTCATATTTGACACATGTTTGTCCAATACTTCATTTAAAAAAAAATACTATTGATACGTTTTAGATAACAATTTGATAAAAAACAAATCGAAAATAATATTTTTTTTATGCTCTAAATGATAATTTGGTATATAAAAAAAAAAAATCCAAAATACATTTTGTCCAACAGAAAAGACACTTTAGCAAATTTTGAAATATTCTAAAAGTGATGCCAATTATAACATTACTTTTAACATATTCCAATTTTTAGAGACCATATGACACTTGCATTGCAAAGCTTTTATGTGAGACAATTCTAAAATTAGAGACATTGTTAGAGATGCTCCAAGTACCAGAACGTCATTTTGATGCTAAAGCATAAGTAAATATATTTTTTGAATTACAAGATATAGATAGTCATGCATTGTTGTCTTAAGAATCACCTTCCCAATAATAAAAAATTGTATCGTATAAAATTTCCTAGTGATGAGAAATGCTCTATTACCATTGCAATAATGCACCATACTTTTACTATTATAATGAGAAAAGGCAGATTAGACGTGGTATGACACCAAATTCATGCCCCTACCTTTATATTTTAAATTTAATAAACGCACAATATTTTGATTTAAAAAAATCAAGAAAATTGCAATTTACAATAGTATAATTTGCTTAATTTTCAAAATTACAAAAGTATTCTTTGAATTATATAATCTTTAAAAATTCTTTAATCAATATTTTAAATTATAAGTAAGTCCTTGTTACATTTGATTTTTGCAAATGCCATCTTCTAGTTGTATAATAAAATAATAGAATTTCTTAAACTTCCAGTGAGGTTTTTTGTTTATTTTTCCTTCTTACAATCATCAAAGTTGAGAAAGTAATGTATAAGCGTGAGGTTTAACATGAGATGGTGTAGTGTAGTTCAGGTCGGAAAAAAATAAAATAAAAAAGTAACTTCAACCATTTGCAAAGTAACACCACACAGGACAATTGAGACTTTGGTTGAAAGAAAAGTGAGCCACATCCGTTTTTTTCTCTTCAAAAAAATAATTGATAGGCCCCATGATAGGGCTGTGTTTCTTTATGTACCTTAATTTTTTTATATTTTCTTTTCTCAAGATAGAAAAATGTCAAATTATTAAGATTCACGATTCAAATAGTTAAGATCAACATTCTTAGTTTAACGCACTACAAAACAATTCCAATTCGTGAGTTTAAGTCCAGTTTACCCACACACACGCGCGCTCACGCACACATACACACAAACAAACAAACAAACATTACAATTATCACAACCATATGAACAAAACAAATTATGCATAGAAAATTCAATAATTTTTTAAATCACATATTGACCAATCAGATAATGTTGGATGTATTAAAATTTATTTAACGTGATTTGAAAAATAATTTATATTAAAAAAATACTAATGATGACACATGCACAAAACCATAGATAGATGGAGAAAAAAATCTATGATTTGGGCACATGGTATATCATTTATCACGACTCTAATGGAAATGCCCTGGTAAATCCAAATTATTTAAAATCCCATGCAAAAAAAAATTCTCATAATTTACCTAAAATATAAAAATAAAATAACAATTAATGTTTTAAATGAACATATTAGTTAGACGGAGTACTAGGATTTTTCATGATAAACATTTATACATTTGGAGATGATAAAGTGAGAAAGAAAAGATTAATGGTTCTCAATCTTTATAGATAATAATATTAAAATTAAACTGTATAAAAACCAAAATTCAAACATTTTCATCTTCTTCTTCTTTAGCCTGTTTACTCTCTCACTCTTTCTATATTCGTCCCCACTTATTAGTCTTAGAGAAACAGTTAAAGTTATTCTTCTCTAGTTATTAGTTAATTAGTTAATTTCAGTAGCACTAGTTGGTGGATTGATCTCTAGATCAGTCGAACAAAGAGAGAGTCAAAAAACTTGAACCAAAGGAGCACTCGTTGATGCTGCTTTCACTTGCTGTGATTCATCTTCATCTTCCTCCTCAGCATCCCATAGAAAATGCGCATATGATCCCAACACATAGCTGCACAATTTTATAATCAAAATCAAATCTTCATCACAACTCATTCAACCAAGTATATGATCCACAAATCAAATATGTTATTCTCAATTACCACTTACCAGTCGTCAGGAGACGATTGAACGGCTTGATCAAAGTAAGTTTTAGCTCTCTCTCCATCTCTATAAGTGTCCCAAATCAAATTTCCGTACAGAGACAACACTTCTCCGTCTCCTGGACTCGCTAATATCGCTCTCTCGTAATACTCCTCAGCTCTCACCACATCTCTCTTCACCTTTATTGATCAACAATTTGATCCACAAAATAAAATCAACCAGATCAGATCAAAATCAAAGATCTACAAACAAAGAACAAAAACAACAACTTCAGATTCAAACAAATAGAGACAAAGAATCACAGTACCTCATGCAAGAATTTTCCGTAATTCCTTAAAAGCAGAGGATTTTGTGGATCCATCTTCAACATCTCTTGATAATAAGCATCGATCTTGCTCTGATCTGCGTCATCACTACCTAAACTACCACCACTATCACCTCCGTCGCCGCCGCCACCGATTTTCCTTCCTTTTCCGATTCCTCCACCGGAAAACTCAATATCCTCCGGCAAAACCTCATTTTCCGGCGAAATTCCAGAACTTCGATCATAACTACACCGATCTAAATTTTTCTTCTTAAGAACTACAGATCTTCCACTATTTTCTTCCAATAGATCTTCTTCATCCACCTCTGGTATTCTTGATGGAAACGATCGTGAACCGGTGTTGGAAAACCGGTTCGAGACCTTGTAAACCGATTGGATCATGTCTATTTCTGAAAACGCTCTTCTGATGTACTTTGGAAGATTTTTCTTGTTTTTGATCTCCAAATGCAGAGAAGATCTCGGAGAAGATGATTGATTCTTATCGAAAAATAAGATTCCGATGACGGAAACGTGATAAGAGTAGGAAATGTTTTGCCAATCATGAATAGGAGAGTAGAGAACCGGTTCCGATACGGTTCGAATAAGAACAGATGTCATGATAGACCGGACCGGAAGAGAACAAAGCCTAAGAAGCGAACACTTCTCAGTTCTGACTGAAAGCGAAAAAGCCGTGTGGGAAGTCTTAATTTTATAATTAGGTAAACGCCGTTAGTGATAGAGACGGCGTTAAGTGAAGATATTTGAGGAAATGACACGCGTTATGTTTCACGTGGAGGGTCTAACTCTACTGCAGCTACTTTGGCGTTCAGGTATAGTGTCCTATTATCCATTTAAGAACTTCCACGTGTCTAATAGACCGTGACTTAATTGGACGTACATTTAAACCACGTGGACGTACGGAAATCGACGTGCTGATTTTTTCTTGTTAAAAGTTCGTTACATTACCTAATATGCCTCTTGACGTAAGTCTTCTTGAGAGATTAACATAGCTAATGACCTTAATACCCCCCAAACCAGTCAACTTTAACCTTGTTGTAGGGCTTTTTAACCTAAAAGATATTGATCTGGTAAATAGGTTTTTACACTAGAGCTTTTCCTCAAAATTTTCTAAATCATGAAAAGGGAAAGGTAGTTGACATGAAAGAAAAGAATATGAACCCTACCAACCAGCCCAATTCATTGATAAAGGTTGTTAACTAACCAATTATTGACACCTTCTATAGATAGCTCCCTTGACATCACCTTATAATCGAATCTAATCAATCAAAAGATGTATTTCTTAATTTGGATCCTTAAGATAAGATGAAGTACGACTTAAAAATAATTAGGTCCGATTTAAATGTGTGTAATTTTTTGTTAGTTCAACATAATTTGGATTGGATTTATAACTTATGTAAATGACCTATTTATATAGTGTTTCTAAGTAGGATTTTGTTTCTATTATTATTATAATTATTATAACAAGTCTACCTTCAAGTCTAAGTCTTTTCTATAGAAAAGAGTAAAGAAATAAAGAAATCAAAGAGAAAAGAGGTTGAGAGATTTGAGAATATTGAGATTTAGAAAAAGGTGAAGCTATGTAATAAAGGGAATCCTTATATTGATTTACCCCATTTTTTCATGTTGAAATCGAGCTCTAACGCTCATACCTCCATGGACGTAATCTTCAGGTGAACCACATAAGATCTCGTGTTGTGAATATTGTGTTCTTACTCTTTTTTTTTATGTGATTGTTTATCTTATTTGCATTTACTACTATTAGTTGGATTATCTTTCATTGTCATTATCAAACAAGATCTTTGAATGTGTAGCATACATGGTGTTTGGTAAAATACCCAATAGGTGTTTGGTGAAATACCTAATAGGCGTTTGGTCAAATTACTAAGTAAGCTTCATAAAAATGTTCACATACACAACATAAAGAACCTAAAAGAGAATGTATTCTCCCCTCCTTACTTATGTAGATTATCTAAAAAGGACAGTGCTTGGAAAACAAATTGGTATTTATTTGGCCTCAAAACTCATGAAAAAGAAATTGATCAACAAATTTGTTAATGTGTAAAAATTATTCTTGTTAATATTGCATTTTCTTTTTCTTTCTTTTTTTTCTGTTCTTTTTATTAGTACTTTTGTTATTGTTATGTGTATTTCTTTATATTTTCCCCCCTACAAAGAACAAAGTGATATCTATAGATCAACAAGAGGATCAAAGAATATCAGGTTTGACCTCAAAACTCATGAAAAAGAAATTGATCAACACACTTGTCAAAGTGTGAAATTTTTTCTTGTAAATATTGCATTTTCTTTTTCATTTGTTTTTTTCCCTCTCTGTACTTTTTGTTGTAATTTTTGCTATTTTGTTGTTGTGTTGTGTGTATGTGTGTGTGAACATATAGTTTTGTTAATCGATATATATGAAAAACACTTTAATGTTTTTCATGAGTGACTTATTAGTTGGTTTGATACATTGCAAAATAACTTTGAGGTCATGGGATCAAATACAGCTTACCCATAAATAAATAAAAACCACAAAGAGGGACTTGGATCAAGAGGACATACTCTCTTTTTAGCTAGTTTTTATTTCTAGTCTCCCTTTTGTATTGTGGCAAAACCTTTCTTCATTTTGAAAGGATTTCCATTGAGATTTTGTATGGTAGACCATTGATGAGAAAATTTACTATTATGATATACTATTCTCATAGATTTAATCTACCTTTTTATGCCTCCTAAATTCTTAGTGTCAGTTTTACAATGCTGACCATTTAATTATTCATCTGAAGAAGTATTGTGTCAGCAAAAAGTAAATGACAAATTAAATACATAAATGACTAATAATGAAGCATAATTGTTTTTTTTTTTTTTAAACATTCATTGTTTCAGATTGCCATTTAAGCTGCAAAACAAATTAATACTTGTACGGTTGTACTCAGGGTAAGACTTGTCATTACTTTGTTTTACTCTATTAAGAAGATGAGAGGCATACCGATTAGAAAAACAAGATGAGAGGGTTGTGGCCCATCATTCATTTTGAAATTCATATATTTCCTGAGAAAAAAACAAGAACATGTACAAACTTTCCTTTGTTATCTTAACTCTTGTGTTTAAATTTGATGTGTGAAACACATCGTAAAAAACTATTGAGATCTCTGTCTACAATTTACATTCTATTGGTTTCTTATTTTATGGTCATTTTTCTAATTGTTCCAATGATTAAGTCTCTTATCATGTATATATCATTGGTATCCAAAGCTCTAAAACAACAATTAGTTTGCATCCCAAAGGTTCTGATAAATGTTCCAATAGGCTTGAGGCTGAGGCCTCAATAAAGCTACTGTTGACGTAGAATCCAGTTAATTATACGCAACATGGCTCATTCACAATGAAAGAAACATATGATTCAAACAGTTCAAACTTAATTTATACATTCTTTTAGAATTATACAATATACAATTGGGTATCCTCAATTGTATAAACAAAATGTTATTACTCCTTCAGATTGTGATTGTTAGACAAGTTAACGGGGTGGTTGCAAAATGCTATAGAAGCATTGACATGACATGAGTACTCTCCATATAAATTTAAATCTAAAGACATCTTTTTCTATATCATAATTTTATTGTCTAGCTTTTGTTAATTGTAATTTTTGGTCTTCCACATAAAGAATATTTTCATTTGGATTCTCACCATATAAAACTTGTAGAATTGCCAAGTGGTACATTCACTTTAGAAATTTTTACTGAAATATATCCTCATAAAAACATATTTTTAGTGGTGAAACACATGTTGATCTATCTGTATGTTATGCACTATTATTTGGCACTACATTGTACTTCACAACATGAAAAAAGCTCATATTCGACGGTCCAAGGCTGTCGAATTTCATTAAAGTTAACAGACCATATCGTCAAATTTTTCATTGTCGAATTTTTTCTTCCAACAAGTAGAAACTGTTGAATTAATA
This sequence comes from Akebia trifoliata, assembly GCF_017979445.1. Classification (NCBI taxonomy): domain Eukaryota; kingdom Viridiplantae; phylum Streptophyta; class Magnoliopsida; order Ranunculales; family Lardizabalaceae; genus Akebia; species Akebia trifoliata. Next base: position 38,689,429 of record NC_141385.1, on the reverse strand, counting down.
GAGGATGGGAGAAATTTGACAATTCTAAGTCATTGAATCCAGGGAACATCAAAAGTTACGACGACCCTAGACCATCAAATTTTGGTTTCTAAAATTCATGGGTCTTGACTCATCGAATTTTAATATAGAATTTTTTAGTTTTCATGTAGTGCTTGCTCTTCTAATTGTTGTGGCATTCTAAATCCTCTTATACACAATTCAATCAGGTTTGTTAAGTCACTGTTGATTGGCTTTATGGCTTGATTGACTACCAATCACTATTAAACTAAGATATGGTTATTTAATGGCGTCTAATAAAGAAAGGGGCCCTTGAGGTGAATGTCACCTTCTTGGCAAAAGTGCTTGGAGGTGCACTTGGTTATACTATCATTGCTTCTATTTATTTACTTTTGTTCTATTGCATGTTGGTAAACTTTAAGCCCTCTTGGTGGATCCATTCAAAAAACCAAAATTCACATTTCAAGTATTCATCTGTGATGGTGACTCCGACTTTACTAGATTCTAAAGAGGGTTTTGTTGTACTTTTTCCATTACTACAAGTTTTTCGATCTTGAGTGTGATATAGATCTCTTCAATATTTGGTAAGTCAGTCCTAATTTAACATGCAAGTTGATAATGTGTTGTTATGATTTCCCTTTTGATTTTACATAACTTCTACACTTTCTTCTAGCAAAGATATTTTCCTGGAACAGTCATGAATAATTATAATCGTTGCTTTGGTCATTGGCTTTTGTCCATTTATATGGGGTAAGCATGATATCATTGTTAACCTTGATAAAGAATATGTTATTGAATTATTTTCATATATTGATTGAAAACAAGGGCTTGAATGTGTGGTTACTTCTGATTAATATGTAATCTATGTTATAACCCCCACTATGCGAAAAAAGCCCATATTTGACTGCCTTGGGCCATCAAATTTCATAAAATTCGACGGACAAAAAAGTTAAATTGGTGTCAAAATTTTCATTGTCAAATTTTTGTTTTCGATGGTTTGAAACTATCAAATTAATGAAGGATGGGAGAAATTTGACAATTCTAAACCGTCAAATCTGGGAACATTAAGAATTTTGATGGTCTTAGACTGTCAAAATTCAGTTTCTAAAATCTGTGGGCCTTGGCCCGTCAATTTTTTTCTGTGGAATTTTTCAGTTTTCCTGTAGTGCCCTTCCACTCCCTCCCTCCCCACTCTCCACTCCCCTTGGTGATTTTATACATATTCTTGGAAAAGTTTTTCAACTCGTACAAATATAGATCTTGTGCTGCAATTCGAAGTCCATATTCCTATTGAAAAAATACTACTTGAATGCCTTAATTATCGAAGAAAGCTATGATTAAGAATACCATGTAACCACTAAATATGGGGATTTGCATGGTCAAGCTATGATACTAAATAGAATATAGAGTCAATTTTTTTATTTTATTTATTAATTAATTATTTATTTTTATTTTTTTTGGGTTGGGGGGGTTGATATTCATCTCTTAAACCTAATATTGTTCCTCCCATCGATGTTCTACTTGCAAGTAGGAGGGACAAAAATATAGGAAATATGTGCATCTTCAATTTAACGTAAAATTTTAAAATAATAATTTTTAATTTATTATCAAATAAATATATACACGTGCAAAGCACATGCACTTTAATAGTATAATCTAAAATTGCAACCTAGTTTTCCCCGAATCCTATCCATTTTCTGCATTTAATTATATTATTGAAAATATTGCATGACTAAGGACTAGAACATCCCTTTAGTGCAAAAACACTAGAAAACAGATTTTCAAATTTACAAGAAATAGTCTTGCATCGCTTCTAATTTTAAGTCTATTTCTATTTCTGATATTCTAGAATCACTTTTACAACCATTAAAAGAATTGTGCAATAAAATTTCTAAACTAACAAAAAGGCTCTTGTTTTTCTCTTTTCAACTATCAAAGTTGAGAAAGGTATGGATGTATGAAGTATGAACATTGTATTGACACGTATGATATTGCATGAAAGGGTCTAACCCTACTGCAGACACGTAGGCATGCATTTGCCAGGTGTAGGGTCCTCAAAGGTTTTCGTTTCTATCATTAAACAAGAAAACCAAGTGGAGACGAAGTCTTTCTCTCACTAGCATAAAGAGGAATGAACTCTTCATTATATACAAACACCACTCCACAATGGTGAGGTTTACATAGAAAATTAATTATATTTAGATACGATGAACATATAATATTTTACGCCAACCCTTTTTCTTAGAGTCATGATAATATGATGCTCCCTCCCTCCCTCTTAGAATCATAGATCATTTGTGTTGGGATATGTAGAATCATAAATATTTTTCTTGTGTATCTTAAGGCAAATGATCTACGACTCTATGATGGGGGCGTAGGGGTGCATTGTCAGAGGAGAGTGTCATATTATCAGGGTTCTTTTTCTTAAGATTTTATAGTTTATAATTTATTTTTTTTCATAATAACCATTTGATTGTTTCTAGAGTACAATGAACCAAACAGTACGTATGATTAATTAGTTTCATTTTCATTTTCTTTTCTTTTTTCACATTTTCTTCATATAATATTCACATAATATTCTACTATGGTGAGGTTTATAGAAGATGAAGAAGGATAATGCTGGAGTGACTTCACTATGAGCATTGATTCACACTTTGCTGACGTAAAGGTGTGTACGGAATTATACATGTTTTTCATCAATATATGAGTGAAGGGTCTCGTTCAACAACAAACATTTTGGCAAAACATTTTTCAAAACATGGGTTAGAGGTTTTGGAATGGGCTGATTTTTGGTGAGGATGATCTCTACGGTGAGGAGATCATCCTCACCAAAAATCAGCCCATTCCAAAACTTCTAGCCCTAGTTTACAAGTTGAAAAATTGTGGACCGTCCATTTTTTGTAAATCATTTTTGATGGAATTAGAAGTTTTGGAATGGGCTGATTTTTGGTGATGATGATCTCCTCACCGTAGAGATCATCCTCACCAAAAATCAGCTCATTCCAAAACCTCTAACCCATGTTTTGAAAAATGTTTTGCCAAAATATTTGTTGCTGAACATTTCCCATGAGTGAAAATCATATATGGTTGTGTGCTCACCTCCATGTCAGTAAAGTGTGAATCGATGTCAATCTTGAGGTCACTCAAGCACGACACTATAAATAGCCATGCTAAATCTCTCAAATTACATTCTGGGAGACAGTTTGAGACCATTTAAAATTATAGAAACTTTTCGTTAGAATCTAAAATCTTCATTCATTTGGTTGCATTCTTTCAAAAAGTTGATATTATAATTTAAAATTGAAATTTAGTTATGTTAACCCTTTTCTACATGCATGTGTATTTTTTCAAAACATTACATGCCTAAGAACATCTCCAATGGTAATATTATATTTATCTCTTTTAATTCTATTTTTTGAAATAATAAAGGAAAAAAAATATTATATTGACACACGTCTCTCTAATACTTCATCGAAAAAAATGATATTGATACATTTTTTATAATGATTTAATAAAAAATAAATTGAAAATAATATATTTTTATGTTTTGAATGATAATTTAGTATAAATAAAAAATTCAAAATACACTTTATCCAACATAAAATATACTTTAGCAAATTTTGAGATATTCTAAAAGTGATGTCAATTATAACATTGCTTTTAATATATTCCAATTTTTAGAGACCATATGATACTTGGATTGCAAAGCTTTTATATAAGACAATTCCAAAATTTGAGATGCCGAGATGCTCTAAATACTAGAACGTCATTTTGATGTTAAATTACAAGTAAATATATTTTTGAATTACAAGATATATTCAAGCATCATAGCCTTAAGAATCACTTTCACAATAATAAAAGGCAGATTAGACGTGCATGACACCAAATTCAGGTCCCCCACTTTTATATTTTAAATTTAATAGAATCACGATCATTTTAATAATAATAAATAAATAAATTAAGAAAATTGTAATTTACAACAGTATAATTCTCTTAATTTTCACAATTATAAAAATATTTTTTTTAATTATATAATCTTTAAAACCGTTTTAATCAATATTTTAAATTATAATTAAGCACTTTTTGAAACATTGATTTTACAAATGCCACCTCCTAATTGTATAATAAAATAATAGAATTTCTTAAACTTTTAGTGAGGGTTTTTTTTATATATCTTTTCTTACAATCATCAAAGTTGAGAAAGTAATGGCTATGTATGCGTGTGAGCTAAGATAAACATGAAGATTGTGTAGTTCAGGTTAGAAAAAAGCTTTAACCACTTGCAAAGAAACGCCATAGAGGAAAATTGAGACTTTGGTTGAAAGAAAAGTGACCCTCATCCGTTTTTTTCTCTTCAAAAAATTAATTCATAGACCCCATGATAGGGATGTGTTTCTATATGTAACCTAATTTTTGGAGTTCTAATTTTTTTATTTTATCTTAAAATAATAATAAAAAAAAATTCAAATTGTTGAGATTTATGACTGAAATCGTCAAGATCATTGTAAACAAGATTGATCACACAATAATTTATGTTCAGATGTTACAATCAACAATTTAGATTTGTTAGTTTGATGCATTGCAAAACAATTCTAGGTCGTGGGTTTAAATCCAATTTATCTATACACACACACAAAAACAAACAAATAAATACAATTATCACAATGACATGAATAAAAAATAAAAAATTATGCATAAAAATTTAATAATTCTTTGAATCGTATATTGACCAATCACATTAAGTTGCATGTATTAAAATTTATTTAATATGATTTAAAAAATAATTTATATTAAAAAAACTAATAATACACATGTACAAAATCATAGGTATACAAAGAAAAAAATCTATGATTTGGGCACATGGCATATTATTTATCAGGACTGTAATGGAAATGCACTCGTCACAAATTGCATCCTGTGATTGGTCAATCCAAATTATTTAAAATTTCATGCAAAAAAATTCTCATAACTTATCTAAAATATAAAAATAAAATAATAATTAATGTTTTAAATGAACATATTATTATCTAAAATATTAAAATAAAATAATAATTAATATTTTAAATGAACATATTAGTCAGAAGGAGTTCTAGGATTTTTCATGATAAGCACACTTACAAAATCATAGGTATTCGAAGAAAAAAATCTATTATTTGAGCACATGGCATACTATTTATCAAGACTGGACTGTAATGAAAATGCGCTCATCACAAATTGCATCCTGTGATTGGTCAATTCAAATTATTTAAAATCCCATGCAAAAAATTTCTCATAATTTATCTAAAATATAAAAATAAAATAACAATTAATGTTTTAAATGAACGTATTACTCAGAAGGAGTTCTAGGATTTTTCATGATAAACTTTTATTCATTCAGAGATGATAAGGTGAGAAAGAAAAGATTAATAGTCCTCAATCTTTATAGACAATAATATTAAAATTAAACTGTACAACAACCAAAATTCAAACATTTTCATCTTCTTCTTCTTTGGCCTGTTTGCTCTCTCTCTTCTTATATTCGCCCCCACTTATTAGTCTTAGAGAAACAGTTAAAGTTTTTTTTCTCTGGTTATTAGTTAATTAGTTAATCACAGTAGCGGTAGTTGGTGGATTGATCTCTAGATCAGTCGAACAAAGAGAGAGTCAAAAAACTTGAACCAAAGGAGCACTCGTAGATGCTGCTTTCACTTGCTGTGATTCGTCTTCGTCTTCCTCCTCAGCATCCCAAAGAAAATGCGCATATGATCCCAACACATAGCTGCACAATTTTATAATCAAAATCAAATCTTCATCACAACTCATTCAACCAAGTATATGATCCACAAATCAAATATGTTATTCTCAATTACCAGTCGTCAGGAGACGATTGAACGGCTTGATCAAAGTAAGTTTTAGCTCTCTCTCCATCTCTATAAGTGTCCCAAATCAAATTTCCGTACAGAGACAACACTTCTCCGTCTCCTGGACTCGCTAATATCGCTCTCTCGTAATACTCCTCAGCTCTCACCACATCTCTCTCCACCTTTATTGATCAACAATTTGATACACAAAATAAAATCAACAAGATCAGATCAAAATCAAAGATCTACAAACAAAGAGCAAAATCAACAACTTCAGATTCAAACAAAGAGAGACAAAGAATCACAGTACCTCATGCAAGAATTTGCCGTAATTCCTTAAAAGCAGAGGATTTTGTGGATCCATCTTCAACATCTCTTGATAATAAGCATTGATCTTGCTCTGATCTGCGCCATCACTACCTAAACTACCATCACTATCACCTCCGTCACCGCCGCCACCGATTTTCTTTCCTTTTCCGATTCCTCCACCGGAAAACTCAATCTCCTCCGGCAAAACCTCATTTTCCGGCAAAATTCCAGAACTACACCGATCTAAAATTTTCTTCTTAAGAACCACAGATCTTCCACTATTTTCTCCCAATAGATCTTCTTCATCCACCTCTGGTATTCTCGATGGAAACGATCGTGAACCGGTCTTGGAAAACCGGTTCGAGACCTTGTAAACCGATTGGATCATGTCGGTTTCTGAAAACGCTCTTCTGATGTACTTTGGAAGATTTTTCTTGTTTTTGATCTCCAAATGCAGAGAAGATCTCGGAGAAGATGATTGATTCTTATCGGAAAATAAGATTCCGATGGCGGAATCGTGATAAGAGTTGGAAAACTTTTGCGAATCGTGAATAGGAGAGAAGAGAACCGGTTCCGAACCGGTTCGAATAAGAACAGATGTCATGATAGACCGGACCGTAAGAGAGCAAACCTAAGAAGAGAGCACTTCTCAGTCCTGACTGAGAGCGAAAAAGCAGTGTGGGAAGTGTGAATTTTATAGGTAGCTAAACGCCGTTAGTGACAGAGACGGCGTTAAGTGAACATGTTTGAGGAAATGACACGCGTGATGTTTCACGTGAGGGTGTAACCCCACTGTCCCATTGTCCATTCATGAACTTCCACGTGTCTCAAGACCGTGACTAACTTGAACGTCATTTTCGCCACGTGTACGTACGGAAATCGATGTGTTGATTTTGTCTTAAAAGTTCGTTACATAATTTATAATGCCTCTTGACGTAAGTCTTCTTGAAAGGTTAACATAGATAATGACCTTAATACCCCCCAAACCAGACATCTTTAACCTTATTGTTTGTAGATATTTTAACATAAAAGATATTGATTAGGTTAATAACTTTTTACACTAGAACTGTTCCTCAAAATTTTCTAAATCATGAGAAGGGAAAGGTAGTTGACATGAAAGAAAAGAATATGAACCCCACCAACCATCCCAATTCATTGATAAAGGTTGTTAACTAATCAATTATTGACACTTTCTATAGATAACTCCCTTCACATCACCTTATAATCGAATCTAATCAATCCATAGATGTATTTATTGGTTTGGAACCTTAAGATAAGATGGAGTTTAAGTGGTTAGGTAAGAAAGATGGAGGTAAAAAAATCTGAATTGATTTATGAGGATGCAAATTTTCTTTCAATTTCATTATCCTTTCTTTCAGTTTGATAGTTAATCTTATATTTTGATTGTTATTTATATTGTTTCTGTAATTACACTTCAACGATGAAGTTAGTAGAAATTTTAAAAAAAATTCATATTATATAATAGAAAATTACCTATCTTACCTTCAATATTAATTTTTATATATTTTTTGAAAATCTTTAGACATATCATAATTGTGCTTGTTATATCTCATGTATCAAAATGATCGAAATCACAGTACATGATTCTTTAGAGATTTGATTTCATAAAATATTCTTCTGTTCATGATGGATACATATCGGTATTTGAGAGTGGTGTTTCTGTTGCACCTAATTTCTAGAGTTCGCGTGGTTTAATTACATCATTAAAATCTCACTCATTGGAGTGTGCATAGCCGCCATTTAAACCCTTGAATTATAATATTCTCTTCATCATAATTATCCCAAAGGTTTTATAATAGAATGATTTAGATTTATTGAAAGTGATCATTCTTTGGGGCTCGTCTCATACTCAAATTACTGTTAAATATTTTCCGAACCGCACAATTCCCACGCGGTATTGGCCTCGAGCTTCTGGATTAGATTAGTTTCTCACTACTTTTATGTGATTTAACCATATGTTTCTATTATCAATAATTCTTTCTTAAGTTTCTATTCTATGCGTTTAATCATGATTGATTGTGATCGTTAGGGTATTAGTGTAATTTAGTAAAGTTGTTAAAGTGAATAAAGTAAATGAACAAAGAAAAGAAAATACCTGGGACTCAGCTAATGGTTTTGGGAGTTTATTCAGAGCTCCACTATCAGATCCAGTGCTCCAGGATGTTGAATAGCCACCGAACTCAACATCCCTGTTGGATATTCTGTTGGCCACCCATAGAAATATAAACACAATTTTCATTTGTTGGATTCAAAATTAACTTAAAAAACAAGAATTGATCTCTAAGAAAATTTATATATTTTCCTTTAATCTCATTCATCTGTTTGTTTGACAGAGAATCTCAACCGTTGATTGAATATAAAAAAGTTCTAAATTTAATTATTTAAAACAAAAATAATCCCACATGAAGGATACTTAACTAACCCTCGTGAGTAGAGGGTCTAAACCCTAAGAACGTTAGATCCAAGAAATGCAAAGTAGTTGACCTTCCGGCTATAACGACATTAAATAAGAAGACTCACGTTATGATTCATTCCCCCCATTCCCCCTTTTAACTCAACGTACATGCATCTATCATCACAAATTTGTGATTCAAAGAGATTTTTTTTTATAAAAAAAAAAAAAACTCTCATAAGGGAATCACATTTTTATGTGATAAGTAAAATGATCAAATGTATCAAGAAGCAATGAAATCTTTTGCTCCAATCTAGATCTCAAGAGTTTGATCAAGATAGAAATAAAAATTGATTATTAGAGTTAATTTTATTTAATTAAATAAAATTAATTGTAACCACATTAAAAATAGGGGACCAATGTAGTTTTTGCTCATATATTAGTGGACCCACACCTAAAAAATTAGTTTGATTGATGATTTCTAACTACTTTATAAAGATAGATTATATTTTGTTGCATGTGTCAAAAAAATTTCGTGCAATCGAGACATGCAAGGACATCTTATGATATGTTTTAAAAAGTACAAAATGAAAGACAAAAAATAAAATAGAGGGTTTCATGTATTGTGTAAAAATATGATAATAAAGAAAAAAAAAATTCCATGGTTAGAAATCACCAATCAAACTCAGTGCACTTATTTGTGACAAATTTATCATTTGATCTTGATTAGATAGCAAAAGGTCTAGGGTCAATTTAGTCTTTTCACATCCAGTGTATGGGTTAACGGAAATAATACACTGCCCATACCACGCGGGAGATAACGACGTTTGTTTCAAACGCCAGGGACAAACGACACTAAACGGGGGCTCAGGATAAGTTTCATCACGTGATTGGTAATGATGGGAGGTGATGAACCGCGTGAAAAATGACACGTGGACGATACGACGACATACGTGTCGTAAGAAAATGATGGGAACCTATACCTCTTAAGTCCAATTTTGTAGGGCCCACTTCAATGACAAATAAGGAAAGATTCCATAAGCTGGAATGCATATCAGGGTATCGCTGTAGTTTCTCAGTCCCTATTGGTCAGTTGTCAACAACACAAGTAGGCCATGAAATGGGTCGCATCCGGATCCGGATATTTTTTTTCTAATCAACCCATCCCTGATCCGGATATTGTTTTTCTAATTAACCCATCCATGTCTCCTGGTATAATTCTGATGAGAATCGTTGAATTTACAAATCAAGAAATTCACGCAACTTACGTTTGGTGATGTAAAAAAAAAATATTTAAGAAATTAAAAAAAGATAAAATGACACTTACAAATACTGACAAGTGTCCAATGTCTAGCATACTTAGAGAATTGATCTCATGGGACCAACATATGCCATAACTAAGATCGAACGAATGAAAATGATTCAAAGAAAGTTAAAACTTTGAGAATCAAGAGTTAACACTTTTATTTATATTAAGTGAGGATTCTAAAAACAATATTTATGATTTTTAATGATAAACCGTATTACTTTATCAAGATTTCTCTTATATTTATTGTCAAAGTGTGATCATAGAATTTACAAGAAGAGAAATCGAAAATTGATAATCCTAAGAAGAGGAAAGAGATGGAACAACATTGCCATCGAAGAAAATTAAATGCACCAATGCTTGAGATCTCTCTCTTTCTTTACGTGATAGTGGGGCCTAAAATCAGCATAGATTGGCTGGGTTGGAAGGAGGGGGTGGTGGTGTTAATGGGTCAAATTGGAATCAAGTGTAATTACTAGTTATTGGGTTGGAAAGCTCATGTCTCATGACCAATTCAAGATCTTATCGAAACAGAGGCAATGGAAATGTATTTATTGAATATTAAGGATAATTTGTGCATACTCAAGCTCACAATAATTGAATGGAATTTTTGGGGGTTTCTTGACTTTCTTACATGGCCAAATCTCTCTCTCACTCTCATTTACAGTGCCAAGCTTTGGTGGACTACATAGTTAGAGGTGATTGAAGTGACAAGGAGACATGTTCTTCCAAGCTACCTCCCACAATTATTAGATGTTACAACATAAACCATATGATGAAATGGTCGACGAAATCAGTATAGTGTTACAACATCAACCCTTTGATGGAATTATCCACCAATTCATCAACTTATATCATTATTATGATATACGATGCATCAATTCATCATAATCAAAGTCTCATCCTAAATATATACATGAATCACCAATTAAACGAGGGAAGCTCAAAATGGGTCTCATCTCCTTCTCAGTTTTATCAATTTTCAACTTCTTAATTTTGCAAGAAATGAGAGTTAAGTTGTTCACCAATGAGTGCTAGGCATAGTGGTTAGGTCTTTTACCAACAAAGGAGAAGTCTTGAGTTTAAGTCTCTTTGTTGACCACCCACATGAACTTTTCCCATCGTAACTAGTATGTGTGATTTGTGAGGGTACTGCATGTAGGAGTGCAACTTGGTCTGGTTCAAACCGAGCCAAACTAATAGCTTTGTTGTGATTTAGTTTGGTTTGAAACAATTTGAAGTTCGATTCCGAGTTACGAAAATGGAGAACCGATGAATTTGATTTGGTTCTTATATCAAGTTTGTATAAAATCGAACCAGACCGAGCACCGAACCCCTATGCAATAAATAACTATATATGTATTTAATATTTATTATGAATTATTTTAGGAGTTTGGACATAGATTAGTGATCTTTTATGAATAAATTAATGAATTTTTATGGTTAGATGTATAATTTATTTTATAAAATTTTATGTTTATTTTTTCATTAAAAAATATTACTTATAATTTATAAAATATTGGCAATTCGTAGAATCGAATCAAATCAAACCGACTTTAATTCGGTTTGGGTTGGTTTGGTTCCAAAGGAATTTGGTTCGATTTTGGTTCTTATTTAGTAGAGTGGACATATGTCGATTTGATTCGAATTTGACCTCAAATCGAACCAAGTTGCACCTCTAACTGCATGTACCCACGCGGGGAGGGGGGGGGGGGTCACCCCTAGTAGTCGAGCTTACAAGTTTGAACACCCTTGTCAGGGACAAATTATGGTGGGGGTCCTTGCCCTTAAAAGTAGGGGTGCAACTAGATTCCACTAAATAAGAATTAAAATCGAATCGAAATGTAAATTGAATTGAACCAACCCAAACCAAACTAAGGTTAGTTTGGTTTCATGTAGGGATGCAACTTGGTTCGGGTTGGTTCAGTTTAGAACAAAATCAGAACTGAACCGACCAAGGTCGGTTCTATTATATGGGAACTAGAACCGAATTGAATTTGTCTAGAACTGAACCAACCCAAATCGACCTTAATTCAGTATGATTCGGTTCGATTCCAAAGTTACCAAAAAACTTCTTAAACAAATAGTTTTAATAAAAAATATTTAGACTTACTAAATATTTAGACTCCCATCACTATGTTAGACTTACAAATTAGTGAAATCTTTTTAATTAAAATAAATAAAATTGTAAATGCAAGACTCCCATCACCATGTTAGTTAATTATTTGAAACTATAGACATATCATTTTAATCTTCAATATTATAATTAGACAAGGATCTCATGTAAAGTTAACTTATTAAAATTATAACAGCACTCCATTGATTTTATATATTACAATGAATAAGAACCTAATGCAAATCGAAAGGCATCGAAATTAATACTTAAAATAACAAAAAAAATCTTTATAAAATCTTTGTCAACACAAGTTACACTTTCGACATTTTTAAATCTTTGGTAATTATTTGAAAATTTTCCCTTAAATTATTTATAAAATAATAATTATAATTTTTTTAATATTTCCTAAATCTTATTTTTGAAATAAATATGCATTTGTTCATGTGACTTTTTAGTCAGATTTAATTTCAAATACACAAGCTTTAGAGTTAGAGAGAGGCGCTTTGGAGCTAGTGTGGACTGTGGAGACCACGATTGTCCCCACAAACCTCTCTACGACTGACCAGACTGAGAGAGAGAGAGAGAGGACTTGATGAACTCATCAGAGTTGAGAGGCTGCACCTCAACCTTGCAAGAGACGAGAGAGAGGATAACCTATTAGAGTTGAGAGGCAGCCCGCAACAGCACCTCAGCCTTGCAAGTTGCAAGAGAGAGACAAATCATCGGTCATCAGAGTTGAAAAGCAACTCACAGGTCACAACCACACCTCAGTTATAAGAGACGATATAGAGAGAGAGATAGTAGAAGAGGGAAAGTTGCAAGAGACGTCCTAGGGTTTTATTTATTTTGAAAAAAATTTATATTTTATTTTAAAATAACATCTTGGTTCGGTTATTTACAAAGTCTAAACCAAGAACTGAACGGAGCTCATCGATTCTTCATTTTTTAAACCTAAAACCAAATTGTTACTCAATTTAAACTGAGCCAAACCGATCCAAAATTTACAATTTCGTTTGGTTCTCGGTTTGAACTGGATTAAGTTGCACCCCTAGTTTCATGGGTTGTCATATCCTATAAACTTAGTTGGAAACGACATATTTTTAATTAATAAATAATATACATGAAATTTCATATAATATATCATTAATCTATTCATTAAAAAAATCATTAATTTATCCCCAAAAGGTCATTAATCTATGTGCTAACTTCTAAAATAATTTATAATAAATGAATATATTTATTTATCGTATAAGATTGGATTTGATTATATAAAAACCTTGAATCGGAACCGAACAAAATTGATCGGTCCTCCATTTTCTAAACTTAGAACCGAACTTCAACTTGTTCCAAACCGAACCGAACCAATCCAAAGCCATCGCTTTAGTTTGGCTCTTAGTTTGAACTAGACCAAGTTGCACCCTCACCTACAAGAATGCTCAAAATCAATAAGGTTATGAGCTATTTAATATAGATAAGGTGAATACATTATAATAATGTGCATGAGAATCTCATCACATATCCCCAAGATATTAGATTTGCATCCATTAGGTTCAATTAAATTTGTTAAGAATTCTTGGATGTTGATTACATTTGGTCATTTGGATTTATATAGATTGAAACATCATCCACTAATACAAAAAGACAATCAATCAATCCAATATTCAAATACACTAAATTAATATTAATTGATGCAAATCTAACATCTTCAAGATATATGATGAGATATACTTTAGCAATGATATATAATATCTCATGCACATTATTATAATGCATAGACCTTATCTCTATTATTATTGTGAGAGATGTTGCCCTCACAAAAAAAAATCCCTTCTTAATTGCTCCCACTTGGGCAAAATCCAGGCTTCATCCCTTACACTTATCATCATTTAAATAATAAAATAAAAAATTGTTCACCATCAGGGCTTCTAAAACACATTCCCAAATGCTATTTAATTTAATTTTTGTTTTTTTTCTGTTTTATGTTAAAATTTCGTTTACATCAACTTGCAAGTGTACTAACCACGACCTTAACTGAAACATTTTTAGAAAGATTCTATTGGCACTCCAAATTTTAATTATTACACCCTAATTAAAAATTTAAAAAGAAAAAAAAAAAGCAAATGATTGAGAATAAGTAAAAGTTGAGGTGACAAAAGAATCTCTCTCTCTCTCTCTCTCTCTCTCTCTCTCTCTCTCTCTCTCTCTATATATATATATATATATATATATATATATATGGGTCCCGTTCGCCACCCTTAGTTTTACCACACACTTTAACAAACGCGTTTTGTCTTACATAGGTTAGAAGTTTCGGAATGAGCTGATTTTTGGTGAGGATGATCTCTATGGTGAGGAGATCATCCTCACCAAAAATCAGCTCATTCCAAAACTTCTAACCCCATCAAAATTGATTTACAAAAAATGGACGGTCCACGATTTTTCAACGTGTAAACATAGGGCTAAACATTTCGGAATGGGCTGATTTTTGGGGAAGATGATCTTCTAATCATAGAGATCATCCTCACCAAAAATCAACTCATTCCAATACTTCTAACCCATGTAGGACAAAAAACGTTTGTTAAAGTGTGTGGTAAAACTTAGGGTGCTGAACATTTCCCTATATATATATATATATATAGGGTCCCGTTCGCCACCCATAGTTTTACCACACACTTTAACAAACGCGTTTTGTCTTACATGGGTTAGAAGTTTCGGAATGAGCTGATTTTTGGTGAGGATGATCTATATGGTGAGGAGATCATCCTCACCAAAAATCAGCTCATTCCAAAACTTCTAACCCCATCAAAATTGATTTACAAAAAATGGACGGTCCACGATTTTTCAACGTGTAAATATGGGGCTAAACATTTCGGAATGGGCTGATTTTTGGGGAGGATGATCTTCTAATCATAGAGATCATCCTCACCAAAAATCAGCTCATTCCAAAACTTCTAACCCATGTAGGACAAAAAACGTTTGTTAAAGTGTGTGGTAAAACTTAGGGTGCTGAACATTTCCCTATATATATATATATATATATATATGAACAGTGTTCCTAAGACTCATATTGGGACTCACATTGCGACACACCGTTTTGTCTTATATGGGCAAAAATATTTGGAATGGGCTGATTTTTTGTGAGGATGATCTCTATGGTGAGGAGATCATCCTTGCCAAAAATCAGCTCATTATGAAACTTCTAGACCGTCCAATTTTTGTTGAAAAATTATAGACCGTCCAATTTTTGTAAATCAATTTTGATGGGGTTAGAAGTTTTGGAATGGGATGATTTTTTGCCAGGATGATCCCCTCATCACAGAGATCATCCTCACAAAAAATTAGCTCATTCCAAACATTTTTGCCCATATAAGACAAAACGGTGTGTCGCAATGTGAGTCTCAATATGAGTCTTAGGAACGTGACCCTATATATATATATATATATATATATATATATATATATATATATATATATATATATGGGTCCCGTTCGCCACCCTTAGTTTTACCACACACTTTAACAAACGCGTTTTGTCTTACATGGGTTAGAAGTTTCGGAATGAGCTGATTTTTGGTGAGGATGATCTCTATGGTGAGGAGATCATCCTCACCAAAAATCAGCTCATTCCAAAACTTCTAACCCCATCAAAATTGATTTACAAAAAATGGACGGTCCACGATTTTTCAACGTGTAAACATGGGCTAAACATTTCGGAATGGGCTGATTTTTGGGGAGGATGATCTTTTAATCATAGAGATCATTCTCACCAAAAATCAACTCATTTCAAAACTTCTAACCCATGTAGGACAAAAAACGTTTGTTAAAGTGTGTGGTAAAACTTAGGGTGCTGAACATTTCCCTATATATATATATATATATATATATATATATAGGGTCCCGTTCGCCACCCTTAGTTTTACCACACACTTTAACAAACGCGTTTTGTCTTACATGGGTTAGAAGTTCCGGAATGAGCTGATTTTTGGTGAGGATGATCTCTATGGTGAGTAGATCATCCTCACCAAAAATCAGCTCATTCCAAAACTTCTAACCCCATCAAAATTGATTTACAAAAAATGGACGGTCCACGATTTTTCAACGTGTAAACATGGGGCTAAACATTTCGGAATGGGCTGATTTTTGGGGAGGATGATCTTCTAATCATAGAGATCATCCTCACCAAAAATCAGCTCATTCCAAAACTTCTAACCCATGTAGGACAAAAAACGTTTGTTAAAATGTGTGGTAAAACTTAGGGTGCTGAACATTTCCCATATATATATATATATATATATATATATATATATATATAGAGGGTCAGGTTCAAGGGCCATATGAGAAAACATATAAGAAAACTTTCGACGGTTAATATAATTTTAAAATATGGGTTAGAAATTTTGGATTGAGCTGATTTTTTGTGAGGATGATCTCTATGATGGGAAGATCATTCAAAAAAAAAATCAGCCCAATCTGAAACTTCTAACCCCATTAAAAGTGATTTAAATGTGGACCGTCAATTTTTTACCAATTTTTATCACTAATTTGTAAATCACTTTTGATGGATTTAGAAGTTTCTGATTGAGCTGATTTTTTGTGAGGATGATCTTCTCATCATAGTGACCATCCTTGCAAAAAATCAGCTCAATCCAAAACCTCTAACCCATATTTTGAAAAACGAAAGTTTTCTTATATGTTTTCTCATATGGCCCTTGAACCTGACCCATATATATATATATGGGTCCCGTTCAGCACCTTAAGCTTTACCACACACTTTAACAAACGTGTTTTGTCTTACATGGGTTAGAAGTTTTGGAATTGGCTGATTTTTGATGAAGATGATCTCTATGGTGAGGAGATCATCCTCACCAAAAATCAGCTCATTCCAAAACTTCTAATCCCATCAAAAATGGACGATCCACGATTTTTCAACGTGTAAACATGGGGCTAAATATTTCGGAATGGGCTGATTTTTGGGGAGGATGATCTTCTAATCATAGAGATCATCCTCACCAAAAATCAGCCCATTCCAAAACTTCTAACCCATGTAGGACAAAAAATGTTTGTGGTAAAACTTAGGGTGCTGAACATTTCCCTATATATATATATATATATATATATATGGGTTAGGTTCAAAGGTCAACCATTTCAACACACATATAGACAACGTGTTTTGTCTTATATGGGCAAAAATGCTTGGAATAGACTGATTTTTTGTGAGGATGATCTCTATGATGAGGAGATCATCCTTGCCAAAAATCAGCTCATTATGAAACTTCTAGACTGTCCAATTTTTGTTGAAAAATTATAGACCGTCCAATTTTTGTAAATCAATTTTGATGGGGTTACAAGTTTTGGAATTGGATGATTTTTTGCCAGGATGATCCCCTCATCACAGAGATCATCCTCACAAAAAATCAGTCCATTCCAAATATTTTTGCCTATGTAAGACAAAACACGTTGTCTATATGTGTGTTGAAATGGTTGTCCTTTGAACCTGACCCTATATATATATATATATATATATATATATATATATATATATATATATATATATATGGTCCCGTTCGGCACCCTAAGTTTTACCACACACTTTAACAAACGCGTTTTGTCCTACATGGGTTAGAAGTTTCGGAATGGGCTGATTTTCGTGAGGATGATCTCTATGGTGAGGAGATCATCCTCACCAAAAATCAGCTCATTCCAAAACTTCTAATCCCATCAAAAATGATTTACAAAAAATGGACGGTCCACGATTTTTCAACTTGTAAACATGGGGCTAAACATTTCGGAATGGGCTGATTTTTGGGGAGGATGATCTTCTAATCATAGAGATCATCCTCACCAAAAATCAGCCCATTCCAAAACTTCTAACCCATGTATGGTAAAACTTAGGGTGCTGAATATTTCCCATATATATATATATATATATATATATAGGGAAATGTTCAGCACCCTAAGTTTTACCACACACTTTAACAAACGTTTTTTGTCTTACATGGGTTAGAAGTTTTGGAATGGGCTGATTTTTGGTGAGGATGATCTCTATGATTAGAAGATCATCCTCCCCAAAAATCAGCCCATTCCGAAATGTTTAGCCCCATGTTTACAAGTTGAAAAATCGTGGACCGTCCATTTTTTGTAAATCATTTTTGATGGGGTTAGAAGTTTTGGAATGAGCTGATTTTTGGTGAGGATGATTTCCTCACCATAGAGATCATCCTCACCAAAAATCAGCCCATTCCGAAACTTCTAACCCATGTAGGACAAAACGCGTTTGTTAAAGTGTGTGGTAAAACTTAGGGTGCCGAACGGGACCCTATATATATATATATATAGATATAGTTCAAGGGCCAACTTTTGGGCAAAACATTTTTCAAAACATGAGTTAGAAGTTTTGGAACGGACTGATTTTTGGTGAGGATGATCTCTACGATGAGGAGATCATCCTCACCAAAAATCAGCCCATTCTAAAACTTCTAATCCCATCAAAAATAATTTACAAAAAATGGACGGTCCACGATTTTTCAACTTGTAAACATGGGTTAAAAGTTTTGGAATGGGCTGATTTTTGGTGAGGATGATCTCCTCACCGTAGAGATCATCCTCACCAGAAATCTGCCCATTCCAAAACCTCTAACCCATGTTTTGCCAAAAAGTTGGCCCTTGAGCGTGACCCTATATATAATATATGTATATATATATATATATATATATATATATATCTTTTGGGTTTAAGAGTTATATAAGCCTAATTATAATTGTAAACTATTTAAATTGTTTGAACGTGTTATAATTTTTTTAAATGTTGAGATTATAATTTAGCCAAACCTTTGTAATGTTTGAAGAGTTTTGTTTTAATCTTGAATTGGGGTGTAGCAAGTAAAAGTTGGGGTTACAATCATAACTCTCTATTTTTATATATAATAGGACGTTTAAAACAGTAGGAGAAATGAGGAATACTAAGATAAATGTCAACAGAAAATAGAGAAAAGAAAAAAAAAAAAAGCAATACCACAATATCACCAGGAAAAAAAAAAAAAAAAAAAAAACCGAACCAAAGAAGCTTGAATTTTTCTTTTGAAAATTTAGCAAAATTACAAAATCATAAAAGTTCAAATATTTTTGTAAATAATGAATTTATTGCGGTTTTATATTTGATTGAAAACTATTTTTTCTTAAATAATACATGCTCAATTTATGAAGAATCCACCAAATAAAAAATAAGCAAAACTATTGAATCTAACAAAAAACACCTATCATGCATTTTACAAAAAATAAATGAAAATTTAACATATATGCAAATATTTTGACAATTATATTGGATCATCCGTTAAATATATTTTATTTTTATTTTTTTGATTTTAGTATATCAACCATTCTGCATGTGTTCAACAGTTAAATATAATCATTTTTACGTGAAAAAACATGTAGAAATTCAAATTTGTGACTTACATAACAAATTCAATCGTCACTAAACACTTGTATTGAGATATGTAATACATGTATGAAGGGAGTTGAAATTATAATTTTCCTTTTATTTATTTAAAGATGAACTCATCGAAGAAAAAATAAATAAATAAATCTTCTACCCTGATCTTATCTTTGGGAGCATTCTATAAAATATAATTAAAGGACTTTTATCTGTAATGAGAAAAATGATGAGCCTCTTTGACGTTAGTAAATAATTGATGTAAGTTACTTAGAAGATCTTTGTCTCATCTACACCTTTTGCATTAAAATATTGAAATATCATCTTAAGTGCGTTCTCACTGATAAAGAAGGGTACATTATTTTGTCCTCAAATAAGATTGAAATAAAAAAAAAATCATTTTTTAATTAAAAAATTACTTTTATTCTTCATTAGAAGACATAAAATTGATCAGGTAAATGATCGCCTTGTCTCCAGAATCTTCGTCTTCCTTTAAACTAAACATAAGTCCTTTTCCAAAACTTAGTCTCTATCTTAATAAGTGATATCTTCATATATTTTATTACTACGTCAATTCATTTCATTTTCAGTCTCATTTTATTTCTATCTTTTCTTTTTAGATTAAACATATCCTGACTCGAAAATTTGTACTCATTCGACATGGCAAATGCATATAACCATAGATCTTTTTCTTTGTGTATCTCGAAGAAAAAAAGGTCTCTGATTCTGTGCACTTGTCACATCCATCGTGTACAAAGCAAGTGAGATTTTTTGAGTTAGAATATCACGCCTCTTTCTTTAAAATATAAAATCTTTAACTTTCACTACATCAACTACAAGAGTCTTTTCATTTGCATTTCATTCCATTATGAATGTGCTCATTTTTATTTTATTGTAACTCTACCTATGTAATGTACCCTTTGTGGGGAAATAAATTCTCTGACTTATGAGATAATGCTACGTGTCATTTAGGAACATGGATTATTCTCTTTTTTTCCGACCGTCTCTGAAAATTCGCTCAGGATTTGGGCAACAAAATTAAAGGGATTCTTAGAGAGAATATCTTATACGATTCCAATCCCATGATAAAAGGAGATAAGGTTGGAAACGTGTAAATAAAGAATTCTTTCTCTATAAATAAGGATGGATCCCTATATCAAAGGTACGCAATACTTCTACAAAAAAACTCTATTTCAAAAGATTTTCACTAAATCTTGCTTAGGCATCAGAGGCTCAGTGTAACAGGGAACAAAGGAGTTTTCTGATAATATTGTGCATCATACGAAAGAAAAGTAATCTCGAGGGAATCACAAAAATTGCCTCTACAATTGGCGTCGTCCGTGGGAACGAAAGCAGCAAACACAACATACACATAACAGACACAAGGAACAATAACAAGAGCTGGAACAAAAGCAACGAAAATTGCAATGACGAGATTAATCTTGGAGAACCAAGCACTTGCGGTCCATGAGGCACAAGGAAATCAGAACCCTGCAAAATATTTTCAAACTCTACTGATGCAGGTTAGGGCAGAGTTTCAGCAAAATATTGATCGGCAATCCGACGAGATTAGAGTCCTCAGGAGGGAAAATGGGCAGTTGCAGCAACAGAAAACAAAGTTGGAGAACATATGGGGAAATGATGATTACACACACCAAACTGTGAATCATGATCCAAAGGTGTGGTAGGAACCAAATCAGGTCAACCAAGGGCACAACCTACCACCGAACCCTCTGACTCTCGAAGAAGTGGAAGATTCGCTAAGGCGAAAAGAGGACATTGCGAATAGGAGAGGGCAAGTGGGACTACTTGCTCATTTGGTGGTCAGAGATCTAAGTATATCGCCATTCACAAAGGCGATCCAGAATGTCGGACTATTGAGAATGTTCCACATGCAGAAGTTTG
Source organism: Akebia trifoliata (assembly GCF_017979445.1). Taxonomy (NCBI): domain Eukaryota; kingdom Viridiplantae; phylum Streptophyta; class Magnoliopsida; order Ranunculales; family Lardizabalaceae; genus Akebia; species Akebia trifoliata. Next base: position 38,668,114 of record NC_141385.1, on the reverse strand, counting down.
ATTCCTTCGATAAGACCAAGGGTCTTGTTGAGCATGTCATGCATTATAAGAACTTGATGATCCTTTATCAGGGGGATGATGCACTCATCTGCAAGATGTTCCCATCCACTCTAAGATAGGAAGCCATCTCTTGGTTTCAAGACTTACCGAAAGGCTTGGTTGAAGACTTCTAGCAGTTAAAAGAGTTATTTGTGGCTCAATAAATATATAATCGACGTAGGAAGGTCAAAGTCAACATCCTATTTTACTTAAGGCAAGAGAAGAATGAGAGCGTTTGCTCGTTCTCGGCTCGCTTTTATATGTAGTTGTTAATGGTAAAAAACCCTGAAAATAACATTATGATTCAGGCTTACGTCAACAAGGTTATACCAAAGACCAAGTTGCACAAAGAATTGATTACCAACCTTCAAAAAGTAATGGAAGAAATAATGGTAGTGTAATACCCTGAATTTTTTATTCATATCTCGAAGAAAATCAAATAGTAGAATTTTAAGAGAATTCTGAAAGTGAAACTTAAGGTAAAACTTTCAGATTTTTTTCTGTTCACTTTTAATGAAATTTGACTTCAATATTGAATTCAAAATTGCTGAAAAACAGACTTTAACCTATAAGCTTACTCAAATTCGAGTTCAGACGAAAAAATTGTAAATCCCCAATTTTCAGGTCGGACAAGGTTAAAAATGTAAAAAAAAAATTAGAGAAAGAATTGGAAGAATTCGATTGTACCATTAAGTCCGCAACAAAAAATTATGAAAAATAAAGTATTCAGTCATCAATTTTCGAGTCCGAAAAGTCGAATTATCATAAAAACTGGAAATAACTTTAAAAATACAAATTTCGTCTCGATATTTCTTTATATAAAAGAATTAGATTTTTTTTATTTTCAATGTCTTCCCCAAGGCGTTAAAAACCAGTAAAAAAAAAAAGACAACTCAAAACGTTAGTTTTTCAATCAATTTACAACGAATTTTCGTCGCAATCAGGACTCCATTGACCGTTAGTAAAGAAGGGAAAGTTGTCCGTGTCAATACTACAAATCCATATCATCACTCTCTCTCTCTCTTCTTCTTTTTCTCCATTTTTTTTTATCAAAAATTAATCAAACCATAAAGTGGGTTTCATCCCAAAATTTCATCGACTTAGAGTTCAAACTGTGCTCCGTAGAATAAGGAAAAAAAAAACGTCATCGTTGAGATCTTTGAAATCATCAGATTCATTTAAAAAATCAGCCGCATCAAAATTTGATTTGCCTTAATTTCCATACACATTCTTTGTTTTTAACAATAAAAGATAAGTAGGGGTTTATGATTCTTTCTAATAATAGTAAATTTTAAAAATGCATTTAAAATTTTTATCAATCTTTTGATTTATTTGAAAAAGTATAATTTTCTTTATTTATTTTAAATTCATGAGAAATATATGTGTTCGATGTATTTAATTGTGTTTTATAACAATTTATATGTTGGTGGGACATTTCACCAAATTATTTCCATCAGTTCGGTTCTATGTCATTGCTAGGATCTCGTTTTAATCCAAATTTTGTAGTTTTTCAATTTAAATGATAAAAATTAATTTTAAAGTTTGAAAAATGATTTTATATTAAATGAATTTACATTGATTTGATAAATATCAAAAAATTACTAATACCACAAAAAGGAAAAGATGGATAAAATAATAAAATCTCAGAATCACACCCGATGGGTGATATATGCATTTTACATTATTGTGATATGTGTAGGTTGAATGGATATCTGGAGTTAATTTACTTTATGATGTTACGAGATGACTTGAATGTTTATTTACTTTTTGTTGGCGTGAAACGATGTTTAAATTTGTGCAAGAGTGCGTCGTATTGTATTGTTATTTAATTTAGTCTAGGTGGGTACAGTTTCATAGTAGGAAACTTGATATACATTCTCAACACTATATATATATATATATATTATGAACTGTTAAAGAGTTTGCGAATACCTGAAATGATAGTCCGTCATATCATCCGGAGTAATACTATCCTGAGATGTATGATAGAGACAACTAAGCTTATATGTGGTATGAGACGTGTATGAAAATGATGTTACAACTGGAATTTGGATTTATTTATTTTTATCTTTTTTAGTAAACGTGCAATGTAAGGGTGGTCATACACAAGTGGGAATATATAATGGAAATCACATGTACACCTGATAGGCATTGACGAAAATGACTAGTCAATGATTACTAACAATTTAAAGTAGTCGAAAGTCTTGACAGGTCGAGAATAGACCTATTTATTATATCATGTTAAGTGGCCAACTTGAGCCGAATAAGTAGTCACCTAAGTGTAATAAATTAGAGCGACTGACCACAAAATCAGGAACTAACAGAAGAGTTCAACATTGATAAAATACTAGAGCATAATGTCCCGACTATGAGCTATCCCGTCGTAAAATCCCAACTTTCTAAATCCACTGCTCTACCATTGTGTACTATATATCTATTGTATTACTTTGAATTATAATATGAAAAGTATGTTTATTATTTCAAGTTTATCAATTAGAATTGTATAAAAAGAAAATGATATAGTATGAGTACTGTTGATTGATGAAATGTGGATTTTAACTATTTAGTTGTTCATCTCTAATTATATGTACCAGTTAATTGTAGTTTATTCTGTAAAACTTTGCATATATTGAAATAATTTAGAATGCTTACTCGTTCATATTAGAAAAGGTTATTAGTCAGAATTGTTTGTTTACCTACTATGTAAACCGTGTTACTCACATTTTCTTTTTCATTTTTTTTAGTTTTAAATGTGATATTTGACGATACGAGTATAGAGTAAGCTAGTAATGATTATCTGGTTATATTATTTACTTCTTTCGCACTCTGATCTACCTTACATTAGTATATGTATATAAAATTTCGTTACTTTTCTATTTATGTAAATATATAGGATATTATTTGTATTGTTTATCAAGTGAAGCAGGTATTTGAATGCCTTGGAATGCTAATATAAATAGAAGAAACCATGTTGAAATTTTGAGGCACCACTTAGTACCCTAAAATTTTACATGGGGTCTTGTGTTAATATTTTGGGGACACCACAGGTGGTTTGGGAAGGAAGGGAAGAGCCATCTCCAAAAAAAAAATGGTGGTGAGGGGGAGAGGGAAATGACCTTTTTCCTAAAATTTTATCCTTGAGAATAAACTCAAGGACAAGAACGGGAGGTGGATTCTCATCTTTCACACTTTTAGAAGCCAAAGAAAACGAGCATATTAGTAAAAAATGGATAAAGTCGAAATAAAAGAAATAAAAAAATGTACATATTTCCTACCCATCTAATTAAAATAATGATTTTTGAAGGTAGGTATGGACTAGCCCTCTGCATACTCTTAGGAACCCGTAAGCCTGACCGGGTAAATGAACCATTCTTTGTTAGTCTCAGGTAACTGGTGTAACACCTCCTAACTCTACCTCTTCAACGGGTAGAAGAATTCGGGCCGTCTGAGAGCATTAAAGAGCTTGTATTGGGCCCGAATATCAACAAGACCTAGTTTCTAACCCTTAGAGGGATAAGAGCCTTATAGTAGAAATTTAGCGCCTCTTGGGTCAGTGAGGGAGAGGGGAACTCTGAGGCCAACCTTGAACTGACTCTAGAGTGCAACCTTGAACTGACTCTAGAGTGCAACCGTTGTATCCCTCTCCTAAGTCTCGTCAGGGGGCCGGGGTGTCGCACCATTCCGTAGCCATGAACTCTGGAATTGAGAACGTGGCTCGAAAATCCTCCATAGAAGGCTTCGCAGGAACATAGGGTTTTTTACTCATGGTCTTCTAGGATTTTGTTTTAACAACAAAAAAAGGTACCTAGAATAGTGAAATAGAAAAATAAAAAAGGTAAAGATAGGAAGGGTACTTGAAACAGGAAAGGGAGGAGAGGAAGAAAACTGAGTTTTAACCAGAAAATTCAAACAAAGATGGAGCTTGAGAGGTGAAATCAACATTACTTCGACTAGGAAAATGGATAAAGTGAAAATGAGGGAGAAAATAAAGGTATCTATAGGAAAAATGACCTCGAGATGCATGATTCATCTTACAATCGGAGTTACCTTGGAGAAATGGCACATAATGAGCTGTCTTGGCCATCATTGCACCCAAAGAACAAGATAACCGAATGTCATACACCCTGATTTCGACCAATAGGGAAGTGCCACATGGAAAAAAATTAACCGTTGGGGAAGAAGAACAAGGGCAACAAATGTGTCCTTATAAAAAATCGACGACTCAAGGTTGTAGACCAACTAGGGCAAAACACGTGTGATAGCTAATTAATGCATGCATTGGGAACCAGAGTTGAGTTAACTCATGTCGCTTAAAAAGTTATAGGTCAAAAAAGTTGATCACTAGGTGGTAAGACATTTATGAAGTTCTCGAAAGGCTAGGATACTCCTGACCTCCCGAAAGGGGGCATTGAGGAAGGATAAATTCTTCGACATGTGAGATAACACCACGTGTCATTCAGGAACATGGATTATTGTCTTTCTTTCAACTGTCTCTAAACAGTCGCTCGAAATTTCTACGAGAATATATGGATCGAGATAACAGAATTACGTGAACAAAGAGGGATATAATCCCTGAAATCTCGGGATTTGAGTAATAGAATTAAAAGGGATTAGAGAAGATCTTATACGATTCCAATTCCATGAAAAAATCAGATGTGGCACCTCGCCAAACATTAACACAAAATTCCCATGTTAGATCTCAAAGTATTAGGTGGAACCTCGAAATTTTGGCATGGTCTCCTCTGTTTATGTTAGCATTCCAAGGCGTTCAACCTGTGTCTGATAAACGACATACAATCCTACATATATACATACAAAATTGAATATTAGCGAAAGCCTATATATATCTAATAACGTACGATAGCTCAGAATGCAGAAAATAATTTTATACACGAAATTATACAAAAATTTCTCACTCTAACAAAAGTCCTAATGCTCATAACAAAATCTATAATAATTTTGGTCTAACTAACACCACTATGGATAATAACCCCAGTACTCATCAAGTAATGGACTCTAGTCTTCTATCTGACCTACCAAATGGTCCCCACTCACTGGTTCTACGCCAGCCTCGCCAACTGCAGGCTCTAAAACTAAAAAAATAGGAAGGAAATGGTGAGTAACAATGGTTACCTAGTAGGGAAAACAAACAATTTTTGCCAATAACCCCTCCAAACATGAACGAATAAACATACTGAATCATTTTAACAATACAAGGTTTTATAGAAGAAATTATGATAAACTGGTACATATAACCAGGGATGAGCAACTAAACATTTTAAAACTGGCATTACATCAATCAACAGTACTAAGTATAGCATTTTCTTTATATACAAATCTAATTGATCAATTGGAAATATTAAACATATATTTCACTTTATATATCAAAATAAGGCAACATATACATAATACATAATGGTAGAGTAGCGAAATTAGAGAGTTGGGATTCACGACTGGATCACTCCCAGTCGGGACATGATATTATAATTTCTTACTGACTTTTAGTTCCTAATTTTGTGGTCGGTCGCTGCACTTACCACGCTTGGTTGACCATTTATGCGACTCAGGCTGGCCGTTTGATGTGACCGTAAGCAATGTGTCTCTTTTCAATATGTCAGAACGTTCGACTACTATAGATTGTTGTGATCACTGACTAATCATTTTCGTCTATGCCTATCAAGCGTGCATGTGATTCCCAAATATACAAATCATTCGTATATCTTTACATTACAACTTCACTGGTAAAGATAGAGAGGAATAACTCGGATTATATTAATGACTCCACTCTCATACGAGTCTCATACCACGTATGACCTTGGTGATCCCTACCTACATCTCAGGATAGTACATATAACGCACTATCCCTTCAAGCATTCACAGACTCTTTAACAGTTCATAAAATAACTATATATATATAGTTATTAACAATACAAGTAACATTATCCCTAAATATTCTTTCAATTTAAAAACAAAAGAGAAATTAACAATACAAGGTTGAGAATGGATATCCAGTTTCTTACCTTACAACTATGGCCACCCGGCCTAAAATAAATAATTGAACGGAAAAGTAAACAGCGTCTCGCGCAAACAGAAAGTAAATAAACATGAAACCAGTAACATTATCCCTAAATATTCGTTTACCAACTTACACACAATACAACAATGTAAAATGCAGACATTACCCATCGGGTGTGACTGATATTTTACCGTTTCATACCATTTTTTCTTTTTTCAATTTTTACAGTTTTCAATCTCTCAAACAAAATATCCATTTTTTGATATTTATCAATTGAATATGAGTTCATTGAATATTAAATCATTTTTCAATTATAAAATTCATTTTTATCAATAACATTGAAAAAGTACAAAATTTAGATCAAAACGGGGTCCGAACAATGCATAAGACCCAATTGACGAAAATAACCCAGTGAGATATCCTACCCACGTATAATTTATTAAAAATACAATTAAACATATCAAATATGCAAGTTCTGGCGTGAATTTGTAACAACGAAAAAGAATTCTATATTTTGAAAATATATAAAAAAATTTTGATAAAATCCTAAATGCAATTTTCACAATTTATGATTTACTAATAGAAATTGAGAGTCCTTTATGATCTCTAGGAGACGAAATTGAAGCACATGCACAGAAATCGAGGCAATTGACATGAAAATCGAGGTAATTTGAATTTCAAGACAGCTGATTTTCAAAAATAACCCGATGGTTTCGAAGATCTCAATGCCGTCGTCATTTCTCTCTTCTACGACGGAGGGCGGTTTAATCCCAAAACAGATGAAATCCGAGGTCGAAGTTGCGAGACCCCCATATATATATACGGTTATTTTTTGACGATACGAGGCGAAAAGAAAAATGGAAGGAAATTTGATAGGTTTTGTAGAGAACGAGGTTGCGGTCAATTTTCTCTTTTGCGTCGAAAGTTGACGGTAAGTCGTTCGCGATGAATCCGAGATTGAAAATCGGAGAAAAAAATGATGTTTTTTAAAAAGAGGTCCGCTGGTTTTGATTGGTTTAAAACGATGAATAGTGAAAAAAAATTATTTATATAAATTTTGGAACGAAATTGATATTTTGCTTATTGTTTCGATTGACGATAATTTGACTATCTAGACTCCAAAAGCGACAAATGAATACTCTATTTTGTCTAATTTTTCATTTTGGAGTTAATGGTGTAGTTAATTTCTATAAATTTTATCTCTAACAAAAATTTACATTTTTGGCTCAATGGGACTCTAAAATTTGACATCGTTTTCGTTTTTGACGATATTTCGATTTTTTAGGCTCCAAAAGTGATAAGTAAATAGTCTATGTTCAATAATTTTTCGTTACAAACCAAATAGTGTAATCAAATCTTAATAATTTTTGCTCTAACAAAAAGTCACTATTTTAGCCTAGTTCGACTCGGTAATCAAAGATTTTGTAAATTTTATGTTTGGACTCGCATTTGAGCGTGCTTACAGACTAAAGTATATTTTTTTAATCATTTTGAATACAATGATAAGATCAGATTTCATCAAAAATAATCAGAACAAAGTCTTACAGTTTTATCTTAAGTCCCACTTTTAGGATTTTTTCAAAATTTTACTATTTTTTTCTTAAGATACGAATAAAAAACTCAGGATTTTACATGAGATAAGGTTGGAAACATGTAAATAAATAATTATTTTCCTATAAATAAGAATGGATCCCCATATTAAAGGTACGCAATCTTTCTACAAAAAATCATAATTCAAAATATTTTCACTAATTCTAACTTAGGCATCGGAGGCTCTATGTAACAGGAGACAGATAAGTTTTCTAGGAATACTATGCATTATACGAAGGAGGAGCAAAAGAACGCTTGGCTTTGGACATAGTTGAAAGTAGGAACATAATTCGATTAACTGACTCCAAATTTTGGGGATAAACTTTGTTCTTGTTGTTGTGTTCATTTACTTCAACTCAACGTTAACATGTTGACTATCAAAACATAATTTCAAATGACTTTATGTCTGTTACTTATATATAAAGGATTAAGATCCATAGACACATAAAGCTACAACGTGTTTTGTCTTATATGTGCAAAAAGGTTCGGAATGAGTTGATTTTTTGTGAGGATGATTTCTATGGTGAGGGAATCATCCTTGCAAAAAATCAGCCCATTTTGAAACTTCTAATCTCATCAAAAGTGATTTTATAAAAATCGGACAATCCACGATTCTTCAACTTGTAAACTATAGTTAGAAGTTTCGAAATGAGCTGATTTTTTGTAAGGATGATCTCTTCACTATGAGATCATTCTCACAAAAAATCAGCCCATTCTAAACCTTTTTACCCATATAAGACAAAACACATTGTGACTTTATGAGTAGTTTTATGTGTATGTGGATCCCGACCCATATATGAACATGCAATTATATTATTTAGTTAGAAATATAAGTATGGGAGAACAAAATTTGTTTAGCCGACTCTAATTCTTTGGAATAAGGCTTTGTTACAGTAAAAAAGTTGAATTGTTACGATGATTTTTCAAAGAATAATGTTGAAGTGACCTCTGGTTCGAATGTCATATCACACTTCTTTGACGTGAAAATGTATGGGAATCATTATGCTTTTCATTGAGAAACGAGTGAAAAAGATTCTATGGTTCCTATCCACTTTCATGTCAAGAAGTGCAATATGAGGTTTCAGTTTGAGATCACTCCAGTACAACTCTTTTTCAAATTGTACAGAACTATAGATTGATTTTCGATTTAGATGGTCATGATTGATGAGTTTGCTTAAGTTTAAGAATGATAGACACATCTTCTATACTATTATAATGAGAAAAGGCGGAGTAGAAGTCATTTAACACCAAAATTTTTGTGGCCATAAATGCCCCCACTTTTATATTTAAACTTAATACAATCAAAGGTCATTTTGAAAAAAAAAGAAAAAAAACTAAGAAAATTGCAACAAAAACGTTGTTAGTTTTTAGAATTACAAAAATATAATTTTTATTATATAATCTTCAAAAATTCCTTTTAATTAATATTTTAAATTACAAATAAACCCTTCTAATACATGTGCATTTGCACATGCCACCTTGTAGTATATTAGATAAAAGAAATGATGTTCTTTAGCTTTTGAAAACAAAATTAGTTTTGGTTGCATCAGATTAACAGTCGATGTCAAATTCTGCGACCTCCCAACATGATTCCTGATCAGAAATTTCATTTCGTTCAGTCGCTCTGGATATAACTGAATGGATGATCTCAAATCTTCGGGATTAGGCTTTGAGGATGATGGTATATGTATACTGTGACCATATAGATAAAATGGGAGGAAAAGAAGTATATATCAATGAGGATGATGGCTTGTAAAAAACTAAATAAATAAGACAATGAGAAATTAAGTAGATCAGAAAATTCTGAAATAGATCAACCTTTCGAACTGCAGTTGAATCTGTAAGCAAGCAAGAGATAGGTGCAGCTATAAGGGATTATTTCAAAGATTTAAGTCTCAGATTTTAACATAATAATGGATGTTTAAAGTAATTTTATCCATGATTCAAAGTTCAATTATGTTTCTGTGAAACATTAAAGGTTATTTTGGTTGGGAACATCTTGACTTTTTGTTTCTTGATTGAAAATTGGTTCGAAACCAGATTTTAAATCTTGATTTTATCTACACCTTCCGTTCACATTCCTTTTTTTTTTGAGTAATTCCCCAATTCAAAAGCTTCTTTAGATGCAAATTTAGGAAGGATAAAAAATGTGCTGATCTAAAATAGGGATGTGTATTTTTGCAATTCCCCAACTGCTTGTAGATGCCCATATTCATGAGGTTGCTAAAATTTCAAGCCCAAAACCGATAAATTAACAAAATTTCAAGCCCAAGAATGTGATATGGGCTGAGCTTTTAAAATGAAGCTAGGCCTAAAGCATATTTGCTATTACAATGTACATTAATTTAGCAAGCTTTAAAAATAAGCCCAGCCCCAGCGTTCTCAACGAATCCATGTATCCCATGAGCCGCTCTATGCAATACGAGCCTTAAAGCCCATCAAGACAACCCAGCCAACTAACCCCCCGACCCAGGATTGGGATCTTAACATGACCCGCTAACATGACATGAAATTAGTGGGCTTGGGTCAAATCTAATTGGGTTTGTGTGATAATAACATCGAGCCGTATAACAAGATTATTAAATGGGTTGGGTCTGGGTCAAGGATGTAAACCCATTTTTGACACGTTTAGTTATTTTGTTGTTAACATAATGTTTTAAATCATGAAACATTGGAGGTATACAAATATCAATCATTATTAAAGGTTTTCTTAATTACCCTTTTTTTTTTCAAAAAATTCCTAAAACTTTTTCATATTACATTTTTTTTAATTTTATAAAATATAAAGGGTATTTTAAAATATTTTTCAAATAATTACCCATTTTTCTTTTTCTTCTTTCACGTCTTGGTTATGATACATTTTTTATGATAAACTAGGCTAATAATTACCCATTTTCTTTTTCTTCTTTCTCGTCTTGGTTATGATACATTTTTTATGATGAAACTTGGCTTATGTCTCGTGATACTTACGTTAGTAGATATTGATTTATAGTTGTTTGACTTTATTTTTAGTAATGGTATTTTGTTTTTGGTGGTGTTATAGAACTTATTTTTTTCAATTAAGATTATAATTTTATTAAACAGTTTACATGCATCGGGTCAGCTTACGCATTTAATGTATGTGTCAGGTTTGGATTTAAGCTTTGACACGATTATTAAATGGGTCAGGTTTGGATTTGGTAAATGTTCATAATACCCTTACCTCAACACGACACGAATATGCATGACTTGACCCATTGCCACACCTAAAGGGATCATACTATTTCACAAAGCATGACCTATGAACATTCTTTCCTGATTGCCTAACATTCAGGTTTGTAAAATGTAGCTAATAATATTTCCTTTTAATATGACTGAAGTACATCGGCCACATAGCTAACTAAAGCTAATACTCCCAATACACACATCCACTTTTAATTCTGAGCACCCCAACCCCTACCAATATTATCATCTTTATAGAGAATAAAACTAAGAAAAAAAAATGATCACTTCAGGATGCTTTTAAAGTTGCAGTCTATATACTACATCTTGGTCGTACTTTTTTTTTAAACATAGTTTAGTGGTTAGTAATTAGTAAGTGAAGGTGGGTTTAGAAAACAAGTTGTGGGATCAACACTCATCGACTTTAACTATTGAGACCATAATAACAATTTATGTTCTTCTTCATTACCACCTAATTAACCTTTCCCTCACTCTTCCTAACCTAGAACAAATCCAGAATCTATATCACCTTAGTTATCCACATCATTAACCAACTTAGCAAGTTGGACTGATTATAAAGCACTCTGAACTTCAAAGCGGCTCCCCAATGTTAAGGTTTTCTGTTGACACTTCTCTAAACCCCATTATATAATAAAGAAGCATAATCCTAAAACAAACATCCAACTCTAGCAATATCTCTCTCATTCCCATAATTTCACAGAAAAGTTTGATGATGTCTCTTTGTTCTTGTATATGGGTATTATGGGTTTTTCCTCTCTTTATCTGACATCGTAGTTTTCAAAATACTATTGAAACTCTAATTTAGTCCCAACAATCCAATATTTCATGAGTTTCATACTTGTTTTGGAATACCATTTAATCCTAAAGCTTATCATTTATCTTTGCTACAAAATTATGTGTTTTCTCTGTTTTCCCAGGCATTTCATCTTCAGTTCAAAGCTTCATTCATTAATTTCTAGAAATACCTCCACAACTTTTCTTTACTCTCTTCATCTTTCATCAAGACTCTCTCGTTGTCACCCTATATTAAGTGGCATTAAAAAAATAATAATAACATAACAAGAAATGGGTTACCATTATAACAATAATATAACCATTTTTCAAAACATATTATATTACCAACAATTTTTCTTTACTCTCTTCATCTTTCACCAAGACTCTCTCATTGTCACCCTTTATTAAGTGGCATTAAAAAAATAATAATAACATAACAAGAAATGGGTTACCATTATAACGATAATATAACCATTTTTCAAAACATATTATATTTACCAGGCTATATAAAGGGAGTACAAAGTTATAAACTTAGACTCATGGTACAGATTTGTTTAATTTATCTGAGGCAGTTACTTGGGAGATGTAACACAGCTCAACTCAAATTCTTTCTTTGTGGTAATATATACAAGCATATTACAAAAAATTAAAGCACAATCTAAACAAAGGGAGGCGGAGGAAAACTTTCAACCATTATATGATAGGTGTTACCTCCTGCAGTCTCTCAATGAAGTATTTAGCATGCGGCATAGGCATATTTTAGGCGCTCAGTGACATAGAAGTTATAGAAGAGAGCTTGAACTTACGGACTTTATCACAATGTTGGGGCTGAAATAGAACCTCGGTACTTGATCTCACCGTTACTTCTTTCCATTCAGAACCTGAAGTTCCTTCACTTCGATAATCACGAGCAGAGTAAAAGACTTGGAGCTTTGAACGACCTGCAACAATAAAGAGTTGAAGCCATCTAATGACACTCAAGTGAGGAATACTTTGGGGTAACGAATCATGATCCCACTGATTTAAGGTGAGACCAGTTTCGACTGGACAGTCAAAGAGGTTGGATCTGACCACCTAGAAGTACAGAGAAGTGTTCCTCAATGGAAATATAGCTTAGGTGGCATCAGATGCTAGTAGGACTTGATATTTACTCTTATTGCCAACCGCATACTTGGACAATCCATACATGATGATGATGATGAAATTATAGTTAATAAATTAGTGTATTAAAGTACAGACATTACCATGTGTCTGTTTTATGTCCAAGTTATGTATTTTCTCCTTATAACAAAAAATCAAAACACACTTCTCTAAAAGAAGGAATATTGAACTATTTTAAGGCAGAGATTGATTTGAGGTACAATGAAATAGCAATTAAAAGAATAGTGAGAGAGGCTCTGAGAAATATAAGAGGAAAGTCACTCATTGGTAATGGAATGATGGGATTCAAAGGACCATTAGAGAAAATAGGATAGATTGCAAAACTAGGTAAATGACTAAAAATGAGGAAACTTAAAAGGTTGTGTAAATGCTGGAAAAAGAAGAAAATAAATTGATAATGAGATTGGGGACACAACAGGTAAGAATGATGTTTATAAACTCACACGAATGAGAGAACTAAAATAAAAACTTAGATCAGGTTGGATGTGTTAAGGATGAGGATTAGAAAGACTTGCTGAGTGCTAAAAGAAGTTTAAGCATTATTTTCAGAAATTACTACACAAACACTACATGGGAGGCTCAGGACTAGGATAAGATGTTTGTGAAACCAGGAAGCATAAATTTCCTAGAATTAAGATATCAAATGTAAATCAGCTTTAGCAAACTTAACTCACTATTTCCAATGTCTCATTGGTAGAACAGACAATCTAATGACTTAAACTTACCTAAATTAAACATAGTCGATTTCTGGATCATTAACCGACTAACTTTCGATCTCTTAATATTTCTCAATATCAAGATGTCTTCCTGCTTTCCCTTAAACTCCAGAAATTCCCCAAGAAGGTTTTTCTTTTCTTTCAACTCCAATCTGCACAACAATAGTCAAAAGAAAAAAAAAAAAAAAAAAATCAATCTTTCTCATTATACAAGATAATGAATTCTTTAGGGGAAAAGCAAGAAAGAAAAGTATGGTTCATAGTTCCAATGGAGGAAGACATTAAATTTATCAATTTCCTCTTGGCTATGGTTTAGAGGTGAACAAAAAAAATGTTTCACCTCAAACTGAGTACAGTCTCTTCTACAAAAATTTCTCAGTATAGAATTTCCTTTTTCAAGGATATACCCCAACATCAAACAACCTTTTTTGCACATATTAAAAAATAAAGTGGTTCAGTAAGGATGGAAGTAGGTTCATGCCCTTAATCAAAGGGCCTCCAAGGATAGAGAACAATTACTCCATTGGAGGGAGAAAACCAGCAGGGAAAAGACTGTAGAAATATGAATTTTATTGATAATTCTTGGATGATTCTTACAAAAGCTCTAGTAGGGTATTTATAGACATTACATCAACCAAGATATATGAAAACTACCTAATATAAATATTCTAGAATATCCTAATTGATATATTCTAAATATCAATATATATTCTAGAATATCCTTCATCACAACCTTCCATTTGTGATGAGATACACTAACAATGATACAGTGTATCTCATGTATCTTAATATAGTGCATCTTATTCTCTAACAAAGACAAGATTTAAAGGGGAGAAAACTTGAGTTCCAAGTGTGAGGGCTTCTCAACTTCAAGACAAGAGCCTTAAGATGACAAAAGGAAATGGGGGGGGGGGGGCGGACTTGAGGTTTGAACTCTCCCTATTATGTTTTTCCAATTTTTCATCTTGCAAGAAAATTTGATGACGATGATAGCATTTTTGTTCCTGAAAACCAAGTGGGTGGGTTAATGGTTAGTAATTAGTAGGTGAAGGCTGGTTTTGCACCCAGGTCATGGTATCAATAATCAGACTTTAAACAATTTAGCAAGTACCTTCACAATATACATAATGAATTAATGATAACGTATACTAGTTGCTACATGGTACCAAACATAGCGTCCCTCTTTTCAAGATAAAATGCAAACAAAGTATAAAAGTCCCTGACATGATAATCAAAAAGTAAACACACTTGACAGTAGACAAGCAGATGTGGAACATAAAGGGGTGGGACTCACAATTGGATTCGGTCCCACCTCAAGAGCGCTTACACTAAATTTGATCCGATTCAATCATATGATCATACCTTCCTTCTTATAAGCTTTTTTTGATGTTGTTTCACTTCTATAAAATCATTCAATAGGGTAGAATTTGGGGAAAATCTCCTAGGTGGAACACATCAACTTATATGTCCTACAAAACTGCTTGTTATATATCATGAAACTAAAACAATGCAGGGAAACCATCTCAATGGTCTACGCAAAAGGTACAGAACTTACTCATGAAAATACCATGCACGATAACAACAAACAATTAAGGTTCAAGTCCAAACAAACCTATCCCACACTGGAGCTGTGTTGAGAATGAAATGAAGCTTCTGATGCATCCCATCCTGCATGTCTTTCTTTCCTCCACGAAATGCATCCTTAATCCAACCAGAAAACGAACTCTTTGGTTCTAGCTTTGGCTGTATCCATTCGTCAAAGAAGATGACTTCCGATGGAAATTTTATTGAAGGAATGGCCCTAGAAGAATGGGATAGAAATACAAACCTAAGTTTTAAGTACATGAAAAAAAAAAAAAATATATATATATATATATATAACAGTGATTTTCACCAAGAAAGTCTACAATTGATATTTTTTCTTAACTATCATTGGGCTTTGACGACAAGTCCTTGACCGGTACCGATCTTATTTTTTCAGTCCTAGGTCTGTTGGTTTTGTGGTCTAAAACTTATAAGGAGTTTAGAGGGGTTTTATTTGAGGACTTAGTAGGAAGTTGGGAGGGGGGTGTAGTATTGTGAGAGATTAACTTTGTGTATTTGTTGTTCACTTGGCTTGACACCTCAGCTGACCTTGCTTTCCTATATTAATGAAATTTTGCTTATCCAAAAAAATATATATATAAATTATGTATCGTCTGAAAAAATAATATGTAATTAAAATTTTATCTTTCTAATGTGTTAAAAAATAGTTTTATTCAACTAACCACCATATTTTTCGCTCATTTAAGCATTAAAAATAGTTTAATGTATGCTCGTATCATTAAACATTGAAACATGACGGCTTTTTCCTATGTGTTGTTCCATCAATAATCAATGTGACTTAGTTTTTGAACTTTAGACAGGAATGCATGGAAAATTGAACCCAAATTAAGTTGACTAACTAAGGGGATCTTCTTTGTTAATTAAATCATTATAAATAGTTATAGAAAAATAAGAATACCAAAAAATTCTCTTGAACCAACAAATTAGAAAACAAATTTCTAAAATAGAACACATTCGATGAAAGGAAATGCCACCCATTAGAAAGATTACAAGGCACACCTGAAATTAGGATTTGGGAGTACAACTTTACAAGATACAAATCCTTCCGGAAATGTTACTCCCCTTTGTTCCAAGTACGATTCAAGAATTGCAACTTGTCTTTTAGTCTCCACCACCTAAAACACAAATCGCAATGACAGTGCAAAGATATGGATCACATTTAAATCACTTATATACCTAAAAATATTCAAGTTGGAACAAAACTGATCAAACCGACTTAATCACTTACAGGATCGGGGTGCTTCACTGTCTTGTGTTTGCTCTCTCCTTTACAAATCCAGCTTCCATCGGTATCAAATCCCAGAAATCCTGTGAAATTCTTGCAACAGATCACCATCGCTTCCCTATGAAAAAGAGAATTCTCGTAATAAGAATTCAATATCGGACAAGAATTCGATTTATTTCAAAAAGAAAGAGAGAAACCTACTCTTTGGTGACAAGAACCATGTCGATGTTCTGTCGAGAACCAGTGTCTGCATCTGGAATTCGAAGCCCTAGATACACTTTACCACCATAAATCTTCTCCATTCTGAATAAAACCTAAGAATTAAATAGAAATTCTAAACCAAAATGTCTGAATTAGGGTTTGATGGATAGAGAGAGAGAGAGAGAGAGAGAAAAACCTGTTTGCGACTAAGAATTTGGCGTCAGAATCAGAGGTTTCGACTTCTAAGATGTCATCTTCGTAGAAGAATCGCTTTAACAATTTATAGATCACCAATCCACACAGAAGCTCTACCCACATTTTCACCAATTCGATCTCCCAAACACCTGAGCTGAAAGTTTCACTTATTTTTCTTCAGTTTCTCTTGAATGCAAAATAACACGCTAAGCTAAAGTGCGGTAGATGCGCTGCGTCTTTGGGTTTGGACGAGTATAAAAGCTTCGAGGCGATCGACATAGTGTACACACGCTTCGATTTGCTTAGCCACGAAGCAAGAATTCGTTCTAGGGGGCATAAAAAATGCTGGGGTGATTTACACGTACCCCCTCCATGTTTCGATGAATACTTGAGGCACCCATATATTTTTCTAAACCGACCGCATCTCTCCTTGACCTTAGTATATTTTATTAGATTAATAGAAAATGACTTAAATACCCTCATTTGTAATTTATAGCAAAAACGTTCAAGGTTTTCTTTCAGATGAAAGAAAAAAAAAAACATGGATTAGAGGCTAGATCTATGGTACATTGGTATGCCCCCTCTATCTCCTTATGTTTTCAAACTGAGGTCATGATTCTCCTCTGATAAACTAATAAAAATGACTTCAATGCCCTTATTATCATCATCACTCATTGTCGACGTTGTCGTATAAAAGTGATTATTTTGGATAGAAAAATTAAGGATTTTTAAATTATTTTTCATTTATTTATAAAGGAGGACCCTGCCGCCAGTTTGAAAATATAATGAGGCAGTATCGAAAATATTTACAAAAATGCATAGATCATGTGTCCTTAAATGGACAAGAGTTAGCATGACCATCAGTTCAATGATTCTATATAATTCCTTCCAACAGCACCATTCTATTTAAAATTACCCTATTTTTATTATAAATTATAATAAGACTACCAAAATCTATTTCATTTATAAAATACTAGAGTTTAACTATGCCTATTACACAGTCGTTCTCTTTAAGATTAAGAGGTAATAGAAGAAAGACAACAAAATTAGAAGAGTATTATTAAAAATTGGTAAAAAGATAAAAGACAATAAAATTGAAGGGATATTATTGAAAAAATAATAGAAAGGAAAAAATAATAAAATTGGAGAGATATCATTAAAAAATGGTACAAGAAAGAAAAAGAAAAAAAAAAGCAATAAAATTGAAGGGAGGATATGCATGGTAAAGGAGGAGAGAAGATGAAATAAAATTAAAATTATTCGGCCAGATGCATGTAAAATCAAATCTAAACCACTTTTATGGGGAATAAACATTGGGAGAAGACAAACGTTGTGTTTATCATATAGATTGATTGACCAGCTCTACTATCAACAATTTATTCATAATCTTTCAATTGGACAATCATGTTATATATTTTCTTTCTTTGAAGAGGTTATCATTAAGTTTGTGGGTTAGTAAATTCTAATAAGCATCAATTTCCCGAATAGGATGATGATGATGATAATAGAGTACAAAGTACATCATAGGTTTTAATTTTCCCTAACATAGTTGTGCATGCCTATAAGTAGGTTTTCGTCATGTCATGTATACGCTTGCAAAGCTCGAGCACTCAAAAGCACTTTTCAAATTTGAATTATTAAGTTTGCGAGAATTTGCCAAGTTTTAAAGTTCCTTAATTTTCATATGATGATGCCCTTATTTATTTAGTTAATAACCAATAATAATAAAAACCAAATGCTTCTAAGATATTAAATTAATAATGTAAAAAACTATAAATTCTTTAATATAATTACCAATATTTCTAGAGAAACTAAAGCCAAAGAATCACCTCTCATCAAATGATAATTTTGCAACCCCAACATAAGGAGTTCCATAAAAGTGCCTCCAAGTTCCCAAATGAGGCCTCTCTATAACCTCTTTTTATTGTACCACAAGTCACATAAAAAATAAAAATAAAATAGAGGGGAAAAAAGAAAAGATATATACATGGATCAAACTAATGGCCTTACTAATGTTATAGACAGCACAAATACCCTGTACTGGTTAGTTGGTAGGTAACTGGATTTTAAGATGAGAAACCATTTCTATCAAGTGAAGGTATCATAAAGGAAAATATTTAATCTACATCTGCAGCCAAGAAGATCAAAGACTAATTTTAATCATCATAAGAGACATGGAAATCAACGGTACAGCCAGATGCATCAGGTTCTTCAGCCCCACAACAATCGTAGAACTTCGCAGCATAGGGAGGATCATCAGGTCCAAGTTCATAGTACCTTCAACAGATATCATGCAGAAATAACCAGTTAGAGATCCTTTGTCTTTTAAAGTGTTAAGGACATGGTACTTGCACGAAAAGCCGTTAAAGTGTGTACCTTCAACAAGATCGTGGCCATTACAGCACGTAACATGTGCTGCCTCAGCTTCCATTATTCTTATTTTTTTGAGAAGCTAAATTTTATTAAGAAAAGCAAGGTCGGACAAGATGACCAACCAAGCGAGTCAAGATACAAAAAGACTGGTCAGCTTGTAAACTCAAACCCTCTCCAAATTTGCTTCAAAATCATCAAACCCAACTCCTCTAATGATCAGGTGTTTTGCCGACGAGTCATGTTTTTCATGAATAACACAAAACTTGGCTCTCGACAGAGTGGAATGGAGGAACAAGATTCGTTTAGTTGTCCCCAAATTTTGGGATAAATCTTTGTTGTTGTTTATGAAACTCGATGTTTAATATGCATACTATTAGTGCTTAAAATAGTAAAAAATATAGGAAATAAAATGGTATCCTTTGTTTTCAAACAAAATTTTCATATACCACCAAAATAAAAGGAAAATGTTTCTCATAGAAATAAAGCTGGATGGTTAAAGTGGTTGTATGCTTCTAGAACCCCATGTGACATGCATATAAAACAAAATAAAAAAAATTATAAGATGGAAGTGAGACCAGTAATGCTTTATGGAGCTGAATATTGTGTAGTTAAGAAATGTTTAAAAAAAAAAAAAAAAACTCTGACAACCCGGATCCTTGGTTTCATAAAGTGGGCGTAATTGAAAAGATGAACAAGATTAGATCAGCAGACCCAACTTTTTGGGACGAGGCTTTGTTGTTGATGACGATGAATCATTTAAAGTAAAAGATCCAAACCAAGGGATACATGTAGTCTATCGAACTCCTACTCTTAAAAACACTAGGACAGCTTCCCATGTTTCACTAGTGTGTCTGAGATTCAAGAGAGGGAAAACCAAAGATCCAGTATCCACTTCGCTTCTCTGTGTAACCCTTTATTCCTACAGAGAGCACCTGACCTTACTTAACTCTCTAAACACAAGAAAGAGTACATATTTTCTTTGATTTTCATGTTTTGATACAAGTATTTTTGGGGTATGGATGAAAACTTATTAATATACCACCATTCCCCGCTTTATGTAATAGTCTGCTTAACACCTCTACTACCAATCTACCATTTTAAAATGAAAAAGGGGATAGAGGCCAACCTTGTCTCAACACCCTGAAAATTCTAAAATGTCCAACAGATAAGCCATTTATCAAGATAGTGAACAAAGTTGTAGAAATAAAGATTTTCATCTATATTTGCCAATCCAGCCCAAAATCCATCTTACCCAACAAATAATGAAAGAAGCCCCAATTAACATAGTCAAAGGCTTGCCTATGATACCAGGAATCGATACACTCATTAGCAATAAGGAGCCCGTCTAAGATTCACCTTCCTTGAATGAAAACCCCTTGAAAAGTATAAATGATTAAACCAAGAACACCCCCCCCCCCCTTTTCATCTTGAATCCAAAAATTTAGCAATGGTCTTATAGGCACTAATCACCAAACTCATGGGTCTAACATCTTTCGAGGATTCCATCCAACACAATAAATGTACTCTTGTTTCTCGAATCCAAGAAAGAATAATGTTAGAATTCTTATATCACCTTCATAAAATCCTCAATGATGATTCCATCTAAAAATGCAAATTAATGTAAGTGTAATTTTAACTACTCGTCAACATCAACCAAAACCCAATCACTGGGAAACCCGTGAAGCTAGCATTCATCATGTAATGTTCATAGTGTGTTTTTTCCTGATAAAATCTTTGTAAATTGAGACAATTAGATCTCAATATCTATGAAAAATGTAAATTAACGAGCACCCAATGAAAAAATAAATATAACATATGGGTTTGTTGGATTCATAAAGTATCTATAGGTTTATATCAAAATTCAAAAAGAAAGATTAAACACTTAAGTAATTATAAGAAATCATAAGAAATAGAATATGGGTTTGTTGATTTCAGGTATAAATAAACAATTGATCCATAAGTCATATATAAAAGGAGTTAGCATTTTGCATTTTAGATTCAGAACCCATCATGACTTCGAATTCCTATAAATAAAAATAATTAAAGCTTCTGAAGAAGGTAGAGAGAGGAGGGGTTTGGTACCTCTTCTGATCATCATGCCTTCGAGAAACGAAGAAGGAAGGATGAAATCTGCAAGAAGAAGGGTTGTTAGAAGAAATATTGTATGTTTGTTTGCAACGCTTGCACAGCTTCTCAACCTTCCTATTCTGCTCCTCTGCTTTCTCACTCTTTTCCATCTCTCGCTCTCAGGTAATCTGGGGGCCTGGGATTTGTTAAAAAACTTTATAATTGCTCTGTGAGAAAATAAAATTGTATTAATCAAAATCCGACACGTGGCATCATTATTTTGTGTTTATTGCAAATGGAAAAAACGCTTCAAAATTTCGATGGAACCCTTTCCCTTAGATGACACGTGGCGTATCCAAGGATTATCCCAAATATTAGTGAAAAAAAAACAGAGGTGTGAAATGAAACCAAA
This sequence comes from Akebia trifoliata, assembly GCF_017979445.1. Classification (NCBI taxonomy): domain Eukaryota; kingdom Viridiplantae; phylum Streptophyta; class Magnoliopsida; order Ranunculales; family Lardizabalaceae; genus Akebia; species Akebia trifoliata. The sequence goes on along the minus strand of NC_141385.1, from coordinate 38,646,518 downwards.
AAGCTTTTACAACTTGCGAGGGACTCCTCCAAAACTTCAAAGTCGGATTCGGGCCAAATCTTGGAAATGGTTCAATACAAGTCCTTACATCTTCCATCAACTTACACTTGGCACAATGACTAATAAGATTTTGAATTTTATCTGAAAGTGGTTCTAAACCGGATTCCTACGGCAATTTGACAATCATACAGTGAAAAACAAAACCTATGATCATGTGCACATTGCCACGTCAGTGTAATGTTGAGTGCAATGTTGTAGGAAGTCGATTAAAGAGGAAACGCAATCCTAATGGGATGGTGATCTTTATTAATAGGAAAAGGAATAAAAAAATGTGCCTTATAATTGTAAAATGAGATTTTTTAGGTCAAGTTTGATGTTTACATAAAGAATTAGCGATGTAACAATGAGAATAGTGGATTGACTCTTCAAAATCAGAGAAAATACGATAAGATTTGGCTACAAAGCCCATCAATCCCATGTCTCTCTCTCTCTCTCTCTCTCTCTCTCTCTCTCTCTCTCTCTCTATGTAATTATTGGGAAATCCTATTTAATTGATGAAATCCTAGATCCGCCCCACCCCAATACCTAACATGAATTCTACCTGTGCGGTCAAAATCCAATGGACGGTTCTGATGGACTCTGTCTCACTAATTCAAAGTCGCTCCGAGCATCTCCCTCATCGTAGTGGTGTGGTATATGTGGTGTCCTATCAAACGCTAACACAAATCCTCATGTTAGATTTCGAAGTACTAGGTGGCACCTCAAAATTTCGGCATGGTCTCCTTTGTTTATATTAGCATTCCAATGTGATTCAACCTGTACCTAATAAACAACATACAATCTTGTATATATACATACAAAATATAATACTAGCGGAAGCCTATATACATCTAATAACATACGAAATATCAGAGTACAGAAGAATAACAAGAATACAGGATTATACAAATATTTCTCACTCTAACAAAAGTCATAACACTCAGAACAAAATATATTACTTTTGGACAATCAACACCACTAGGGGCTATAACCCCAATACTCACCAAGTGACGAACTCTAGCTGTCTATCTAACCCACAGATGATTCTCACTCGTGCTCTATATTTGCTTTGCCAAGTTTCATATCTGAAACTAAAAAAATGGAGAAGGAAAATGTGAGTAACAATGGTTACCCAGTAAGAAAGAATACAATTTCTGCCAATAACTTCTTCTAACATGAACGAATAAGCATACTAAATCATTTTAAAATCTGTAAAATTTTACAAAAGAAACTACGATTAACTGGTACATATAGTCAGGGATGAGCAACTAAATATTTTGAAAATGGTATTACATCAACTAATAGTACTCATTATAGCATTTTTTTTTATACAAATCTAATTGATCAAATGAAAACATTAGACTTGCATTTCATTTTATATATTAAAATAAGGCAACATATACATAATACACATAGTGGAGTAGTGGAATTAGAGAGTTGGGATTCACGACTGGATCGCTCCCAGTCGGGACATGATGTTACAATTTTTTATTGGCTTTTAGTTCTTGATTTTGTTGCTGGTCACTGCATTTATCACATTTGGTTGACCATTTATCTGGCTCAGGCTGGCTGTTTGATGTGACCGTAAATAATGGGTTTCTTTTCGATGAGTCAGAACGTTCGACTACTATAGATTGTTAGTAATCACTGACTAATCATCTTCGTCTATGCCTATCAGGCGTACATGTGATTCTCAAATATACAAACCATTCGTATACAACCACCTTTACATTACAAGTTCACTAGTAAAGATAGATAGGAATAAATCTGGATTCCAGTTGTAACTCCATTCTCATACGCGTCTCATACCACGTATGAGCTTGGTGGTCCTTACCGTACATCCTAGGATAGTACACCACTCCGGATGATATAACGCACTATCCCTTCAAGCATTCACAGACTTTTTAACAGCTCACAAAATAATTACATATATATATATATTATTTTCATTTAAAAACAAAAGAGAAATTAGCAATACAAGATTGAGAATGGATATTCAATTTCCTACCATGCAAGTGTGCCTAATCAGCCTAAAATAAATAATAGAACGGAAAAGTAAACAGCGCCTTACGCTAACAGAAAGTAAATAAACATGCAACCAGTAACATTATTCCTGGATATTCGTTCACCAACCTACACACAATACAACAATGTAAAATGCAGACATCACCCCTCGGGTATGACTCTGACATTTTACCGTTTTCATATTATTTTTCTCTTTTTTCGAATTTTACAGTTTTCAATTTCTCAAATAAAATATTAACTTTCTGATAGTCATCAATTCAATATGAGTTAATTGAATAATAAATCATTTTTCTAACTATGAAGTTCGTTTTTATCAAAAACCTTGAAAAAGTACAAAACTTATATTAAAACGGGGTCCGAGCGGTGCACAGGACCCAACTGACAGAAATAACCCGATGAAACATCTTACGCATGTGTAATTTGTTATAAAATACAATTAAGCATATCAAATATGCAAGTTCTGACGTGAATTTGAAATAATCAATTAAATTCTATATTTTTGAAAACTCACCACAAATTTCTAATAAAATTTTAAATGCAATTTTCACAATCTACGATTACTAACAGAAATTGAGAGTTCTTTACTATCTCTGTGCGAGATGATTGAAACGCGTACGCGAAAATCAAGATGAACAATGTAAAAATCGAAATGGCTTGAAGTTCGAGAAGGCTAATTTTCGAATCTAACCCGGTGGTTTCGAAGATCTCGACGTCATCGTCTTTTCTCCCTTCTGCGACAGAAGACGGTTTGACCTGAAACAGACGAAATCCGAGTCGAAGTTTCGAAACTCCCGTATATATATACGGCTGATTTTTAATGATACGGGGTGAAAGAGAAAGTGAAATGGAAAGAGATTGGGTGGATTTTGTAGAGAACGCGACTACAGACGTTTCTTCCTTCTACGTCAGTTGTCGACGACGAGTTGTTTGCGAGAAATCTGAGGTGGAAGATCGAAGAAAAAAAGATTTTTTTAAAAATGGGTTGGCTGATTTTGGGTCGTTTAAAATGAAAATGAATAGTGAAAAAAATTAAAAAAAAAATCTTATTTATATAAATCTTGGGACAAAATCGGTATTTTGTCTATTGTTTTGATCGACGATAACTTGACTGTCCGGACTAAAAAACTGACAAATGGATACTCTATTTCACCTAACTTTTCGTTTCGGGTCTAATGGTATGGTCAATTTTTACAAATTTTGTCTCTAACAAAAAATTATATTTTTACCCTGAGGTGACCCATAAAATTGACGTCATTTTCGTTTTTTATGATAATTCGACTTTCTGTGCTCCAAAAATGATAAATAAATAGTCCATATTCAATAATTTTTCGTTATGAACCCAATGATATAATCAAATCTTAATAATTCTTACTCTAGTAAAAAGTAATTATTTTAGCCTAGTCCGACTCGGTAATCGAGGATTTTGTAACTTTTACATTCAAACTCGCAGTTGAGCGTGCTTACAAGCTAAAGTATGTTTTTCGATCATTTTAAATCCAATGGTGAGGTCAGATTCTATTAAAAATAATCAGAAACATCCTAAAATTTTGCCCTAAGTCCCACTTTCAAGATTTTCTCAAAATTTCACTATTTATTTCCTCAAGATACGAATAAAATATTCGAGGTTTTACAGTACCTGTCAATATCACTCCGACGCTCAAGTTAGAGAAGTAGATGAATAATCTAAGAAAACTTATTAGACCTCTGATCCCTCCAAAAGTCCCCTTCAACAATGCTTCCTATGCTACATATAGTTCCTCCTACGAATCAAGGTTTTCCCATTTTCGGACTTCAATCCTAGGATATCCTCTAACTTTACATAATTGTATACCAAACGAGGATTTTTTGGATGGATCATACTAAATTGTAGAGATCTCTAGGATTGACATGCGCATGTTAGGCTTACGGTTATTCTATTACCAGGCTTGCTCTGCTTGGCTGACTTAGATTCACATAACGCTGTGTTGCCCTTCCAATCAGGTTAGGGAGATCTTTGCTTTAATTTTCCCTACTTGAAGGGCAGCGCCCGTATGCTGACCTGCACCCGGTACCACTTAATCGGCTTGGACACATATACAACTTAGATTAATGCGCAATTATTTCTCTTTACACTACCTATGACCAAAGGAGCTACAATACATGTGTACGCATCAAAGCATAAATGTCAAAATATTCCTCTTCATGTGAACCTTTATTGTACTCATTTGACACGTTCATGGCCTCCTATTGTACAAGAATCATCATCTTTACTTTAGTAATATATTTTCCTCTTCAATACTTATTGTCTCCGAGAAATCATTTTTTTTATCATATCCTTAAATGCATGGAATTCATTGAACTCGTGTGTATAAATATATTTATACATTGGTCAACATATTTTGTCATTTATAAGTTATAGAAGTATTAAGATGGGCTGATTTTTAGTGAGGATGATCTCTATTGGGAGGAGATCATTCTCACAAAAAAATCAGCCCATTCTAAAACTTTTAACATCATCAAAAGTGGTTTACAAAAAGAAAAACGGTTCACAATTCTTCAACTCATAAATTAGGATTAGAAGTTTCAGAATGTGTTGATTTGTTGTGATCATCCTCATAAAAAATCATCCCAATCCGAAACTTCTAACCTATATAGGTCAAAACCTCTATGGTGAAGAGATCATTTTCACCAAAAGTTAGCTCATTTTGAGACTTCTAACCACATCAAAAGTGATTTACAAAAAATGGACGATTCATGATTATTCAACTTATAAACTGGGGTTAGAAATTTCAAAATTGACTAATTTTTTGGTGAGATGATCTTCTCACCATAGAGATGAACCTCACTAAAAATCAACTAATTATGAAACTTCTAATCCATATAGGACAAAACACATTGGCCATATATAGTTGGTTGGTGAAATTGACCCACACCTACATCTTCAAATGCACGACCAAATGATAGGTATAATGTTGGATATCACCAATAGGCCATCAAGAACCCAAAAGTGTCTTCCTACTAGTCCCTAGATCACCTCAAACAACATTTATATGGTAAAATTTCCTCAATGTTAGTAGAAATGTCCCATCTTATCTCAATCAACAAGAATTAATTAAGGTTTGAGCTACACATTTCTTACCCTTGTTTGGGCTTAAATCGGGATTTTAGAGTTCAATTAAAGGTCGAGTTTGACTTGCTCTAAAAATAATGGTTTCATTTTTTTTCTTTCTTGTTCCATGTTCTTTTTTAAGAGAATATCCTCTATAACACAACTTTCCTATGGCTCCTTGTATGACTCTCTCCACAAATAAAAGAGAGGAATGTTGAAGAAGAAAAAAATCTCAACCCTTTAATGTTCATGGTTTATATTTGATTTAAAAAAAAAAATCAAAAGGAAAAAAGTTTTTTACTTTTTTGGCCTAATCCAAGTCTTTGAAAATGGACGGCTATTAAACTCTCAATTTTTAATCGGTAAGACTTTATTATTTTGCTGATGTGACATTTTTTCAATCGATCAAACGTACTACAAAGAGCGACAAAAAAGTCATGCTATAAAGGATCTACTCCCTTCTTTTTCATTTATCCATCTCTTTCCTCTTATTGCTATTGTTTCTTGTCTTTCTCTTTCTTTATATGTTAGGTGTCTTGGAATGTAGAGGTGGATAAGGTTATTTGAATATGGGTGTACACATCAACATCATATGAGGTAGCTTTGGTTTTTGCCTAAATTAGTGAAAAAACGGTTGAGAATACTCTATTTCAATCTAAGTAACCCTGAGATACAATACAAAATGGGTTTGATTTGAGCACCACGTGCCTAGTGTTTTAAAGGGTTGAGTCAAAGTCGAGAAATTTTAGTGTTGGGTTGGCTCCTAACTTGACTAACATGTGTTTGTTTCTTGTTTTTTTGTTTTGCTAGCAAGACTGGTAAGGGTGGTTAGTAGTCAATGTGAAAGTGGATCCAATCATCCAACAAGATTTGAACCTAAGTTATGAGATTAATACTCCACAAACCTTCACCATAGTTAAGTTTGCACCTTCACTTGACTAATTAGTTAATATGACTCACTCTACATTTTTTTTGGTCTCAACCACCTCTCTTTTTACTTCTCTCTCTCTCTCTCTCCCTCTCCATTCTAAGCATTGAAAAAACGATTAAACAAAAGACCCATAAGTGTAGTCCAGACAAGCTTGGGCTTATTAATTTTCTAAAAAACCAACCTAGTTTAACTCTGATTATTAAATGAAACATGCTTGGAACAAAAAAAATTCATGATTAAAAGAATGTCATTAGTTGGCTCAACTAAAATCCAAGTCAATTTGATCCATTGGCACTCCTAAACACATCTCAAATGGCAAAAAATTGTAGGTTTGTCTATCAGTTGGGACCAAGCTTGGTGAGTCTTTATCCAACCCTAAAGAGGTGGGTTATACCTTAGACCAGTCCTAAATGCTCATTTAGCCTAAGTCGACTAAGCCTAAGCCTAATTTTAATGGGTGCAAGCCGAGCTTAGATCTAATTTCAAGTTTTATGAAAAATACGAACTTCTAATATCTTTTGATGGCAATGAGAATAGAAGTTCAATCTCAGCTCTTGAAAATAGTTAGAATTGAAAGTAAATCAATCATTTTATAATATATTTTAATTATTTTTTTGTTATAAAATTATATATAATATATACATATACAATATAAATGATTTCTTATAATCTAATAATTTTAAAGACAATTTTACCCTTATTACCTCTTATCCATGTATTCGATCATTTTTTAAGGGTAGGCCAGCCATGGACAAGGTTAGTCGATCCAATAAATTATGCCACGTGGCATTTTGTTTTATCAAAGACCACCACTAACAAGTACCCATAAGTACTATTTAAGAAAGAGCAAGGGTATTATAGGAACAAAAAATATAAAAAATATGAACTGCCTCCTTATAGGTATCCATATTTAGAGGGACCTCCTTCCCTCACTTTCTAGAGAGAACTTGGAGATTGGATGGATGGCTTCCTCGTTCTTCGTCCTGAAACAGCGGCGAAGATGTCTCTCCATCTCTTCTCTCTCTCTGGTTCAGCATCTCTCAACTCTAATTCTTCTCTTCTTTTAAACCCCAATAATCTCCAAAGAACAACGATTCCAATTACTTACTACAGAGACTACGAGAAGAGGAGGAGATTCTCTTGGAGAATGAGTGGAGATAGATTACTCAGTTTTTCTCGAACAATTTCAAGAAATCGAGATGGGTTTTCCAGGGTTTATAGCTTTAATGGAGGCAGAACCGAAGATACAACAACGGGGAAAGAAATTGAGAGTGGAAGCGAGAGTGAGGAAGACGATGGTGATGATGAGGAAGATGAAGGGGTTGCACCAGAGAGATGGGATGTCTTGGGTCTTGGACAGGCCATGGTATATCTTCTCTCTCTCTCTCTCTCTCTCTCTCTCTCATTTTGGAAATTCTTTTGTTTGAAAAAACTTTTTTTTTTTTCTGAGAATAATTAGTAGTTCTTTAATTGGATAATTGGGTAGAGTTTGATGTTGTTGAATAGTTGAACATCGTTAGTTGGATTATTTTTCCTGAGGATGGTTACTAGCTTTTTAATTGGACAATTGGGTAGATTTTGATGATGTTGAGTAGCTGAACATTCTTATTTGGATTTTTTTTTTCCTGCGAATAGTTCTTTAATTGGACAATTGTGTATATTTTAATGTTGTTGAATAGTTGAACATTGTTATTGGATTTTTTGTTCCTGAGAATAGTTACTAGTTCTTTAATTGGACAATTGAGTATATTTTGATGTTGTTGAATAGTTGGAAGTTGTTATTTGGATTTTTTATTTTCCTGAGAATAATTACTAGTTCTTTAATTGGACAATTGGGTAGAATCTGATGTTGTTGAATGGTTGAACATTGTTTTTTTGGATTTTTTTATGAGAATAATTATTACTTATTAGTTCTTTAATTGGGAAATTGGGTAGAGTTTGATGTAGTTGAATGGTTGAAAATTGTTGTTTGGAATTTTTGTTCCTAAGAATAATTACTAGTTCTTTAACTGGACAATTGGGTATGGTTTGATATCGTTGAATGGTTGAACATTTTGGTTTTTTTTTTCCCGAGAATGATTACTATTTCTTTAATTGGAAATTGAATAGAGTTTGATGTTGTTGAATTGTTGAACATTGTTATTTGGGCTTTTCTTTTCTCCTAAGAATAGTTACTATTTCTTTTCTTTGAAAATTTTTCATGGTTTGATGTTTTTTATATCATTATCATTATCTCATTTCCCATCAAGAATTATAAATTTCTAGAACTTTTTTTTTCCGTTCTTCTAGGTAGATTTTTCAGGCACAGTGGACGATGAATTTTTGGAGAGAGTGGGAATAGAGAAGGGGACAAGGAAACTTGTGAACCATGAGGAAAGGGGTCGAGTTTTGCGGGCAATGGATGGTTGTAGCTACAAGGCCGCTGCTGGCGGGTCTCTCTCCAACACCCTTGTGGCCTTGGCCAGGCTTGGAGGTCAGCCAATCGGAGGCTCCGGCCTGAATGTAGCCATGGCAGGCAGTGTAGGGAGCGATCCTCTTGGTGGATTTTATAGGTATGCCTTTGTAGCTTTTATTTTATCTTTTCATGGAAGAACATTATTTGAAATGTACGGCCAAGGAAATTTGCCTTCATTTTATCCTCTGATAAGATAGAACATGGAGAACTTGAGAAGTGGACATGGATCTGATATTCTACAAAATTATAATTATGAGCCTATATTCTGATTTGGTGCTCAGAATATGCAGTTTCTTTTAATATAATTTCCAGGGCCAAGTTGCGTCGGGCAAATGTGAATTTTCTCTCTGCACCTATAAACGATGGGACAACAGGGACAGTTATAGTTCTCACTACCCCAGATGCTCATCGTACTATGCTTGCCTATCAGGTCAGATCTACTTTTATTGACTAAATGATCTTCCTTGGTTAACCATGAATATCCCTTTATTTGTGGGAGTTTGTAGTGTTGGATAAAATGGAAAGTTGTAATATTGAATGCGAATACTGTTGATTGTTTAGTTACTGCTACTGGTTTTTTTTTTTTTTTCTCTGATTGGCAACAAAGAAAATATCATAAGAATAGCAAATATTTTACATTAGAGCAAAAAACATCTATATAATAAAACACAATGGTGAACACTCACCTACAGTTTTGTGGGGTATAAATGTTTCTTCTCACTAAAGCTGAGTAGGGTCCACACTATTCCACCTTTCCTCTTATCTCCCTTTGACTTTATTGTCTTTCCTCTCCTCCATCCCCTTCTCTTTTTCAATAATATACCCTTCTAACTTCACCAGTGCTCCTCCTTTACCCCTTTAACCCCAAAGAGGATGCGGCACAGGCGAACTCTAGTTCCCAAAATACATAGGAACTTAAAGAGAATGATGTAAGAGGTGTATTAATTAGGAGAACTAATGGTTAAACCCTTTGTGGTGTCGAATTGGATGATACACAAGGTAACCCAGTAACTTTGTGTGGCCTTCGTCAGATTGGGTTACTGAGTCATACTTGGATTGTCTGAGTCAAGAAGAGTAACTCAAATCTTACTAAGTTCTCAATTTACAACTAATTGCCTTGGTTATATTTGATTCCCTTAAGTACTACTCAGGTATATTTAGTAAATGTAAATTCCTGTTAGGCCCAATTCTGAATAAGCTTATGCATGTCAACATGGGTATGCATCTTGGTCTCAAGCCATTTTATCTCCCACTTTTTCTCTTCAATCCTTTTAGATTTTTTCCCCCAAAGTTTCTCCACATATATTCCATAGTTGCTCAATACCATTTTATGGCTTTAGAAACTCCTTAAACGTGTGAGAATATTTAGGGTTTGAGAAATTTGTGTGTATCCTGTTCTCAACTGCTATGCATTATGGGGAATCTCATTGGGGATTATATATATATCCCGAGAACTGGTTTACGAGGAACTAAAGGTTTTCTTTTCTGGTGAAATCCTTATTATATGGGAAACCCTTGGCAAATTTTCTTTCCTAGACGTTATTGGTTAATGAGATGAATTTTATCAGACCCCAACTTACTATCTTATATTTGTGTGCTGTCAGGGTACGTCTTCAACTGTCAACTATGATCAATACTTGGCTACCAGTGTTTCAAAAACAAGTATACTTGTCGTGGAAGGATATTTATTTGAACTTCCTCATACGATCAAAACAATAACAAAAGCGTGTGAGGATGCCCACAAGAATGGGGCTCTTGTTGCTGTCACAGCATCCGATGTATCCTGCATTGAGAGACACTATGATGATTTCTGGTAAGTGATTAATTTGATTTGCTTCTACTTTTTATATACTGTTCAGTTCATTTCAATTGAAGGGGGTTTGATCTGTCATACTTATTTTTGCCTCTTTAGTTCAACTAAAATATCCTTTTAGCCCCATCAAATGACTCTAACCTTCCTGTCAATCACAATTTTTTTTTTTTTTGGGAAATTGAGAAAACTATGATATGGGGAACTGTCCTAGATAGAGTTTCTATGGTTGAATGATCATGAAAAGAATCTTCCTCCAGTCGATGAGGAATTTAGTTGCTTCTCCAACATTGCTTTTCATGTCTCATGTTTGACATTTGCCATCAAATCTGGAATATCTTTGATAAACTTCTGTTAGTTCGAGACAGAGATGCAAATTTTCCCTTGTTGAACATGCCCAAGCCTAGCCCTTTGTCTAATTCAGAACTTAACATTCTCCACAAAATGGTACTTCAATAATATCACTCTTGATTTCTTGTTATTTCAGGGAAATTATAGGAAACTATGCAGACATTGTGTTCACAAACAGTGCCGAAGCAAGAGCCTTCTGCCATTTCTCCTCAAATGAGAGCCCTGTATCAACCACAAAGTACCTTAGCCATTTTGTTCCTCTTGTTTCTGTCACTGATGGCCCTAAAGGCTCTTACATTGGTGTGAAAGGTGAAGCTGTGTACATACCCCCTTCACCGTGTGTACCTGTTGACACATGTGGTGCTGGAGATGCCTACGCAGCAGGTTTTTTGTACGGTATTCTACGTGGGGCCTCCGATTTGAAAGGAATGGGTACATTAGCAGCCAGGGTGGCATCGGTAGTAGTTCGACAGCAGGGCACCCGACTTCGGGTTCACGATGCAGCTGAGCTGGCAGAGTCATTTGCCCTCCATCCCGAGAGTTCCACTATTCGTTCCGATGTAGGATCAGATCATATTTCAAGCTTCTAAAATCATGATTCTTCATTTGAATTAATTTGATTCTACTTGATTGAACTAATTTTGTTAATAACATTTGAAACTGCATGTAAATACTTTATAAACATTAATGTATTTTAATTTTTGTATTTTTTCTTATTTGAATTTGTTGGGTAGATCTCTGTGAGAATTTTCTATAAAAATAAAAAAAATAAAAACGTTGAAGGGAAATACTAGACTCGACCGAGGTTTGAGGCAATGTTGAGGTCAGAAGAAAAAATTGGAAACACTCAGGAAATATTCAATGTTTCAGAGTTGATGTTTCTTATTAATTTCAATCGAAAGGTTTTGTTTTTAAGACAATTGGTATCTTTTCTAGTTCAAATGTTTATAAGTGGTACGACTTTTCTATTCCATATTAAATTTTGTGGCACCTCTTGGTGTTCCTACTAACAAAAATATCAGTTTGATAGGTGTTTTATAATCAGTAGATCCAAATGCCCCCCCCCCCCCCCCCCCCCCAAAAAAAAAAAAAAAGAATGCTTAAATGTAATGGCTACGGATCACACCAATCAAACCTATTTTTAAATTAGGGGTCTGCCAAGAGCTGATTCAAATGTTCATGGGTAAATGAAAGTTAGGATGAAAATATTAAGATAAACCATGCTTTGCAAATAATCTTTAACATTTCTCTTATAATCTTGACTTAATCATTAATCATATATTTTTGAAATTTATTTTTAATATAATTAATTCATATTTCGAACCACAAACATTAGTTTTGTTTAGTGGATCGAGATAAATAGAAGATATATAAAATTGTTAATAGGACTTGTAATGATGTATTAGGCTGATCTACACTTCTTCATAATATTTAAAATCTTTTTATTTTAGTGTTTTATGTTAGATAATTTATTCTCAAAACTGTTTTTAATCGGTTGCGTAAATTTGAATTTGATTTGAAGTAAAAAAAAGAATATCAAATTAATGTTGTCTTTATGGATCGATCCTTGCTTGTTAAGGTAACTTTGTTCTTTGCACGTGAAATTTAACTTATTTTACATATTTTCCACATAACTTTAATTCCATAACATTTTCAAGATCACAAATCATATATATCCAAAGAATCCTAATCACGCATCAAAGTTAAATGCACTTACCTTGTGTCATAAGAAATTGATGAACTGATTTGTTGGAGGTGTGCCTTGAGCGAATCCACGTGCTAATGCTCCAATGTATATCAATCCTCAATTGTGTGAAACGATAATCTACGTGCTATGATTTCTAGATACACCTTCGATTCCTTTTCTATGTTAGTTTGGCCTTTAGGATTTTAGTGATTGATGGAGATCACTTCAATTCAAAATCTTCTTGTGCTCTTCAAATCAATTAATCATTATGGGGATCATAGTCACAAAGTTCAACAAATTTTTAGTAAAAATCGCAGAACAAGGGGTTGACCCATTAATTTTGCATTTAATCGACTAAGGCAGTGTTTGTTTGCGCTATTTTTCAGTGCTTATTGCTGAAAAAAATTAAATTCAGCACTTTTTGTCAAAATAGCACATTTGTTTACTTTATATTTTTAGCGCTTATTGCTGAAAATAAGTAAAAAAAATTCAGCACTATTTTGATGCTGAAAAAAAGTGCTGAAAAGGTAAACACTTCGCCTTTTTCGATACGAACAAGTATGCCCTTCATTTTTTTGAGCATGGACAAGTATGCCCTTATTCTTAAAAGGATATTACTTTTTATATCCTATGAATAAGTATATAAACACCCACAAATTAATAAACCCACACCATGCCTAAATTATTTTGTCTTATATGGGTTAAAAATTTTAGAATGAATTGATTTTTGGTGAGGATGATTTCCTCATTAGTATACAAGCACCCCACAAATTAATAAACCTACACCATGATTAAATTATTTTGTCTTATATGGGTTAAAAGTTTTGGAATAAGTTGATTTTTTAAGAGGATGATCTCTACAATTAAGAGATCATCCTCACATAAAATCTGCACATCCTGAAACTTCTAATCCTATCAAAACAAATTCAAGAACCGTAAATCGTCCCTTTTTATTTTTTGAAAACTATTTTTGACAACTTAGAAATTTCAAAATAGATTGATTTTTGGTAAGGATGATCTCTAGACCATATAGACCATCTTCACTAAAAATTTGCTCATTCCAAAAACTTTAACCCATATAAAACAAAAAAAATTGGCTATGGTGTGAGTTGCCCTTATTAGTTCATAGGTCGCTTTTATAACACATCTTTCATTTCCATCGAAAATTATTCATCCAAAATTAAGTTCTTTTAATGCTGATTTCAAATTTTGGTGATTTGTATGACATTATTATTTTTTATTTGAAATTTGTGGACTTTTATAAGTAGAAATTATTATTTATAAATTGAAGATTTGAGTATTATTTATTATTTAAAAATGAATTATATTTTAATTTTATAAGAAAAAATATATTTTATTGTGTTTGATAATAAATAAACATTTGAAACATGCAAACAATATATAATATGATTGTAAGGGTAACAAAGACAATTTACCAACTTTAGCAATGTGCAACAAATATTATTTAGCATCTAAACAAACAACTTTTTCAGCACTTAAATTCAACGCTTACAAATTTCAGCGCTAAACGCTATTCAACACTTATTTTTTTTCAGTTTAACAAATATCACCTAAATCGTCAAAATGACGATTAAATCGGTGATTCAATGATTAACTAAAGATTCGACGAATTTTTCGTTTCAGCCGCACTTCGCAGTTCACACACAATTCAAACCCATATATATATATATATATATATATATATATATTTAAAAAACCTATTTTTATTATTTTTTAATTCATACTTCACACAGAAGTATAAAACAAAAACGCATCCCACACTTGATCTCTACGTATGCTTCTCCTTATTCTTCTTCTACCTTTCTTCTCCAAGTCTTTTCAACTTCTTCTTCAACCCTCATTATTAAGAACAAGATAGGTTTTTAATGGAACTTGAAGATATGATAGACTTTTTGGAAGAAAACCCCACTAAACTTGAATGTCCCTATCGAGCCCATCATAGAACTCAAGATTTGATCTTCTTCAATCTTCAAATCTCAATAATAGAGAATGGACTTTTGCAAGTTGTATTTTAAAATTTATTCTATTTTTATTATTAATTCATAGTTTCATGTTAGTTAATATTAAATAATTTATATTTTATTTATTATGTGAAGGTGATTAGTGGTGATCTGCAATTATAGTTGATAAATTTGCAGAAATTCGAAGCGTATCAATGAGATTATTGAGCCAACCATGTAGTTCGCCAGCTTGTGAAAGAAACTAAAGTGCATTTGAGGAGGCTCATACAAAAAAGAGAAATAAATTAGAGCAAAGACATTAAATGATCTTGTCTGTGTGAGGATGAATCTTCACTTGAAGAAAAATAATGCAATTGAAGAAAATAAAAGGGAATCAATTTTATTTGGAGCATATCAATGCTTTCCCTGAACAAGATGACATGGTTCCTTAAGAAGGAGAAAGAGATGAAATTGATAATTTTGATTATCATGACATGGAAAGAGATTATATATCTTGGAAATCTAGATGAATAATTATGTATTTATTATTACTTTAGATGAATGTTTTATGGATTTCTATTTTTTTAAAAATAATTTTAGAATAATATAAAAGGGGATTCATAGTTTTTATGCTTTAGATTGTTCTTTTTATAATTGTGGAACTTATTGTCTTTTTTATGATTGTGATATATAGCTTAATAATGCTTTTTTATTATTGTGATACATTCTTTTATCTTGTTTTAATTTTTTATATATGTAAATAATACATATATTTTAAGAGTTGGTTTAGAATAGTATTTGTATAGTCCCTGAAATATTTTTGAATTTTTTACAAAAATTTATTAAATTTGTTCGAATTAACAGAATTGAACCTTTGCCAAGTCCGAACTTTGTTACTGTGATGGGGATGCTGTTCCACTTAAATAGATTGGAGTAGAGGGTCTAGAATACCTCTTTTAGTAGGATTCTTATTCATAAAAGTTTCCTTCTAAAACTTGAAGAGGTGTTTCTAATTTCTTATTTTATATTGAGATAGCCCTTTTAATATTGACGTTTATTTAATAATAGAATCCTTATGCAATTAAAACACTTATATTATATAGGTCAATAGACTACACAAAAATAGAATCATATATTTCAATGTAAAGAAAATGCCACACCAATCATCATGGTATTGTTAAACTTGCGTATGAGACAATTACTTTTTAGATACTTTTTGGTAACACATGAAAATGACAAGTATTAAAAGGTCATTATGGACAATAAGTAGTGAAATGGGAAACATCCAAACTACGAGCAAACATACGGTTGGAATAAAAGAAAATTCCATTAATTATTGGAGAATTTACCCTAGAAAATATATAAATTATTGTATATTTTTCCTAAATATTTAGTATATTTGAGAAGAGCTAATCGGTAACATCTAATGTTTCATATAAACATTAGTCTCCCCAACAATTTTCATTTAAAAAAAAAATGCACTTAACTATTTTGTAATGAAAAAAAATCAATATATTCTAATAATTATTTAATATTATTTTTATAAATATTAAAAATAATCTTCTTTTAAAGAAAATGAAGAAGTAACATTAAAATGCATATTGATTCTCACATCGTTGACGTGAATGTATGTATGAAATTATAGATGCTTTTCATCGAGATACGAGTGAAAAGCATTTAGGATTATGTCCACACCTCCACATCAATAATGTGAGAATCGATGTACATTTTAATGTTACTCCAGCACAACACTTCTTTTTGTACTGGAACAACATTAAAATTGACATCGTCACGAACATCGGTGCTCGTAGAACAATAGATGCTTCTCACTCATATCTCAATGAAAAGTATTTATGATTCTATAGACGTATCCACATCAGCAATGTTTGAAACGATACGATCTCAATTTCAATGTTACTTCAACATTTTCCAGAGTTTATTGAAGGCAATTTTTTTTTTTTTAAAGGATATAATACCCGAAGGAGCGAAGACTAATTCGTTAAGGACCCGACCCAATAAGTGATCCGATCATATGGGGTTGGAAAGCCCGAACCGATCCATTGAGAGCTCTAGGAACGTTAGGCGACTGTCCTCAGTTCGCTCATGCGGACAACTGCCAAGTTCCCCTCTCTCTCTCTTTCCGATTAGAGCACTAAAGCTCGTTTAGGGCATCTTCATTTCGACTTCTAGAGATCAAATCGAAACAATTTCGGCTCAGATCTCAATATCTTCTTCTCTGTAAGTGACAAGGAAGCTCTTTTTATCTTCAATTTGATCAGGAAATTTGGGTTTTTTTTTCCCGCGATTTTATCATTTTGGTGTAATTTTCGAGGTTGTGGATCGAATTTGAGTATAAATTTGGATTCTTTTCGTGGATTTTGTTGGGGGTGGTGTAGGGTTATTTATTAGACGGATTTGCTATTTCTTCTTTAATGAGGTTCATTATTGTTCCTTGTTTTGGAAAGTTAATGGTTTTAGCTCGTTATTTATGTTGGTAGATGGGTTGATTAAGAAATATGGGATTTTTTTAATTGTTTAAGCTGGTTATTTAGGGAGGTAAATAGGTCCGAGTATTCATTTGGGAATCCACTTGTATTAATTGGATTCTAGGGTTTCTGGTCACTTATTTTCTGTATCATATTTTGATTTGGCATATTTGGGGATTTGGGTTTGTGGGATTTTGTTATGTAAGTCGCTTATTCCGGCCGAAGGATTGTTAGGGTTTCAAAACCAGTTTTTTTAATGGATTATGGAAGAGAAGGCGGGTTTTCGGGTGGGAATGTTGGGCAAATAATCCCAGAAATCCTGGACAGTGGAAGCGTTGACAATTGGATTCCGGGATTGAACGATCAGGCAATTTGGGCAACAGAGGATGATTACGGTGCTTGGAATGGAGATGTCTATGGTGATACTCCATCCAACTCGAATTACGATGGAAAATCCCAAACACGGTCGGGGAGTGAGCCCCCAAACAAGAAATCGAGGAACTCCTCCCAGGGAGGAGAGTCTCAACTGAGTGGGTTAAGTAGGGACCGTGATATGAACTCGGGTAATCGATCTAGATTGATTGGGAAGATGTTCTTCAAGACCAAATTATGTTGCAAATTCCGTAACGGTACTTGTCCGTACATCACTAATTGCAACTTTGCACATGGAATTGAAGAGCTTCGTAGACCGCCTCCCAATTGGCAAGAGATTGTGGCAGCCCAGGATGACGATCGGGGCGTGTTGTCAGAGCCAAGAGAGGAGCACCAGATCCCCTCTCTTGGTTCTGTTGGTTTGAGTGGGGATAGTCAGAGGTCTTATAAAGGGCGGCATTGCAAGAGATTTTACACTGAAGAGGGCTGCCCTTATGGAGAAAATTGCACATTCCTTCATGATGAGCAGTCGAAAGCTCGGGAAAGTGTGGCGATAAGTTTAAGCCCCACTGTTGGTGGTGCTTATGGAAATAATGGGAACGGAGCGAACCAGAAGCCTTCGAATTGGAAAACGAGGATTTGTAACAAGTGGGAAATGACGGGGTATTGCCCATTTGGAAGCAAGTGCCATTTCGCTCATGGGTTAGGAGGTAACCTATGACTTATCATCCATTCTCTTTCTAATTTTGAATGATGAACTCTTTTGGGAGATGGAAATCAAAAAGCGTCTGACTAACCTTACTTAGTAAGATTTCAACTCTTACTAAGGGTCGTTGTGCTCACCTTGTGGCATCCAAAAACATGATCTGATGCCATAGGATTGTAGAGGACAAAATTCTGTGAACTATGATTTTTTTTTTTTTTTTCAAAAAAATGTTATTTTTCACCGTTGAATTTTAATTTTAAATTTGGGAGTTGCGTGGAAGTTAGGTAGCCGCCCATTTTCAAACTAAAAATTAAATTGTTTTTTGATTTTTTTTTAATTTGAGTTTTTTCTTGAAATCTAGAGGGTTGTGATGTTGATTCCCAATGTGGTAATTCATTTGAGCTCAAGTACCCTTAGTAAGAGTTAAAATCTTACTAAGTTAGTAAGGAAAGTATTTTTCTACAAAAAATCTGGGGACTTAAATTTTCAAGGGAAGTTATATTGGATGCATGCTTTATATTGCCAGGCACATTAAATGCATAGGTGACAAATCCAATGAGGCTCAATGTTTGTAATTCTTATTGTTTAGAAGAGAGTGAGAGATTTAGAGGAGAAGCATTGAGAGAGATTCAATAGAAAAACATATTTTATGAGTTTCTTCTCTTATATTTATATAAGAGAATTTGGGCTACGCTAAGTGGGACGTGTGGAACTGGAAAAGACCAATTTGCCCCCACATGTCCTATACATACCAATAACACTCCCCCTCAAGTTGGAAAGTCCAACTTGGAACAAAAAACTAAAGTAAATAATTAAAGAAACTACATAAAATAAACTACTAAAGAAAAGGAAAAAAAAAAACTCCCCCTCAAGCTGGAGCATAAATATCAAGTAAATTCAGCTTGAAGCAAATGAGTCTAAGGTGACTACAGTTATATGCCTTAGTGAACATATCTGCTAATTGATCTTTAGACTTCACAAACAGTATACTAATTTTCCCACATATGTCTTTGATAAAGTGACAATCTGTCTCAATGTGTTTTGTTCACTCATGAAACACTGGATTGGAACAATATGAATCATGGTTTTAAAACTCGTCCGAGACCGAGACGTATTGCTCAAGTTAAGTCGATATTGGAGCTGAACGAGACCAACTCACAAGTCACTTTTTTGACCGAGATTTAATACCTCATGTTCAATTTTTTGATTTTTTGAACAAGGCGTCTCAAACATATCGGAAAACTTGTCCGAGACGACCCAATATCAAGCTTGGATGAGACGAGACGTGAAATCGAGTTTTAAAACCATGATATGAATTGCAGCTTGATTATCACAATATAATCGCATAGGAGTAACTATCTTAACACCCAATTCTCTGAGAAAATTCTTAACCTATGTCAGTTCACATGTCATAAGAGTCATTACTCTATATTATGCCTTTGCATTAGATCTTGCAACCACATTTTGCTTCTTACTTCTCTAGGAAATCCAGTTTCCTCCCAAGAAAGTACAATACCAGATGTAGACCTCCTATCAGATGGAGAACCTGCTCAGTCAGTATCACAATACCCCTCTAAGTCCAAAAGATCTTTGGACTTATACCACAAACCACGTCCTGAAGATCGTCTAAGAAATCGAAGGATCCAAACAACAGCTTCCCAATGTGGAATCCTTGGCGTTTAAACTGACTCACTACACTTACTGCAAAATAAATATCTAGACAGGTGATAGTCAAATAATTGAGTTTACCAACTAATCTTCTGTATTTTCCTGGATCATCATCAAATAATTCTTCACTGTTTACTATCAACTTTGAATTAGGGTCCATTGGGGTGTCCATAGGTTTACTTCCCAACATATCTGTCTCATCAAACAAATCAAGAGTATACTTTCTTTGAGCCAGGTTAATACTTTTCTTGGATCTTGCAACTTTCTATCCCTAAGAAATAATGCAAGTTGCCAAGATCTTTTGTCTAAAACTGTGTTTGAAGGAAGGCTTTCAGCTCCACTATTCCATTAGTGTCATCACTTGTGATATGACTATTTCATTAATGTAAACTACTAGAATGATAGTCCCTGAAGAACTGAAGCGAACAAACACATAATGATTTGCCTGACACTGTTTTAACCCAAATTGAACTACTACCTTACTAAACCTCGCAAACCAAATTCGTGGAGACTGTTTTAGGCTATAAATGACCTTTTTCAACTTACAAACCATGTCAGACTCCCCCTGAACAACAAAATCAGGAGGTTGCTCCATGTACACATCCTCCTCCAAATCACCATTCAAAAATGCATTCTTAACGTCCAGTTAACATAAGGGTCATTGAAAGTGGGAAGCAAGGGAGATGACAATACGAACAAAAGTCAGTTTTGTCACAAGAGAAAAAGTTTTTAAGTAGTTTATGCCATAAGTCTGAGTATAGCCTTTGACCACAAGGTGGGCCTTCAACTACTTAACAGACCCATCAGGCAAATACTTTACCACATACACCCAACAACAACCAACAATGCGCATACCAGCAGGTAAGGGCACTAACTCCTAAGTACCATGAAGAGCATCCATCTTAACCTCCATAGCCCGTCTCCAACCTGAATGAGACAAAACATCATATGCATTACTAGGAATAGACAAAAAAAAAAAAGGAGGATAAACGAAATCACAATACGAAGTAGACAGATGAGATTAAGAAACAAACTTAGAAATGAGATGCTTAATACAATGACGAGTACCTTTCCTTTGTGCAATAGAAAGATCAAAATCAGAAGAAGTACTGGATACCTGATCTGCAGACTGTGAGGACGATGGTAACGTGTCTGCATTTGGAGGAGGATGGGGATCTGAAGTTGTCAGTTGCTTTCTGCGAACGTAAGTGAGTGAAAATGAAACAGTGGGATATAAATCATCCACAGGAAGAGGAAGAGCAAACAAAAAATCATTATACTGTATTGGATCTGTAAAATATGATACAAAATAAAAAAATGTAACATTGCACTGATATAAACATGACGGGCTGAAGGATCATAGCAATGATAACCTTTTTGGGTACGAGAGTAATTCATAAATACACACTTCACTGAATGTGGATCAAACTTATCAAAATTAGGAAACGACTGATGAACAAATGAGACACAACCAAAGGTCTGTGGAGGTAAGAAAAATAAAGGACTCGAAGGAAACATAATAGAATGAGGAAACTTACCATCAAGAGCAGACATAGGCATACGATTAATCAAATAATATACTGTAAGAATCGCATCCCCCCAATAAGGTTTGGGAACTTGCATTGAAACAAGAGAACGTACAACTTCAAGAAGGTGTTGATTTTTACGTTCAACAACACCATTTTGTTGAGGGGTGCGTGTATAAGAAGTTTGATGAATAACACCAAAGGATGAAAGATAGACATTTAAAAGTCCAGAATCATATTTTTTAGCATTATCACTACGAAACAACTTGATTTGCACACTAAACTGAGTTTGAATTTCAGTATGAAACAATTTAACAATAGAAAATAACTCAGACTGATCTTTCATTCAATAAAATCATGTCATTCTTGAAAAATCATCTACAAAAGTAACAAAATACTGAAATTCACAACGGGAAACAATCCTATAAGGGCCCCAAATATAAGAATGAAGTAGATTAAACTGACTCGATACTATAATAACAGACCCAGATGGATAAGAAACACGATGATGTTTAGCTAACTGACATGACTCACAATCTAAAATAGAAATATGACTCAAAGTGGGAACCATCTTTTTTAAAGAGTGGAGTGAAGGATGACCTAGTCGACAATGCCATTGTTGCGGAGTGATTGTGGCATGAAGAGCAGGTGAACCTTCACCACCATCCAAATAGTAGAGACCTCCAGATTCATATCCCCCACCAATCGTCCTCTTCGGTTTTAGATCCTAAAAAACACAATATGAAGGGTAAAACATCATGGAACAATGAAGCGATTGAGTTAACTTACTGATGGACTTTAAACTGAAAAAAAATTTAGGGACATATAGTACAAAAGATAAAGAAAGAGTAGAATAAGGAAAGACAATTCCAATACCAGAAATCCTACAAGTAGTACCATTAGCAAGAGTGACAAATTGAGACAAAAAGGAAGAATGTTGAATAGATGAAAACACACCTGATGAATCAGTCATGTGATCTGACGCCCCTGAATCAATGACCCAAGAGGATAAAAATGAAGCAAGACAAGATATACTTGAGTGAGCTAGAGTCGCAGTGTTGGAGGACGAGGCATCAGGCTGAGAAGATAAAATAACTTGGAATACTCATCACAATAGATAGTAATCATATCTGCAGGGATAAAGTAACTTGAAATACTCATCATGAGAGATAGTAACCATATCTACATGGGAAGCTACTTGATGAGGAGGATCAACATAACCACCACCATTAATGTCACTAGAAATAGCCTGATTGGCCCAGCTTGTGTGCTGACCATGTAAATCCCAACAAAAATCCACAGAGTGACCATCAAGTTTACAATGGGTACACTTCTTGGGTATATTACAACCACGACCCCTACTAGAATCACGACTCTCTCCACGGCCTCCACCACAGTTACCACGATACCCACGACCACCACCATGGCCAATACTACGGCTAGGACTACGATTTGTACTTGTAGAAATAGTCAATGTTAATCGGTTAGATTCAGATACTAATGATGTAGCACCAGAACCACCAACAGGAGCTCTCTGAAGGTGAGAAAAACCTTCAGTAAGTGAAGGCAACTCTTTACTGGTCAAAATCTGAGATTTAACAAAATTATACTCAGATTTCAAACCAGAAAGAAATGAACAACATCCATTTCTTCTCGCTATTGATGTAGTATGGCTTGATCAATAGTAAAGGATTGATATACACTGAGCTCGTTCCTTATATTTTGAAAGAGAAAGTAATATGTTGGTACATTTTGGTCACCTTGCTGAACGGAAAAGAATTCTTTAGTCAACTGATAAATCCGAGAAATATTATTCGTTTCAGAATACATCTTGCCAACCTGAATCCAAATCTTCTTGGTAGAAGATAGGAACATCAAGTTGACTCCAATGGTGGAATCCATACAATTTCACAACCACATTATAATTTGAGCATTTTTTTGAACCCATTCAGAGTAGTGGGGATAATCAGTCTTAGGAGGATCATCTTTCAAATACTTCAACTTTCCCTTGGCAGTAAGGAACACCTCAACAGATTTTGACCAAAGGATAAAATTATCTCCATTTAATTTGATCGAGGTCATCTGAAGATTAAAGAACTCAGGAGGAGATAAAATGTCAGACTTCATCTCCATAAAAAATCTCTCCACAATAAACAAATCATACCAAATAAACTAGATCTGAAATACTAATCAGATCTGTTTTTTATTTTATATATATAGCAAATCTGATTCACAAACCAGATTGCAATAACTAGATCTGATCGAATATGGTCTATGTAATTATAGATCAAATCATAGACAAATAAACCGCGGATATTCGAAAAGTAGATTTGAACCTCCTAGGGAAAAACACACCACCAAACTACAATTTGCACCACCAAACTACAAAACACTAACTTTAAACATACTCACATACTGAGTATTAACCAACTAGAAGATTAAAATCTTAGGTTGTTATCAGAAGCCTAAGATTTTAATATCAAGTAGATCGAAGAAGAAGAAGAAGAAAGGGAAATAGGAAGAGAAGAGTAGGTTCTCAAACTTCAAGATCTAAACCTTGCTTTGATACCATGTTATTGTTTAGAAGAGAAAGAGAGTTTTGGAGAAGAAGCACTGAGAGAAACTCAATAGAAAAACATGTTCTATGAGCCTCCTCTCTTATATTTATATAAGAGAATTAGGGCTACACTAAGTGGGGACGTGTGGAACTGGAAAAGACTAGTTTGCCCCCACACGCCCTATACATACTAATAACAGTAATATCCTTGTAATTATTTTTATTATGCCTGGATATATCACTTCCCTTTGCTCCATCTTATCAAGGAGTCATCATTGCTCAAGATTACTCCATACTCATTAAATTATGTTGGCATTGCCTCAGCTTAATTAGGTGGCATTGTTTTTTAGACTTAATATTATGTAGTTTCCTCTTTCCATCCCCTATGTAGAGGACTTAATGTCTCAGCTTCAGCTAAAATACTTAGTTTTAAAAAGCGAGGTGGGGGGGAAACCATTCATGTCTTTCTACTAATAGGAGGGTCCAATATATTTAGGCATGACCTGAAATTTAATGGGTCCATACTTGAATCCAAAATGATTTTTTTTTTTCTTTTAAATTTATTTAACATGTTTAAAAGCTGTGTATAACTCTGCTGTTCAATCTATGAAAACAGAGCTACATCGATATGGTGGAGGGCTTGTGGACGTGGATGGTAGAGATGCTTCTTCAGCTCCTCCAGACCCAAAGCAGGCTGGAGTTTCTTCAAAGATGCCAATAGATACCGTGGTAGCATCAACCACATCAGCTCATCATGCAGATGTTTATCACGTCGGAGTTCCTTCACAGAGGTCTTCAGGTGTAACCCAAAGGCCAGGGCCGAGGCCACTTCAGAAATGGAAAGGCCCTGATAAGATCAGTAGGATATATGGTGACTGGATTGACGACAACGAATGGGAGCCAGCTCGATAATTGTCTTGGGGATGCTTTAGAAGCAGAGAAATTTATCTTTGAACGAAATTTGAACTCTAAAGGTTCTCTTGTCTAGATTCTTGGGGTGCAAAAGTGGCAAATTCGACCAATTGGCATCTAATGTGGAGCTTGGGTTTAAGAAATCAATAGAAGTCTTCTTCGTTCAAGTTGGTGCTTCCATCAATGCTTAAGGTTTGGCACTTTTGGAGCTTAAATTGCTTTTGTACCCTATCGTTGTATCTTGAACCTAAATGCAGGATAGCAAACCACCATGTCTATCTATGTGCTAGTAAAGTTTGTTGATTTAATATCCTAGTTTTGGAGAAAGCTTTATCTTGTTGGGCTAGGATGTATTATGAGTTTGCACATGAATTTAACAACTTTCAGTGGGCACTGCGTCTCAGGTATGCTAAAATTTTCTTTTCCAAGTATGTATCATTCATGAATTAGGTGATGGACTCAGTAAGTAAACTAGATCCTTTATGTTGTCTTATTGAAGCATTACATCAGCAGTAAAATTGACCCCTGCCTTCTTTCATCTTTTCCACCTCAATCCCCTACTTTATTGGAACAAGTAAGATCTGTTTGTTTTTTTAAAAGGTTGTTGCTCCTTATTTTATGGAGATGGTGACTGCCCAAGCAGTGCCCTCATCAAGGATAAGATGGCTCATATTCTTCCACTCTTTAGATCACAAGGGGAGTGATACACAATCCACCAAAAGAATATTTTCAGCCCTTGTTTTGGGGAAGTTGCACGCCCCTAAAAACAAGAGAAAACCCATTTTCGGAAACCAAGATGAGGAGGTACTCAAGAGGCTCTTGATCAGAAGGTTGCTTGTTATCTTCATGTCTGGCTCGAAACCAAAAAAAAAAAAGAAAAAGAAAAGAAAGAAAGATGACCATTTTTTGATCACACCATTCGCAATTTCTCTTCACAATAAGAATGCTACAGATGTGCTAAATTAAAGTGGGAAACTTCAGGTGGTTTCTGGGAAGTTGTAACCTTACCCAAGTGGGCATTTTGGAATGTATGGTGCATTTTCTTTTTCTTTCTTTCTCTTGATGCAGATCTCTCTTACATTATACCCACCTTGTCGGTACGTCATCTTACCGAATTCTATGCATCTTTTATATCCACTTTTTTTTTTCTTTCAAGATCTGCTATGTATCTATAATTCTATATAGATGTTGTTGTCTATACCACACTTGTGGTCAAAGTGACCCGTCCTTCACGTTGATAGTTCAGCTCACATTTTTTGTTGAAGCTTAAACTTGGAATTCTGGAACATGAGGAAGAGGTTAATATCATTTGATTATTCACCCAACAATGAGTCACCCAATTGAATATTCTGATTGATATTTTAATGGGACATGCATGTCTATTATGGGCGATATAGTTGTCAACTTAGCTAAGTTGGTAAAAACATCAGGAGTGTTGTTCCCATGACCTATAGTTGAACCACCTTCACCTCCCCTAAGTCCTAACCGCTAATCCCTCACTTGCCTAGAAAAAATAAAAATAAAAAAATGGGCCACACAAGTTCTCATTTTGTCCACATTTGATGTCTTGTTAGCATGCATTTTTTATTTTTTATTTTGTTGGGAGTTAATTTTTTTACTGTAAAATGACTCTCAAGTATCCACCCTAGGAAAGCCCTAGGCGATTGGCATGCCATCTTAGAAGCATTTTTGTCTTTCTGAGCAGGGTCCTTATAATGTTAGCTGCGGCAACAACCGCAAAGCCTTATCCCAAAGATTTGGGATTGGCTAAACGAATCCTCTTTTTTAGAATGTTGGCAGCTCTGCAATATATTTATTTCCTTTTCATTTGCTCTTATTTCAAAGGAGCTGTGTTCAGAACAGTAGATGATTTTCCTCGAGATACAAGTGAAAAGCATCAATGGTTCTGAGCACAGTTTCATGTCAGCTCAGTGTCGAATGCAGTGTCCTGTGCCGTCATTATCAAGTTTTGCCATACAAGAGCTTACTCTATACACCTGTTTGTCCCAGCTGTATCAACATGGATTAGTCCCACTTTCAAAGGGGGGTAGGGAGTGGGGATAACTTATCACATTAAAAAGAAAAATAAAATAAAGAGATCCGATTGAGCTGGTTTGGATGAATGAAGATAAAGAGATCCGATTGAGATGGTTTGGACATGTTCAACCGAAGCTGATTTCTTCTTCGTCACGGCTAATATTGTGTATGGTGTCTTGTCATACAAGTGATATGCAAGCAATGAGTTTTGGTGTGCTCCTACTTTCAAAAATGAAATAAGAAGAAGGGCCTCTATGTAACATTATTTATGTTTCACGCCTGTTTTGTTTCATTTTTTGCGGAACAATCCAAACGAATAGGAGAGATAAATGAGAAGTCCCAGACTATTACTCTCTCCTCCAGTGACAATTAAGTCGAACTCCATATCGAACCCCTCCAATGTGGTTCACCATTTAGTATCATAAAAGAGGATATAAAAGGAAATTATAGAAAATAATAATGAATTTTTTAACAAAAAAATGAAATAGCAAAATTGATACCACCACAATCCATCTCAAGTAGATTCCAACATTCCCAAAATAATTATATATAACATAATTTTTTTTAATTTAATAATCTTAAAATTTAGATAAACACACTGCCAATTATCTCATTTTTTGATACATTTTCGAAGATGAATATCACCTCTACCCTATGGCGATTGTTTCTATTTGATAAAAAAAATTTCACTCGTAAACTCTTCTGAGCTGTCAAAAATGATTTTTTGACAGATACCCCATGACTAATTCCTGCATTAATCACTAAGAACTCAATAAATCCATACAAATTACAAGTACATGACCGATTAATCTCCTTTCTGGGCATATTATTTTTAATACAGAAATCAGAACAAATAAAGACCAGAACAATTATATAATATAGGTTATGGTTTTGAATATATTGATACTTGATGAGAAGATAATAGAATTTAACCGGTTGGACACATTATCTAGGAATCAAACATAATAGAATCGATTATTCAGGAATCGAATATAATAGAATTGACTCTTTGGACACACATTATTCAGGAAAAAGTAATATAATTGGAGTTAAATTATATGACAAATCTAAGTGAAAAAAAATAATAATAATAATAAATGGGGAAAACGAATTTTCACAATATTTTCTCAAAGTAAACGAACTTAATGTCGATTTAAGACTTCAAAATGACCAAAGTACCCCTAACATATAACCTCTTTTTCTCCTCGACTTTTCCAACTTCAACCTATGGTTGAGGCTCTCCAAGAACATGACTATTGGGATTTGAGGAAAAAAGCAGATTTCCTTTACATGTCACTAGAGATTCACATTTCTCTTAGAGATACAATTCTCTTGGGAATCCCTAACATCCCAACGGTGATTATAGTATTGTCTTAAGAATAATTTCTATTCGTTGGATTTAAATTCTTTTTTAAGAGATTATATAGATAGAAGTTATCAAACACTATGATTTTTGGTAAGTAGGTTCACCAACAGATGGACCACCTATCCATACGGCCAATGGGTCCCAAAAAAAAATCCACGTGCCATAAAATGGGGTGCCACCTGACTTGGTTAGGAATGGGACACCTGACTGGATCCCTACTCTTTCCTTTTTTTTTTTTTTTTTTCTTTCTTTTACAGGAGACTCGCTCAATGACTTGGCACCTCACGCAAGAAACTAAAACTGCCAGATGTCATCAACCCAATTAACCCTGAGAGAGAGATATCCAACAATACCAGTGTTGCACCATTGCTCCAAAGAGAGAGGGAGAGAGAGAGAGTTACAGACCCAAACAATAGCAGTATTGCACCACCATTGCTTCTAAGAGAGAGAGAGACCCAACAAACAATTACAGAATTGCACCATTGCTCCAAAACATCTCCATAGATAAACCTTTCATTGTTATTAATCCTTCAATCCTCTCTCTCTCTCTCTCTCTCTCTCTCTCTCACACACACACACACATCCATGCAAAGCAGTATCTCTTACATATTCTCTTCACCCATTACTACCTCTTTCCGGCAATGTCAAATGACATCATCAACAACCATCCACCGGAATCTGACACCTCCTCCCAACTAAACCACCGGTCTTTATATGGAATAATCACACTAATACTCTTAGTTTTCTTCTTCATTGGCTTTTCCTCGATATACTTTTCTCGTATTATAATAGAATATTTCACCGGTGGAAGAGCAGGCCTACCACGACGTAGCCCCTCCCCCAATGCCATCAGACACACAGCCCGTGGCCTCAACCCTTCAATTGTGTCATCTTTTCCAACCTTCGCATACTCTACTGTTAAAAATCTTCGACAAGACCAATCCAGTCTAGAATGTGCGGTGTGCTTATCAGGGTTCGAAGATGATGATGTTTTACGGTTGTTAACCTTATGTAACCACATTTTTCATATCGAATGCATCAATTTATGGCTTGAGTTACATTCTACTTGTCCTGTATGTCAAAGAAATCTAGATCCATTGGAGAAATCTTCAGAAAAATCACAAGAAATTAATTTAACAATAGTAAATTCTATTGAAGGAGAGAATGAAGTAAGAAATGATATAGAAAGGGTTAGGGATGTCGATGTGCCTAATGACACGAGAGCGATACTTGGAGGACACAGGACGATGGAGAGGTTCTCGAGGTCACATTCGACAGGGCATTCAATCGTCAAAGGAGATGATAGGTTTACGTTGAGATTGCCGGATCATGCGAAAGAAAGGATCACAAGGGGGCATAATTTTACTGGGAGTTGTATTACTTTCGGGGATTTTTAATGGTGAAGTTGAGCTTGGTGGAGATGTCACAAGAGTGTAAATAATTCTTCACTTTTCTTTCTTGAGATACAGATTATATACATTCAATTTATTGCGCTTTGATGGCTAAATATTTTTTATTTCTTCCATTCCCTTCTTTTGTTTGGGAAGAACAAAACCCAAAATAAAAATCATAGTTTTAAAACTTGACCAAATTGACTCGAGCAAATTCAAAGTTTCTTGGTCTAGCCAGCTTTAAAATCATCGAGTCGAACAATTTGATCAAGTTATGCAGCTATATTCAATAATTTTAAGGAGAATAAGTCAAGTTTTTCGAGTTTTAAAACTATACTATAAATCATTAATGAATATGATAAACTGCATCTCATTCACATTATTATAATGGACTTAATCATCTCTATCAAATTACTTCTCATAGGCATTATTACAAAGCAACTAACTTATCTTTATAATGAGCATCATCATGATCATCAAAGCTTTATCTAAAATTTTTGGGGTCGATTGAACGAATCCTATTCCTAGGAATTTTTTCCTCAAAATCAATTTCTACAGATTTGAACATTTCAAAGCAGTAGAAATCATTTTAAGGAAAATTTTGTACTGGTTCCATACAGGGCCTTAATTTCTTCTTTTATATTAATGAGTTGAATTGGTTTTGATCAGTAGACATTGTTAGACCCTAAAACATGTAGTAAGGCTATGTCTTTAGAACATGGAAATTCAGTTTGAAGCTCAGAACAATCTATAATACATATTAATATAAAAGTAATAAAATAACAGTCATGGAAATTAAGTTGAATTCTCATATTACGTCTTCTTCATCACAGGCTTTCTGTACATCTATATAAGAAAATAATCCTTATATAAGTAGCAAGTTCTGTTTAGCTTCATTCCTCAATTTATTCAGTATGAAGGTGTCCAAAGCAATGTCGTTGCGCTTACGACAAAAAGAACATCGAATCAGGCTAAACCTTTGACCTGAAGTCCCTTCATCTTGCATGCCCATTTGGCTCGCCGATATTGCTCATAACATGACATTTATAGAAGCTCATGAACTTCGCTGTAAATTCTGTCGAGGAAAACATTCGAACTGTTTATAGTAATACAACAACAACAACAACAACATAGCCTTATCCCAAAGATTTAGGGTCGGCTGAATGAATCCTGCTCCTCCATTTCACTCTGCCCAAAGCCAAGTTCTTTCCACTTCTTGTATATATTGTGAGAATTGTAAGAATAATTTTTAACTGAGTATCAGCTAAAAGATACATTTCTTCCTCTCTTTTTCATAAACTAGCAAGTTAAGTCAGTAATTAGTGGGTGAAGGCGGATTTTGTTGTGGTCTATGGAACCTGGTGGTACTAGTTAATAAGAAAATTTTCCAAGGGTATTTTTGTAATTTCACTAGTATTATGTAAAAAATCTAGTTACGTTTTCCTGTGGTATATATTTCTCTTTTTTGGTGAAAGGGTGTGATCTGTAATTGTGAGTTTTTTCTTCATAGTGGAATTGGTGTAATCTGTGAACATACCACAATCTTGAGGAAACCATGTAAAGTCTCTGTGTTTGTGTGTGTAATTGCATCTTGTTTTTTCTTCTCTTTCTCTGTTTCTTCTTTGTTTTTCTTAACAGATTTTGTGATGCCATTCTTTTAAACCCAAATCACTTTAAACTTGTAATTTTTAGTGGCTGAATTTTGTATTCCACCTATTGCCGACCATGTACATGATTATGGAACCTTAATTTTCCTTTTAAAAACCTATACGCAACACAACAAAAGAGAAATAATCAAATCTTTGTAAGAAGTTTCATTCATTTACCTTCAATCTTCAAGAAATGCTGAACATTCTTTCTCTGGTCGTTATTCCTCTTACCCATCGATTCCTCATGTCGATCGCTTAATAGGACTAATGATTTTTCACTGTTGAACAGGCCTCCATTATCCCTCTGGAAACCAATGAATAATACTGTTAGATCATTGACTTGTCAAAGAAAAAGCTATTAAAAAGAGGACGATCAAGTGGTGTGTATGTTCGTACTTTATATTCCTGATATAAAGCATCGATTCTTGGTTGGCACTCGTCACTCAAATGCTTCTTCAGTTCTCCAACAAGGGTCTGCCGATCACGAGAATTACTAAAGAATTTAAGAATATAAGGAACTAATTGAAATGAGAATGAATATTAGGAGAGGAGCTCTTACACTGAAAATAAATTCATGAGATACATTGTGCTCTATAAGATTCTGAAGCTTCCCACGAATAATATAGAGCCTGCAGGGCAAAAAATCGATAACTATATGAATGTTGGCAATTTAATATTGAATTTGGTCATAAAGAAAACATGATTCTGGTATTAGAAAACAAGATCGTGAGAAAAATCCAAATTTTGGTTGTGAACTTCTATTCCCACAATGCTTGTTGTTGCAAGCCAAAGGAATTCTACCAAAACAGTGGAAGTTCAAGACCTGTCTTTGATTTCCATGATGGGTAATACTTGTTCATGGAAAAATTTTCAATTGAGATGTAAGAACAAGGTTAGAAGCTAAGTTTGCAATGATTTTACTGTTGGTTTATGGCCCTAACTTTTGAGTTATATTTGGGTGTATCTTGGGCAAGTGGTGCGGGGGTTGGCGGCTGGCAAAGGGGTCCCAGGATTGGGATTTCTTGGGCGTCCGTACAACTTCTGGGGGCTTTTTTGTCTTTAGAAAACACGTGTCTCGCCCTAGGATGCCATATATATTCTAAGTTCAGAAACCCTAAGATGGTATTGTATTTAACAGTTTTCATCAATAAAGAGTTATTATCGCTGCTCGTGGACGTATGCAATCTTGGTGAACCACTTAAATCTCTTGCGTTCTATTCTGGTTTCTCTGTTTGAATCTTCGTAGTTTATCAATCTTGATTGATCAAAGGGAGTTTTTCCATTACACTTACATGAACTCCTTAAGTCATTTTTGCAAATTTGATCCGCTTCAACTAGATTGAGTCTTGAGGTTTAATAGATGATGAATCAAGACAAACAATCCTTTTAAAAAACAATGTTGCATTCAAATCTGTCCTAGAGTTTGAATAACTGATGCTCCCAAAAAGTAATGAAAATGCCTGAGAAATAGAATGTTAGGGTGCGAAACTGCTTACTGTTTCGGGCTTTGCTCCTCGATGATGTTCTTAGCAATGTTGGCAATATCTTCTTCCCATCCAGTCATAATCACGTGATCTTCTTTTAATGGAGAACTGCAAATCATTAATGGCACAAATCATGCATTGTGTATGTTTCTTCTTACATAGAGGATTAAACAGGACAAATAAAACTTAAATCTAAAACTGGGGTATTTTGACTAGTAGACTTATTGCATACAAACCCAATAATCCAAATGCCCCAGTTTTCATTCTTTTAGTATTTGTTACATAACCATGTTGCATTTAAATAAGACCTATACATATAAATTGTATGAAAAAGCTAGGTGTCAGTTTATTTTGCTTCTCTTACTTCAGCTGCCAGGTGGCTTCGAATGACCGAATTGCTTGACGGAGGTTTCTCTTTGAGTTCTCGGCAATTCTTTCTGCTAGTTTGTGTGGCAGTTGTATGTGTTCTCGTTCGGCGATGAACTCTAACACTTCAACAATCTGATTTATGAGGTGGGACCGAAAAAAAATCGTCAACATGGAAGGTAACTTATAATAAATATTATTGTATCATATGACATAGCTTTCAAATTGAATATAAGAACAATATGTTGTGTAAATGTCTTGTATTCTATTGGGGTTGGGGAGAGGGGGAGGGTCTTTTAGGGTTTCTAAAAAGAGAATCATGTAATATTTTCATGGGTTTTTTTTTTTCTATTTCAGGGAGATAAATGCATTTAGCTACACCCGGTTTTATAAGTAGAGATCTCTAGGGCTGTAAAACCATGGAAAGAAAATAAAGATTGCTCTTGTTCTGATCCTTGTTTTTTGTGTATGATTTTGTTTTTGTTCTCTTTACTGCTTTGCTGTTTCACACAATATTGGATAAAAGCATTCAATTTACCTCATTATTTGATGGTGGAAGAAGTGGAACTACTGTGCAAAGGGATTTGATGGGCTGAAGCTTGGAGACATCATGGCAACAAAAGAAGATTTTGTTACACCCTTTATTCCTCTCCATTAGCCATCTTACATAGAGTTGTGCGTCTGTGGATAGCTTGTCTGCCTCATATAGAACAATCACTGTAGAAATTCAAACAACAAACTTAGAACTTGAGATTACAATCCAAACCAATTGTTTGATGGATTGAATCGTTACATGGGCAATGACAAAGAAGAAAATGCATACCATGGCAGTTAGAATGATCACAATGCATAGCTTGGTTCAATGCCATGCTATGTGTTTCCTTTATCAGTGCCATAATCACATGCTTCTCATATCCATGCAACTCAGATAAATTGACCGCGACATGTTGAGAGGATACTTGAACATTTACTTTGATGCTTCGCACAGATTCTCCCTGTGATGCATTAGGATATGTGAACTTGGAACCTTAGATCAAACCACAAAGGCGATAAAAATAGAAGAAAACACACAAAACACAATAAGATTTACGTGGTTTGGTGGTGCCTACATCGATAAATTGAGAACAATTGACTATTGTTCAAGACCTTATGCGGACATTAGCATCACCCCATTCTTTTCATGTTACTCTATAAGGGTAAAATTTGTTCTTTTGAAAAAGAGAGGCGATTAATGAAACTCTTTTCTCTTCTTTCATTGTTAATGAGACCCTACTTTTTATACCTCTCTCTTCAATAAATAAATAAATAAATCAATTAATCGTCATTCCATTATGTTCCCATAACTAATAATATCAAAGTGAAGGAGAAAATATGGTTCACATGGCATTCAAGAAAGGTCCACCACCCACACATAAAAGAATCAATCACTTATGTTAGTTTTTTCTTGAGATCTACACTTTTTGATGGT
The DNA here is from genome assembly GCF_017979445.1 of Akebia trifoliata. Classification (NCBI taxonomy): domain Eukaryota; kingdom Viridiplantae; phylum Streptophyta; class Magnoliopsida; order Ranunculales; family Lardizabalaceae; genus Akebia; species Akebia trifoliata. The sequence continues at coordinate 38,612,183 of NC_141385.1, read as the reverse complement.
TTGGTAAAATATGAAAGTGTAAATTAGCTAAGACATAACTAGGGCAAGTCACTTACTATAGGAAAACAAAATATATTTACCTTCAAATCAAATTCCATATTTTCCTCCCTTGTCTGTAAAACAAAATAACACAAAACCATTACTAACTACTTATCTTATTTATGCAAAAGTGACAGACCATTGAAATCTTATTGAGATTTGTAGTTTTACCATTAATTTTTCTGCTCCAAAAGCTTCTCTTAGCATAGCCCAAACCATGGTTCTCTTTCCAACTCCTGGTGGACCTTCAAATATATAATGACCACATTGCCCCCCTTTCACCTGATCGAACAACCAACAAGAATGAGAGGAGTTAGTAAATTTCAACATTTTAAATTGAAATCTTCTCTGTTTATTTATTTATTTTTTAAGATGAGGTTATCAAAGCATGGTTTGAAGTTCATAGCACTAGGAAATGTTTCTTGCAATGGTCCATTTTGGCCAAAATCGAAATAAAATATTAAATATTTCAAAATGTCTTGATATATATATATTTATTTATTTATTTATGGCTGGGGTGTCTAGACCCGTTAGACCCAACTATCAAGGGTGAAGTAACTGGCCTCTTAGAACACCATATCTCACTCAAATACAGTACGTGCAATATCCCACAAACTGCACATACCAGGTAAGACGGGATAAATCCATGTGGGTGGTCAATGAGGGGACTTGAACTCAATTTTCTAGGGGCCGCTTATGTGGGAATCTCTATGAATGTCCTCCCAATAATTTGATACCAGGATTCTCCTAAAACTAAATTAACTCTCCAAATAACAAAATTTTGAGATTCGGATTCATGTTTAAAATGGAAATTAAGAACAAAAAGAAGACCAATTCTACAGATAAAAAATTGTCGAAGTCAAAGGAGGTAAATCTAAAAGAGTAATTATAATAAATCATATTAATGAAAGAGATAATTTAAATAAAACCCCAAAAGAAAAAAAATGGGTGATTTAGACATACCTCCACATTTTGTTTAATTTTTTACATTCCCCTATGTTTTCAAAGTGATGAAATACACCCCTTGACCTTGGTCTACAATGGAAGACTAATAGAAAATGACCTTAGTACCCTCATCTTCAATCTCTAACCTACAAAACCTTCAATTTTCTCTCAAGAATTTTCAATCCTCTATGATAAATTATTTTAAACCTATTCAATCTTTGTTAGAAACCATTGATTTTTCTACCAAAAAACTCCATCATCTTTTACTCTCCCCTCTTAAAAAAAAAAAAATTGATAGAGAATAAATATGAGGGTGTTTTGGTCATTTTCTATTAGTCTTCAAGAGCATAACATTGTCTAAGGGGCTATATAATCATTTTCAAAACATAGGGTTATCTCAAATATTAATCAAAACTTGAGGGAGTTATATCTAAATCAGCCAAAGAAAAACAGCAAAATCTCACCAGATCATGCAACTGTTCAGCTTTATCTCGATTACAGATGAAATCCTTCAAAGCCTTGGGCCGATACCTATTAGCCCAAACAAATTCCCTATCGGAGTTATTCGCCTTTGTCGGCTCCATCGATTTCAGCGGCGCTGCCTCCTTGGGCTTCGGCATCGTCAGCGGCTCCTGCTGCTGCTGCGGCTGTGGCTGTGGCTGTGGCAGCGCTACCTCCTTGGGCTTCTCCGCTACCATTATATATGTCTTTGCAACCAAAACCGGCTTCTGCGCCGCTTCAACTCTCTCCCTCAATGGCTTCTCTTCAATCGATAAACTCTTTGTCGTATCATTCTCATCGTTCATCATCATCTTTGATTTTGTAGTTGTTGTTGATCTCGAGGAAGAAATCTTCTTTCCTGTAAAGCAAGAGCTTCCCCAAGATTGTATCCTTATAAACACAGTGGAAATCGTACTCGTTGTGGCAGCGGTTCCATGACTCTCTCTCGCTGTACTCATTCTCCCTGGACTCGTTCCAGCAAGTCTCTGCTGTTTATTAATATACAGAGTTGAATCGGTAAGTCCTTTGTAGTACGGACTAGAATTCTTCTTATCGTTGTTGATATTTGTTCTTCGATTGAATTCTTCAAGACTCGCTTCGGTTAAAACCGATCCGAATATCCGAGTTTTAGGTTTTCCTTCTCCCCCCTGTTGTTTCCTTCGATTCATGATGGTTGAGTGATTTGATGAAAGGGGGGAGTAGGGCTTGATTCTGGAGATATTAGATTCGGATACTGTGGATCTTCTTAGGATCGGAGTGATTCGGCATTTGCAGAGCTGAGTCTGCAATTAGAGGGAAGAAGAAGACGAGGAGTTTAATATGCGTTTGGGTCGTTGTCGAAGGGAAATATTATTATTATTATTAGTATTTTTGTTTCGGACAAATCAAGGAAAGGCGGGAGTAACTATGGTTGATGGGTAAGGAGAGCAACAGACAGTCAACGGTGGATAGATGGGATGTTTGTCCTTGTTAAGGATCTAGGAAGCAATTGGAAGGCTGTCAATGGATCGGATCAGGCTCATTCAAATTACTAACGTGTATTTATATTTTGAAAATGTTTTTTTATTTTATTTTAAATATGAAATCAAATATATATATAATTAAAATTTTTTATTATTATAATATACCTATCAAAATAAATAAATTAAATATTTACATTATTACGTATGTTTCATTTTCATTGTACAAGTGCAGTAAATTTATTTTTCAAACATAACATTTAAAGAGAATACAAAATCTATCATAAAAAATATCAATCAAAGCACTAATTGCAATTCGATAAAATATAAATATATGATAACAAGTAGGTTTATACATGTAAAAATAATTTAAATATTAATATAACACTCAGTTTGAGTTTAAGGTAATTCGAATCCAAGGCAAACATTAATTAAGAAAGACTTGTAAAAATAGAAATCATAGAAGCGAAATACCACAATGACATGAGTTGAAATTTGTATCGATGTCCGATAAAGTATATAATCAACTCATCTACAAAAGATATTTTGAACAAAAAGGTAAATCGAAAAATGATTAATTAGATATATTTGATAATAAGTTAAAATCATATAAAAGTAATTTTAAATTAATGTACAATTTTTGTTCATCGTAGTACGAATAAGATCGATAGTCTCAAAAGAAGAAAAAAGAAGTAAATGTGTCAGTTGTGGTGTAGTTCGTGTTGATATAACCATGTTCATCTTGTTCACACTTGAGCTTGTTTGTCCATGGTATGAATAAGAACATCTGTACCCATACACATAAATAGATTGGCCATAACCATAATAAGAATCATCATGTCCAAACTCAACACCATAGTTGTTAGATGCATCATTCTTGTTTATACCTGTTTCTTGAGGGTATCCATTGTGGCGCCCCGCCAAACGCTAACACAAATCCCAAGGCCAAATCCCAAGGTACTAGGTGGCACCTCGAAATTTTGGCATGGTCTCCTCTGTTTATGTTAGCGTTTCACGGAACTCAAACCTGATAAACCAATTTATAACAAAACCTGTATATAAAACTGTAAATACAGGAAAATAACAGCGGAAGACTAATTACATCTAACATGTAAGTAGATCAGAGTGCGGAAGATTTATCAATATACAGGCTTACCAAAACATTCTCACTCTAACATAGGCCTAAACTCTCAATCCAAAAACTACACACATCCTGGATGAAACTGACAACGCTAAGGGATGTGGCCCTAGTGCTCACCAGGCAATAAAATCTGATCGTCGATCTGATCGACCAGATACTCCTCAATTACTGCCTCTACGCCTGCCTCGACAGCTGCAAGTGCTGAAACTAAAAAAAATAGGAAGGAAAGGGTGAGTAACGAAAGTTACCCAGCAAGTCCACAGCTAATTCCTACCAATAACCCTTCCTAAGCATGATCGAATAAAGCATACTGAATATTTTTAATACATGCAAGGTTTTACAAGATAAAATACGATCAACTGGTACATATAGCCAGGGATGAGCAACTAAACAGTTTAAAGATTACACATGGCATCAATCATCCATACTCATTATACATTTTCCATTCTATGCAAATACCGTTGACAACATTAAAACGATAGACATGCTTCTTAGTTTGTAATTCAAAATATAACGACATATACATAATACAAATGGTGGAGTATTGGAATTAAAGAGTTGGGATTCACGACTGGATCGCTCCCAGTCGGGACATGATATTCCTCAATAACATCGTAGTTCCTGATTTTGTGGCTGGTCGTGTCTACCACGCTTGCGGAACCATTTATCCGGCTCAGGCTGGCCGTTTGACGTGACCGTAAGCAATGGGTCTCTTTTCGATGTGTCAGAACGTTCGACTACTACTAGATTGTTAGTGATCACTGACTAATCATCTTCGTCTATGCCTATCAGGCGTGCATGTGATTCCCAAATGACACTCCACTCGTATACGACCACCTTTACAATGCACGTTCACTGGTAAAGATAAGAAAGGAATGGACCCGGATTCCAGTTGTGACTCCACTCTCATACGCGTCCCATACCACGTATGAGTTTGGTGGTCCCTACCGTACATCCCAGGATAGTGTACCCCTCCGGATGATGTGACACACTATCCCTTCAGGCATTCACAAACCCTTTAACAGCTCACAAAATAGTTACGCATATATATAGTTTTTCATTTAAAACAAAAGAGAAATTAACAGAACAGGGTTGAGAACGAATATCCAGTTCCTACCATGCAACCGTGGCCAATCGGCCTAAAATAAATAACAGTACTCAGCGCAAGCGCTAACATAATCGGAAATAAACATGCAACCCTTTCATTAATAACCTGGATATCCTTTCACCAACCTACATACAACATACAATGTAAAATGTAGACATCACCCCTCGGGTGTGATTCTGACATTTTACCGTTCATTCCCTTTTCCCATTCTCTCAACATTCTCATTTTTCGTCCTTTCAAATCAACCATTCATTTTCAATCTTCCAAAGTCATTCTTTTGGTCTTTCCATTGAAAACCACCAAAGTTTATTCAAAAACAAGGTCCCGATGATGCACGGGGCAAAAGCTGTTAAAAATCATGAAAGCTGGTGAAATTTGGCTAAGTGTCGGAAACTCAATTTTTCAAAGTTCTCGAAATTAAAAACGGGTTTTTCGAAATGAAAGTCTTGATCATGAGATTCGACACCATATAGTTTTTGTAATCTAATTCAAAGGAACGCGAAAGTTATTCATTTTGAAAACTTGCCGAAAACGTCGAAAATTACGTTTTGTTCTTGAAACCAAAATTCGGATTTTGATCCTTTGAGATTTGGATCTTAAAACCATTCCCATTGTTCCGAAATGGGGGGTAAAACCTTAATTTCATTAAAGAACTTAAAGTAAATGGAAAGGACCGACAGAATGCCTTCGGTAGGTGCCGGTGGAACCGACCCTTCCCACCTACAGCCTGAACCTCACTCGCGATTTTTGGGTTTTTCGATCCCTTTTTCGATTTCCTTTTTCATTCTTCGAACCATTCTACCCACCCACGATTTTGTTATCAAAATTCGATCAAACATAAGCAAAACAACTACTTCTACCATGAATTGAAATCGAACAACAACTTTCTACGATTTAAATGCAAACAATAAGTTTTGTTTTAAAACCCTAAATGCACATTTGAGAAATCTAAAGCTACCAATAAGAATTGGAAATCCCTTACTTAGTTGTGGACGCCAAGGGTACAAGCTAGCACTACAACTCAAGGTTGGATGGCTCAAGAGTCGAGGTTGGGCTGACTTGGATGCGAAACGAGCGAGGGTTTGCAAGGTATCCGATAATGACGTTCTCCTTCGCTTCTACAATGAAGTATATACCTAGCTCCTAACTCGATGAAGCCCTCGGATGGAATGTGTTGAGGTTTACTCGAGCTACCCGGCTGGTTTTGATGGAGGATGGGGAAAACGAACAAGAATGGGTAAGTAAAGATGGTGAAGTTGTAGCTCTCGACGTGGCCGACAACTTTGTCTTCTTCGTCGATGTTCAACTCGGCTTCGTTTGTGCACAAACTTGATGACAATGGGTCGAAACCCTTGGATTGAGAGTGGCTGTCGTTTGGGTTTCTTAGAGAATGAGAGAAAAATGAAATAAAAGAAAATCAGATTTTTCTTTTATAACACAGCTAAGGGCATACTTGTAATTTCCCCCTTATTTCTAGTTTCGATCGTAACTTAACTATTCGGACTCGGAAAACGACAAACGAATATACCATTTCGAATAATTTTTCGATTCGGATCTAATGGTGTCATCAAATCTTTTCGATTCTCGCTCTAACGAAATTCCACTGTTTTGGGTCCCACTTAACACGAAATTCGAGGATTCTATAACTTCTCTATCTGACTTCGAATTCGGACTTGCTTACAAGCTAATGTATATATTTCGATCCTTTTGAATCTAATGGCGAAGTTGGTTTTTCTCAAAATTAATCATAGCAATATTCGAGTATTTTACTCTAAGTCTCTCCTTCGATATTTTCTTCCAAATCTCACCATTTAATTTTCTCGAGATATGAGTTGAAAATCCGGGGTGTTACATCCATAATGATCATAACCTCTATCATCACCACCATAATATTGAGTCTGAATTTCATCATCATCATCACTACGAAATTCTATCAATTTGGCCAATCTCTCGCGTCTCTCTTCGAATGGCCTAGCACCATGGTCGGTATCTTGTGTCATGGTCACCTTATCAGGTTCACTACCATCCCATACTCTTCACCACCTCCATCATCATTATTACTACTATTTAGAGATAGAGATCTACTCGTATCTCTGTTGAGTTGAGTACTAATTTCTCTATCCAACCAAGACAAGTCGTTATTATCCATCACAGGATCTTCAGTCTCTCTCAACTACTGGTGTAATACGTCATCATACTCAACTATAGAATCTAAATCAATAGGATTGTAATAATTATTTTCTGATCTACGGTCCATGATATTACGAGCTCGTAATCTCATGTTATAATGCGAAAATATCAAGTTCCCTAATTTTTTATTTTTGAGCTTATTACGAGGACGAGTGTGGATTAAAACAAAAGTACTCCAACTTTTTCACAGCCTGAAGACGAACAAGTCTGACTTAAAACTTTAATCGCTATTCTTCTGAGGTCAGGTGCATCATGACCATAATTATACCACCAATCAGCTGATAAGTAGAAAAAAATGTTAAATATTTAGTATCTGTTATTATATAAATTATTATATATATATATATATATATATATATATTAAATGGTAAATAAGTTTTACTCATATTTTTAATTAGAGTATCACCGAACTCCCCTGTCATGTCAATAAACAATTTAATCTATTTAAAATGTAAAAAATGATTCAAAAACAATAAAAAAAAATTTATATATTAAAATATAAACTTTTTTGAAAAAGTTTATTGTTTTGCACTAAAAAATTATCATACTAAGATTGAGGATTTAAATAGTACGCTGCAATAAATGGTAATATCAATTTTCTTAATATCAATATGTTAATAAAATATTAATATTTAAATTATATTAAAAATAAATAATTATTATCTGTCATATGAAGATCTGATTTAAGATAATTTGACCACCTCTTTTTAATCAATTGGATATGCGGTTGATAGAGTTTTTCTAAGTCTATTATTGATTATTTGACTCTTCCCATACCTTTATAAATTACAGTCATAGTACGTTTTATTTATTTATTTTGATCAACAATTTTTAAAAGTTTAATCAAAGGTGCCATGACCTTACAAACCTCTTCTGCCTTCCCATAGAATTCACGTTGCATGATCAAATCTGAAATCTTGTTTGCTAACTTTCCTTTCTTCTTATCCCTCATAAGTCACATTTGCAATCATTTATCAAATGCAAATATGATTTTTCAAAGTCGATTGATGTCGAATAAAATTTTGAAAAGTAATGTATTATGTAGCAAACTAGGTGATCCCAAGATGTAATAATTCACATCCCTAAGTAAATGTTCTCTTCAAACTCATGAGTTTGTTATTATTGTATATGAATCCTATTATTTGTCAATCATTTAAAATAACACGAGTAAATAATGACAATTTTCTCATGTCCTCCAAAATTAGGTCGATGGTATGTGCGACACAAGGTGTCCAATACAGATAAGGTTTTCTTAACATTAAATCCAAACCTGTAGCTCAATATGATGTTTCATTGTCTGTTACAATCTGAATAACATTATTTTCATCGATTTCATCTACTACCTTCTCCATTAACCAAATAAGTACTTTGATGTCTTAATAATTCCAATTGTATTGATTGATTTGTGAAATATCATATTTTTATCAGAATATATCATGAAATTGATGATGGACATCCTATTTTTAGATGTCCACTTATCATACATCACGGTACAACTATATATTGGTCATTTATTTCTTCGGGATCCGATATAATCTTTTAACTTGTCTACTTTCATATCCAAATATTTTCCTCCAATCTGATATGTTATAGGACCCTTGATGCCACACCATACCTTTACAATATAATCCACCCTAATCTGAAAATATGGACTTTTGACTGCATGAAATGAGACTAAGTTGAAAAGAAAAAACTTTGTAATTGTTCGACCAACCTTATTTAATAATTTTTTTTCCACTTTATGATCCTTTTTTTTGTGACTTCTTTTGACCTATACAAGTAAGGATCCAATCCTATATTCGAAACATCATGTACATCTTTTTCTGTTCGTCTCAATTCTTATTTAGTATTTTTAAATTCTCTCTATACTTTTCGCAATTCATGACTATCTCTAACACGAAAAGTTCGAAATAATCCTCTATTTTTCTTTATTGTTCTAGATGAAGTGCTAAGTCCTCTACCCCACCTTTAGAACTACTAGGGCTATCTGAAACTGAATGTCTTCTTCGATGATCGTCTTCTTATAAAGATCGTCGACTCATATCATATGTCATTCTCATCTGGACATTTTTTTCTTTCAATGGAATCGAGTGACTTATCATTTAAGTCGTCTATAGGTATACTATCATCAAACTCAGTCATACTTCCATATATTTCATGTAATCTTTTCGTTGATGTTTCTTTTTCTTTTTTTTTTTGTTGCTTTTAATTTTGATTTCGCTTTCATTTGCTTCCTCATCAACAATCGAGTCTCTTAGGATATTTTGAACAAGTCATCACTTCTCCTATTTTAGAAGACAAATGTTCTTTAAGACGTATAATGCATCCACTCATTATTTTATCACAATAATTATATTTTATTTTCTTTTTATTCCCTTCAAATGCAATACCATGCTACCAACCAATGTCATCTTTCCTAGGTATCCTATAATTTATAAATAAATAAATAGATTAAATATGTTGTAAAATTAATCAATATAAGTAAAATGCAACAACATGATGTCATGTACAATGAAAAATTAGAATTTACAACACATTATTCACTATAATGATATCTTATTTGAAAAAATTATTTTTTAAATAAGGATTATCCATTATTATTGAAATTTTTTATTTTTGGACAAAATTAATTTCTTAACTAAAAATGATCTTTTCAATTATCAAATTAAAACATGGATAAAATTATGATTTCATACTTCAAAACATATATATTTTTAAATTACTAAACCCCAATCCATAAAAAAAATATCCTAAACCCTAACCATTAGAAATTAGAAGTTAAAATACACATCACACAATCTATAAAAAAAAATTAGAATTAGAAGTTAAAATATACATTACACAATCAATAAAAAAAATTAAAAATTAAAAGTTAAAATACATATCTCACAAGTCCACCTCTTAACAATTTAGAAATTAGAAGTTAAAATTCATAGTATATTACATGAATAAAAAAAATTTAGAAAAAATTTAAAAAAAAATTACTAAACCCCGATCCATAAAAAACACCCTAAACCCTAACCCATCTCACAAGTCTATCTACTTCATCTATCATTTTCAATGTTGAAATCCATTAAAATAGAATACATTTTCCACCTCTTAACTATTAGAAATTAGAAGTTAAAATACATATTACACAATTCATAAAAAAATTAAAAATTAGAAGTTAAAATACACATCTCACAAACCCACCTTTTAACTATTAGAAATTAAAAGTTAAAATGCACATTACACATTACATAGATAAATTTTTTTTAGAATACATTTAAAAAAAATTACTAAACCTCAATCCATAAAAAAATACCCTAAACCCTAACTCATTTCACAAGTCTATCTACTTCACCCATCATTTTCAATGTTGAAATCCATTAAAATATAATACATTTTTCACCTCTTTACCATTAGAAATTAGAAGTTAAAATACACATTATACAAAATATTGTAAAGAAAGAAAAAAAAATCTCAAGAAAATAAAGGAAAAAGATAAAACTTACTTGATTTAGAGAAAGATGAAGCAAATCCACTTTGATTTTATTTTGAACCGGATGAAGAAGATGAAGTTTTCCTCCCAAAATCATGTTTTTTTGTTTACATGATTGAGAAGAAAGAATATAAGGTTGAGTCTTTAACTCGTTTATTTCGGTTAACTCAGACGAAATTTTGAAAATCTTGTTCAATACATCCTGTTTAACTCGTGAGTTATTCATTCCTGTGTTGTCTCGTTTGTCTCAGACGAGATATTGGAAAATATCATTTGAGACGACTTACTTATCTCACGATATGCGGTTATCTCAAAATACTTTATGAGTTGGTCTCGTTCAGTTTCGATATCGAGTTAACTTAGGCGATTCGTTTTGATTTTGGACGAGTTTAAAAACTATGATTACTAAGGATCTAAATTTGGTTGTGAATTGACCATTTTCTGATTCAATAGACCCCAATCCAATAACGCAATAACATATGAGAAATTATGTAAATATCCTAGAATATGACATGAGTGTTTTTTTAGAATCAAATGAGTTAGAAGAGGAAATATAATAAAATTGTAGAGGGGTATGATAGACACCCCAATTTGCTCTAAAAACCTAATAGAACAAGACTAATCCCAAAGACCTGCAATTTGATCAAGCGTGGCCCACCCTTGGAAAGGCCAACTCTTCAAGCCCATCTTTTGAGATCCCAAGTTAGGCTAGGCCGTTGTTAACCCAAGGCTTAGACCATTTTTTCCTTCAAGTCATGAGTTACCCATGACCTAAGTCAATTTTGTACTAAACCTATGCTCACCTAAGGTCCTTTGTATTTTAAGCCTAGCTTTTGCCTCAAGCAATAACAAATCAATTATGTTATTAAGATTTGATTTTGTGCTCTTAAGTGTTCCAATTGCCCTCATAATCTTTATTTGCCTAGAGAACACAAGGTAATTTTATCTCTCTATCTTTGCATTAATTTGTATTTAAGCTTTTAGATTTGATTTTTGTGTAATTGTATAATTCATTAAGTTTTGATTATCGACCATTTCAAAAGACAATTACATTTCTATCATTAGTTTATTGAGACTCAATCAAAGGTAATTGACCATTGATGTGACCCTCTTGTGCATAATTCAAAGCCACTCTTCAATGATTCATTGTGATTTGATCAAGTTCAAGAGACCTAGACCATTTTATCTTTCAAAGAGAACTCTTTAGAACTTAAGAACAGTTACCTTCCTACCCCTAAGTTTGTTGAGACTCTATTCAAAATAATTAACTTTTTAGACCTTTGCTTGGATGATTATTAGGAGCATCTCTAATCATGACTAAAATTTAAGTAAAATCTTCATTGATATGTAACACTCCGATAGAAAATTCCAATTTTTACTCAAATCTTTTTAAATTTTTTTTTATTTTATCCCCAAACACATTTATTTCATTTTCATCTAAATTTATTTCTCTCACCTATCTTTCCTGTACTTTCCCTCCAAAATCTATTTCTCTCTCAATTTTTCCTTCCCTCTAAAATTTTTCTTCCCAACTCCAAAATCTATTTTCTTCTCAATTTTCCCTTGCCTCCCAAATTTCTCTCCTCTACTTCTTTCCTTCCAAAATCTACTCTATAAAACCTTCTTTCCAAAATATTTCCCTCATTTCCTCTAACACCTTTTCTCCTAAATTTATTTTCCTCCCATCTACACTTTTCCTCCATACTAAATAGTAGTCATTATTTTTCTATAAATAAGTCATCACATGTATCATTTATTACTCAACTTATAAACTACAACATTATTAATAGAATGAAGTCTGCAAAGTTAATTTTGTTTACTTCATTTTCATCTTCCACTTATTCTTCTTTTGATGACGATGAATAAACTAACAACAATTGTGGCTTTTTATGAGGGGAATCAAACCATAATGTTGGAAATATTACGAGAAGATGAGGAACAACCTAAGAAACATGATGGTTTTGTTGTAGGACGAAAATACATTCGTCGTGAAAGAAGAAAGGGTAATGATCGATTATTCGTTGATTATTTTGTCGAAAATCCGATTTACCCACTTTCAACATTTCAAAGATGCTTTCGAATGACACAAGATCTATTTATGCAAATTCTCAATGATATTGAAACACATAATCCTTATTTTGCTCAAAACATAAGTGCATGTTAGATTTTACGCATTCAAAATCTTAAACATAACTTTAATAAACTATGATTTTTTTTTTCAATAGGATCTAATCTATCACATACCTCAAGCATACTATTCATTTAATCCAAATCGAGTTGATGGTACTTACCTTATGCTATCATAAAGTCGTTGATTCAAAATCGTTGGAGGTGTGCCTTGTAATTCACATATTCCTTGAAACTTTCGAAACCCCTATCAAATTGATCTTTGCGTTTTAGACTCACCTTATCCCTTCTCTCTATATAGAACAGTTAGGGTACTAGTGATGATGGATATCATCAATATTTAAACTCTTTTCTTGTGTGTGTTTTCCATACCGTTATTCGTTCTCTCTTCCTTGCCAATATAGGGTCGTTAATTCTCTTTTATAGATGAAGGTTGAAGGTATAAAATTATTCTTTTATGAAGTTTAACCCAACTTCTTAGAAATCAAAAATTCTCAAACAGATCTTTGCTTATTTACAAAGTTTAACCCTTGTATGTTCCAAGCCGCAATAGACAGTAACACAAGCCCATGCTATTGAAGTTTTTGGGGTGACTCTTTTTACAGGCTTTGAATGCACACACCTTGAATTATTCTCTCATTAGAAACACAAATGAGGTTTTCTAATATATAAAGTTGAAGGGGTATTCTTGAAAATGGTATAGAAAAAGAAAGATGGTAAAGTTGGAAGGTTTTTTTTAGAAAATAGGAGAAGAGAAAAGATAATAAAGTTGAGGATTATTATTGACATATGTGTGAAATTGAAGTTGAACCTCTATTGGGGGGGGGGAGATAAGCATTTGGAAATATAGCCATTGTAATTTTTTTATTTAGACTATAATTTGCCTGTGCCGATGTTGTAAGCACAAACATCATCTTTTGAGGTTAAGGGGATAAAAAAAGAAAATTAATAGAGTTGTAGAGGTATTATTAAAAAATCTTCGGGGTTAAAGGACTAAAAGAGGAGAAATAATAAAGTTGGAAATGTATTATTATGAAAGGGGGGAGAAAATGAAAGACAATAAAATTGGAGGGATAATATTGGAAAAAATGGTAGAAGAAGAAAGATAATAAAGTGGGGGTATTATTGGAAAGAGGAAGAAGATAAAAGGTAAAAGGAAGAAATAAAATTTATCCTCGAGATATGCTTTATATATATGACCTCATGGGGACATTAGTATTGTCCAACACTTTTTTTTTTCAAATAATACCCCTCTTAATTTTATTTTTTAGTAAAAAAAGCAAGGGCATGGTAGTCTTTTACACAATAAATACATTTATTATGCCATTAATAAATGCATTAATTATGTTGGTATTGCTTGCTTATATATATGTATATAGTTCAAAATACTTAAATGCTTATAACATTTATTATGTAAACAAACATTTGTACTGTAAAAGACTACTATATCCTAGTTTTTTTTCAATAAAAGACAAAAGGAGGTGGGGTATTATAACGTCCCCATGTGATCAAACGTTAACATTATATATATATATATATATATATATATATATATGGGTAGCGTTCAATGGCAACCTTTTTGGCAAAACATTTTTCAAAACATGAGTTAGAAGTTTTGGAATTGGGCTGATTTTTGGTGAGGATGATCTCTACGGTGAGGAGATCATCCTCACCAAAAATCAGCCCATTCCAAAACTTCTAACCCATGTTTACAAGCTGAAAAATCGTGAATCGTCCATTTTTTGTAAACTATTTTTGATGGGGTTAGAAGTTTTGGAATGGGTTGGTTTTTGGTGATGATGATCTCCTCACCGTAGAGATCATCCTCACCAAAAATCAGCCCATTCCAAAACCTCTAACTCATGTTTTGAAAAATGTTTTGCCAAAAAGTTTGCCATTGAACGCCGCCCTATATATATATATATATATATTGTGTATTTTATTTAATATATTAAATTTATCTATATTTTGTACATGAAATCTTATTTTATCTTATCTAGACTTGATCAAATTGTTATCGAAGTGGATTTGATCTAATATTGAGATTCAATAATATATATATTTACAAGAGTCTAATCCGATTCATTTCAAATCTGTTTTGGACGTGTGATTTAATCATTATAAGATTGGCCCCAAGTTGACTTTGATCTAGATCCAATCCAATGACATCCCTAAGTATAGGAGTGAAAATTTTCACATTGCACAAGCAATGTGAGTTCCAAGTTGTTGCTAGCAAAAAAATGTGTTGAGTTGATAAACAAATGATATGGTACCACATATTCAAAGAAAACTGTAAAATAAATTTTTTTTAAGTATTTAACTATATTCTCCTACAATTTTCTATTAGGCAAGTTTTTTTTTTCAATACACATGGCGACATGCCATTAATTAATCATCTTAGCATCAAATTTTTTTTTTTTTTGTTAAGAACAAATCTCAATTCAAGCAATGGAGCCCAATTCTAAGAAAAATATTAACGTGATTAGATGATTTATACTGTTTGATGATGTAATTTATTTATATGGAAGGACCTAATTTGGATGGGGTTGAGTGTAGGGATTGATTTATGATGGGGGCAGTTGCCCTCGCAAGAATTTTCAAAGTCTATAGAATAATGAGTTACTACGATAGATATTAGTGGTAGATAAAAAATCCGTCACTATTGTCCCCCCAAATTTATTTTTTCATTCTTAGTTGCCCCCACATGGGCAGAATCTTGGCTCCGCCCCTGCTTGAGTGTCATGTATACCTTTTAGACCCACAAGCCAAAAATCAACTTGATTAGTAAATTCTATATCTATTGAATTTAAGTCTAATATCTAACGTGATTAGATGATCTATGTCGTTTGATGATGGAATTTATTTATATGGAAGGACCTAATTTAGCTGGGGTTGAGTGTAGGGGCGGATTTACGGTGGGGCCAGTTGCCCTCGCAAGAATTTTCAAAGTCCATGGAATAATGAGTTACTACGATAGATATTAGCGGCATATAAAAAATCCGCCACTATTACCCGCACAAATTTATTTTTTCATTCTTAGTTGCCCCCACATAGGCAGAATCTTGGTTCTGCCCCTTACTTAAGTGTCATGCATACCTTTTAGACCTACAAACCAAAAATCAACTTGATTAGTAAATTATATATCTATTGGATTTAAGTTTATTTTCGTGAGTGATTCCAATCATTTGATTTGAACAATTTTTAAGGGTATTTACATTAAGGGTGGCAATCTCAACATAACACGTGAACACGACACAAAGTTAGTGGGTTTGGGTCATAATTGTGTCAACCCATCTAACATGATTATTAAATGGGTTGGGTTCGGATTCTGAGCGCCAACCCACCTAACCGGTTTAGACATGTTTATTTGTTCTATCATTAACATGTAATTTTAAATATATCAACAATTATTTAAGAATTTTTTAAATTACTCATTTTTTTTAGAATTTTCTAGAACTTTTTCATCATACATTTTTCTTATTATCAATTCTATAAAATAGGAAGAGTTTTTTAAAATATTTTAAAATTAATAAATGGTTAAGCTCTAGTTTGGGAAAGAAAAAATATTTTTCTTAGTAAGTTATTTATTTATATTTTTTTAATCCATGTTTTTCATTAAAATCTAGAGGTATATAATGTTTGATTTATAATATTGGCAAAATGACCCTCAATAAGATTTAAGATCTTATCAAGTAAAGCTATTATGTCTCATGTAATAATGAAATACACTATGCTTAGCCAATAATAATATTTTTATCATTATTGAAAAACATTTTCCCTACCAAGTTAGTAAGGAAAGTTTTCTGACCACATCACATTATAACATCCAAAAACATGATTTGTTGCCACATGGTTGTAAATGACAAAATTCTATGAACTTTGAAATTCTTTTCAAAAGAAAGTTATTTTGTATCATTGAACTTAGTTTACAGTTATTACACTTTATTTTTAGTAATGATATTTTATTTTTGGTGGTGGAAATGAAACTTATTATTTATTTTTAATAAAGATTAGAATTTTATTAAATATGTTATATATGACTTGAGTCAGGTATGCCAATACATAAATGGGTTGAGTGTGAGTTTAAGTTTTTGACACGATTAAATGGGTTGGATTTTTTGGTAAATTTTCATAATTACCTCAATACGACACGAATACAACCCAACCCATTGCCACCCCTAATTTATACCGAACATCTATGAATCACCTATAAGAAGGTTACCATTTGAATCAGACCTGAAATCTGATGTATTTCGATATAACAACTTAGGGTTTGGATTATAAAAAATTGGTTTTTTGATTAGGATCCAATATGAGAATCTATTAGATCAGTTATGGATCAATTATGCCTGAATTCCTTAAGGCCTCGATATGATAATATGTACAAAATTATCTAAAATGGCCTTATATATTTTGTATAAAATATACTATATTATTTATATATTTTATCAGATTATATTTGATCCAATTCATACTAGATCCAATTGTCATTATTTGAGCTTTGAGTCCAAATGTTGGTATGGGTTAGGGCACCATTCAATGATTTGATTTCCTGATTTGTTACTGGGTGTCAACTACCAATACTTGTTAAAATTTTAAAGGTATGATCAAAGAAGTACAACGGTCAAGATTTGATAAGATTTTGCATATTAGTATAGTGAAGTTTTCATGTCATATTATGATTATAATGCTACCGGTACTACTTGATATATGCCGATTTGGATTTTGTACATACGTGGAAAGTCGGGGTTGGCTGAGCTTGCGAAACATGAGCCACCACTTTATTCGTCTTCAGAAATTAAATATGAACTAATTATTCTGTGCTCCTTGAAGTTTTTTATTTCTCCACCAAACAGTGTAGTTATTTAGAACAATGACCGCAAAGGCCTATTCTTCAAAAATATGTACCAAAAAGTCCCTTTCTAAAGAATATAGATTCTTTAATACTCTATTGATAAAATATTAGTCTAAAAATGATTTTTGAAGAAAAATACCGTAATTACCCTTTTAATGATTTTCAAAGTTTAAAGAAATGTGTTTATTTAAGAATATTTGAGGTAATCCTATTTTTTTTTTTTAATTAAGGACAAGCCCCTTGATTATGGTCATCTCTTATAGAACAATGAAGAAAAAGATATGGAAGAATTTTTTTTTTTTAATTTTCTCTTTTCAAAATTAGTAATCTTTAACTCACATAGATGATGATGGAGATGAGTATGGTTATCATCATCAAACTGCTTTGATCTATGTTTATTAAATTTATTAAATTATATAAAAAAAATTCAATCATTAAAACATAATTTTAAAACTCGACTTGAATATTCATCAAATTGATTCAACTAAAAAATTAGCTTGTCGACTTAAATGAGTCAAATAGAATTATATTGAATTTATGAATAGTTTTTAATAAATAAAAAAATATATATTTTATTTTTCCCATATTAATAATCAAATAAATTTGTTAAGTTTTTTGTTTCGACTCAATATATTTTTATATCAAACCACTTTGTAAAGTTGTTAAAAGGGTATTTCAAGAATTTTTCTTAAAAAAGCCTTCAAAAGATCTTTAATAAGTTAATAATTTATTAAGTGGGACTTAAATGGTCTATATTCTTTACTAGGGGACTATTCGGTACATATTCTCAATAAAAAGTCATTCAATCCCTTGTTTTTTCGATCCAATCATATTTGTCACATACTTGATTATTGATTCCTGGATGTTAGATTATTATGTTTTTAAATCTTGGGCTTGGAATGCTTCCTTGTCTTTTTCATGAAATAAATAATATAGGTAGAAATCATCAGTCAAACTTAGTTTTGATGTGCATATCTATCAAATGGGTGGATCATATGGTTAGGGCATAAAATGGGTTAGATCTAAGTATATCCATGTTTAGATCTGATCCAGAAAAGAAGATTGGATTTTGGATTTTTTATTTAGGTCAACTCTAAGGATCCGAACTCACTTAATTCAAAAATTTTATCACCCCAACGTTGGGTTAAGTCTGACCCATTTTATACCTTACATATGTTACATAAAGAAGATTGGGATTGAAGTCGCTAATGTGGACAAGTGATTTATTCATTTTTGAATATATCAACCACTTTGGGAGGGGTTTGGAGTCGTCACCATTCATATTTGAAATAAGTGTGAATGGTCACCCGGATTGTATTTTTTGAAAAATCATATTTTTTTTGGCATTTGATGACTCTCGTATAGATATGGCTCATTTGATCCAACTTTTGATTCAAGATAAGAGGGTCCATTTTATGAAATAGGGAAGGTGTTAGGCACCCTACTCCATCCATTGTTGGTGATAACCTTGAACGAGGTCCATTTTCGAAAATAAAAATAAAATAAAGAAAATCGGAGATATTCGATGTGTGTCCTCAAGTTTGAGGAACTTTGATGTTGGTTCAAGCCATTAAGGGTATCCTTATTGAAAAAAATGGCCCTTTGATGACTCAAACCATTGTGATGTGTGTGCAAAAATGTAGAGAAGATGATGTAAGAAGAAGAGGAAAAGTTGGAGGGGAGAGAGAGGGGTGATCCTTGTCCAAAGCCCACCTTGTTCTTTTTGACCTTTTTTGACTTTATTTAAAGATGAGTCTTCTTTGAATTTCCTTGACTTATTTGAGAGAGTTGAGAGAAAATTGAGAGTTGAGTATTGAGGGTTACGAGTTGAAGTGAGTTGAGAGTTGAGAGTTTAGAGGGATGAGTATGATAGTGAGAGATAGTGATTTTTCTTATGAGACTTGGAGGTTTTTCTCAAATTTTCATTGGATAGTGAGAGTTGAGAATGATAGGAGTTTTATAGAGTTTGAGAGTAATTTTTAGGGGTAAGATAGGATGCAATGTTAGGAAAATAAATAATGGCATGAGTTTTGAGGGTAGGGGGTATGAAATTAGGAGTTAGGAGAGGGGTAATTATATAATAAAGGTAAATGGGTTGTATTTTGATCCAAATGATTTGGATTTTATCCAAACCATTTGGGTGGAGTGTTTGGTGAGGTGAGATGATGTGTGTTTAAGATGGTGGTTGTAATTGAATGGTGTTTGGTTTAAGAGAATGGAGGGTGTAAGAGGGTGGTTGGAAAGGTGAGAGAGATGGTAACATATGGCAAGATGTGTGGAGATTAAGGGTTTAAATTTAATTGAAATGAGAGAATGAATGTTTAATTTGAAAGGATGGGTGTAGGTTTAGGTTGTAGAGATGAGTTTCTAGGTAATGATGATGGTAGATTAAGGGAAGGTGATGGTTGGTTAGTAGGGAATGATGATAGTAGGTTAGAGGGGGTGTGGGTTGATGTGATTTTTTTATAGAAAAAGTAATAGGGTAGTTAATTTTTTAAAGAAAGATATGGGAGTTGGTGGTTTGATAAGGGAGGTGAGATAAGGTGATGACATATGTCATTTTTGATGAAAAAGTGATGATTGGTTTGATGTGGATAATGGTTTGTGGGTTAGGGTTAATGGGTTGGATATAGATAAGGGCTTAGGGGTATTGGGCTTAGATTTTAGGAAGGGTTTTGGATTTTAGGAATTGATTAGAGTCATTTTGGATTAGATTTTCAAAGGTGGGTATGTTTTAGGTGATGTGGGATTAAATTTAGGTTAAGGGTTAAGATGAGAAACGCATATTGAGGGTTCGTGGGTTTTAGTGGGCTTCGGATAATTTGATTCGGGAGCGGAGCGATGAAGATTGTCGAAAGTGGTGAGTATCACAAGTCTAATTTTGCATTTATTTATCCTTTTAGGGATTTTAAGGATTATTGGATTGGTCAAAATGCCACGTGTTGGCAAATCAGATTTTTTAGGCTCGTTGGTGAATTTATCAAAAAATTAAGTATTTTTGTTTTGGGAGCGGAGTGGTAAGGTTGGAGAGGTATAGGGTAGGTCAAGTCCTTTTGGTGAGCCCACTAGACTACTAGGAAGTCCCAGGGGCCTCAGTTCGATCAAAATGTCATATTTGAGTGATTTGGGCTTTTGAGGCCCATTGGCCAATTTTATTGAAAGATGGTTGTTTTTGAGCCCTTTCGAGTGAGGGCCTGTTCAAATTGGGGTGTCTACAGCTAACTAACTACTCAAGTATAGGATTTGCATTCTTCAATATATTTTGTTAATGGGTTGGACTATTGATCATACAAAGTGAACATAAGACAACAACAAAAAAAAATTAATTTAATTTTCAAATCCAGACATGGTTTCAAAACTCGTTTGCTATCGAGATGTGTCGCCCAAGTTGTCTTGGTATCAGGCATGGATGAGATGATCGGATAAGTCAATTTTTTGGTCGAGATTTAAAATCCCACATTCATTTTTCTCATTTTTGAACGAGACATCTCAAACGTATTTGAAAAATTGTTCGAGATGACTTGATATCTGACATGAACGAGACGAGATACGAAATCGAGTTTTAAAATTATGAGTGCAGATGGGTTGATCGATTGGTGAACTAATCCCCAAAACGATATGGGTCAACAATTAAACATGGATCATTGTTTGTTAATTTATTTATTTTATTTGGCCCAAGTTTAGAAAAAAAAATAATCAGTTAGGTCACTTACTTTTTTTTTTTTTAATGCTAAAAAGACATTTTTATCAAAAGTATGTTTGGCCCTTGAGGGGCATTTGACTTGTAGATTTCAACAAAAGCCATAACTCAAAAAGGGGCCAAAATTTAAAATTTCTCAAACCCCACAAATGGTTCTTTGGATTTGCCAGTAGTCATATTGGAAAAAACAAATCATGATATCATACTATGAAACAGTCCCCACTATTATAGTTTAGGAAGAAAATGTAAGGACTATATCTATGATTTTTTATTTTTTACTTGTTTTTGCTCTTCAAACACAATTTGAAATACAAAATTTGCTTTCAAATTGAGATTTCATCAAATGTTCCGCCATTTTTGAAAATATTTCCAAGATCCCTAACCGCATTTCGTATATATTATCACAAACTAATCAATGTGACAATCATAATATCCTCTACCTCCTTAAAATGCAATTTATTTTTCCTACATTTTTGCTAAAAAATAATATCTAACAGCTAGGTAATAAATAAAAAGGAATAATAGAAAATGACAAAATATTTTCCGTCCTAAAAATAGTAGAAAAATACGTATGTTATTAATACGTAGATTAGCAAGGGGTAATCATAAAAGCACCTTATGAATTAATAAGGGCAACCCACACCATAGCCGATTCCATCTCCAATGGTAGTTTAGAACGTCCCACACATCAAACGCGTTGAGTCAATTGATAGTAGCAGCAATGTTTCGACCTCAAACCTGATTCTTTCTTCTTCTATATATCATATGAACAATGAAGAAAATTTGGATTGTTTCATATCCAAAATCAGTAAAATTTGTGTTTCCAAACCTCGATGCAAACAAGATAGGATATTTAATTGGTAAGTTGAAATTTTGTGATAAGGCCAAGCAAGAAGATAACAAAATTAATAGCAAATACTTTCTCTTCCGGAGAGAACCCTCTACGCCAACCAGGCGTACTTGGAAACAAACTAAGGCCTTATGTGGATACACTTCTCCGAGCAAAAGCAAAGAGCAAAAAACCTCTCCACGGAAGAGTAGGTTCTTGAAGCTTGTCAACAAAGAGCAAAAAATCTCTCCTTGCAAGGAAAAAAATCTCTCTGCGGAAGAGCAAAAACTTATCCAAATGTTTGCTAGCTCCCGGCAAGAGCAGAAGTCGTCAAGAAACTCTATCCAAATGCATAGTAACATTCTTTCTTATTCAAAAGCTACATCTTTATTCTCCAGCAACTCAACTCAAGACTCGTCTAACAAGACCCAAATACCAAAATTAAGACTTTAAAAGACTCGATTAATGAACCAAAATTTTAAATAGAATCCTAACAAAATAGAAAGTAGAAAGTAGTTCTAACAAGAATAGGAAACATAAGAGTCACGTCCCATCCCCCTCAGAAATAACATTGTCCTGAAATGAAATCCGAGAAAAATGCTGTTGTAGTATGTCTCAACCAATTTTCCCATGTAGCATCTTCTAATAATGAATTAGACCACATTGCACCAAAACTTTGTGTAACTGCACGGTTGTTTTACTTAACTAATCTGTGATCCAACACTGCAATAGGCGCAAGTCAAATGTACCCTTCTTCACCCACTGGAAGCAACTCTACTTGAGGAACAACTTGCTGCCCCAACTTCCTTTTAACAACAGAAACATGGAATACATTACATGGTGAATATGAGATCCTTCTGGCACATCCAATTTTTTGAAGAATGCGGAATGGCCCATAATACCTTGTGCTAATTTCATGTTTCTACCAAGTGCAACTGAAGCTTGTCGGTATGGTTGAAGACGTAAATAGACCAAGTCACATCTTCTTCAAACTCCTGTTCAGTTCGATGTGCATCAGCTGTTTGCTTCATACGATTCTGAGCTTATTGTAAATATTCCCTTAACGCTCGAATGATAGACTCACCATCTCATAATTACTTATCAGGGGCAGCTACACACGAATCTCCCAGGCACATA
This sequence comes from Akebia trifoliata, assembly GCF_017979445.1. Taxonomy (NCBI): domain Eukaryota; kingdom Viridiplantae; phylum Streptophyta; class Magnoliopsida; order Ranunculales; family Lardizabalaceae; genus Akebia; species Akebia trifoliata. The sequence continues at coordinate 38,589,171 of NC_141385.1, read as the reverse complement.
TAGGATGTATATAGGTGGTGGTTGTCCATATACGATTGACCTCATATGGGGTGATCTTAGTAACCGAATGGAATGTGGTATTGTACCACCACTTTGCTAAAGGAAGCCACTTGACCCAATATTTTAGGCAATCCCCCTGTCACACATCGTAAATAATTCTCAAGACACTGATTTACTGATGACCTCAATTTGGCCATTTGTTTGGGGATGGTAAGAGGAACTCATCCGCAATTGTGTCCCTTGTAAACAACAGAGTTCTTGCCAAAAATTACTAGTGAATATGGGATCACGATCACTTACAATAGATGTTGGCATTCCATGGAGTTCAAATATATTGGACAGAAAAACTTGGGCAACTTCAGTAGCCGTATAGGGGTGTGCCAAGGGTAGAAAATGAGCATACTTGCTGAGGTGATCGACTGCAACAAAAATTATGTTGAGTTTGCCATTGGTCCATGTGTAGCTCGGTTGAGCTTTTTGGTCTCCCTCAAACCTTTGAATAAATGATTGCAGTTCAGCCTCGTTGCTCCACATCGAAGTTCATCCAAACAAGATAAATGGTGTGTCGTTATGGCCATAAAACTTGCATCTTCTTCATGTAAGCGTGATAATGCATCAGCTGCTACATTTTCCTTTCCATTACAGTATATAGTCTCGTAATCATACCCAAGTAACTTGGTGAGTCAATTTTGTTGGAGTAATGGAGTCACTCGCTACTCTTAGAAATGCTTGAGGCTTTGATGGTCAGTTTGAATCTTGAAATGCCTTCCGACAAGGTAGGGGCACCATTTTACCTCGTAGACAACGGCTAGCATCTCCTTCTCATATGTAGAAAGACCTAATTAAAATAAAATAAAAATTCAATGATTGAGAATAAGTAAAAGTTAGGGTGCCAATAGAAACTCTCTATATTTTCTTAGGACTTCTATGACTTAGATTTAGGAGTTTATGTGGGCTTGATCCTTATTGTAAACAAATGTTTAATTTGTTTCAATGTATAATTTTGAGTGGTGTTGTTTTATAGTTAATTAGAGTGTGATAAATAATTTAAGAAATGTGGGTGTAATAAGTAAAAGTTGGTGTGCCAATAGCCACTCTCTAGATTTTATGCTTAGACGTCAGGAATAGGGGTGCAACTTGGTCCGGTTCAAATCAAAAGCTTTGGATTGATTTGATTCGGTTTATAATGAACTTCGATTCGGTTTTGGGTTAACAAAATGGAGAACCAACCAATTTAGTTCGATTTTTGGTTCATGTCTTATACCTATTTTTTATGAATAAAGTAAATTGTTTTTTGGTTGGATGAGATTAATGACTTTCTTTAATTGATGAAAAAATTATTGACCTTTTTTTTTTTTTTTTTGAATGGATACATTAAAGATTATTATTTTTTAATTAATGGATAAATTAATGACTTATGATATGAGATTTCATATTCATATCTATTTATTTTTATTAAAAAATATATTGATTAAATTAGGTTTTTAAATTATTGACAATTCATAGTACCCAATCAAATCAAATCAAATTGACCTTAACTTAGTTGGGGTTAATTTGGTTCTATGGCAATTTGGTTCAATTTTGGTTCTCATTTAATTGAACTGAGTTAGGTCCGTTCGATTCCAATTTGGCCCAAACTGAACCAAATCGAATCAAGTTACACCCTTGACTCAAGAGGGAAGAGAGTGTAAGGAGATGTTAATATATAGACAAGTGAGGGTAGAATGGACATTTAAAAGTACGTGATGATTTGGAGCCGATTAAAAGGTTTGTCCGGTAACGATCTTGAAAAAATGGGGTTTGGTGAGTAACAAACTCCGTAAAGCAAGGTTCCCTTCGAGTTGTAGAGCTCCAAGGGAGTTTTTTTAATAAAAAGGTAACAGCGAGGTCTGCCCAGTAAATCTCTTTTTTTTTTTTTTTTTTTTTTTTCAGGTACATATTAGCAAACCATCACTGCTCTGGTTTTAGGGTGCGCATTACGCCCACTGCCACCACCACCACCACCTGATACTTTTGATGACAAGTTCCTCCATGGATCCTCTTCGAAAGTCCTTCTATTCAAGCAAGCATTTAAAAGAAGAGTAAGATTTCTGCAACTCTGTCGTCCCTTTCAAATCTCTAATTCTTTTTGTCTTCTAAACTGTCAATCTCTCAAAATTTCCTCTTTTTTATGGTTAGATTCGTGAGCAACCTCACAGGATCTTCAATGATCGAAATCGTTTCCCTCTCCACGATCGTACCTGTAAGTAGCGCTCTCACGATATCCAACAATTCTTGTTTTTTGTTTTTGTTAGATTTATTTTAGGTTTCTTTCAGGTTCTGATTCTTTTGCGGCATTCGATCAGCTTCAAAGGCAAAAATGGTAAATTTCTCAGCCAAAAAAAAAAAAAAAAATTTGGATACATGTTTTATGGTTTTTTTTTTTCCTATGAGCTTCAAAGTTCAATTCACTTCTGGACTGAGTTTTATAAACACGTGGAGGCTGAGATGGCAGTTCTAAATGGTCTGATTCATTTTTCTGCCTCAGTGTCGTCCCATGTGGCATATTTCACCCAATGATATTCCACCACGTCAAAAACATGTTCATGTTTGTTTTGTTTTTTGTTTAAACAAATTTAAAGTTCAATGAATGCAATTAGTAGGAAAAGAAATACAATGTATTGTCGATGGAAGTGATTGTTGCAAGGAGCCCTTTTCCTGGTGAATTCACTCCAAACCATTAGTTATTTCTTTATATAGAACTTTGGATTTCGTTGCTCGCAATGCTTGGAAAAAATGTTGGAAATGTTGAAGGAGAGGTTACAATTTGGGAAGTTGTGGAGTTGTATACTGAGGAACACGTGATCCAACCACTTTTGGATAATCTAACTTTTGATAACATCTCCTTGTGCAACAAGTCTTGACTTGAAAGGACTTTTAACGAAGTGCATACCAAATCATAATCGGTATGAGTGGTGAAAAAGCACTGGATCCTGATGGTTTTTTCTGTGGCGTTCTTCAAGTTTGTTTGAGAGATAATTAAAGATGTTTTGATGCATGTGATTAATAAGCACTTGTATCTCCGATTCCAAAAAAAATGTTGGGGACAAAGATATTTCAAATTTAAGACCATTAGTCTTGTTAGGTCCATGTATAAATTTATCTCAAAGATGCTAGCATTGAGACTTAAATAGGTCATCCAAGTTGTGCTTGGTCTTGAGAAAGACACTTTCATCAAGGGTCGTCAAATCCTAGATAGGATGTTGCTAGCTAATGAATTTATTGATTCAAGATTGAGATCGTGTATTCCATGGATTGTTTGTAAAATTTATATGGAGAAAACGTATGATCATGTGAAATAAGAGTTCTCAAGGCATTGAATGGGCTGTATGGGTTTTGGAGAAAGGTGGTTTAATTGGCTCATGAAATGTGTTTCCCCACCATTATTTTCAATATTGGTTATGGAAGCCTAGTTGGTTTCTTTAGGAGTTTCAAAGGGCTTAGACAAAGCGATTCTTTGTTTTCATTTCTATTCATCATTATTGCAGAAGCTTTAGATTGCCTAATGGTGAAAACAATGTCCAAGGTCTTTGTCAGAATTTGTGGTAAACCTAAGTGGCCTATGGTGTCCTACCTATAGTTTGCAGATGATGCCTTTATTTTCCTAGATGCATCTGTTGACTAGATCAGATTTTTTTCGAGTGGTCTTTGTGTGAAGGGATGATTTGTAACTAAATTGAAAATAACAAGGTTTGGACTTTGGAGGGAGTTTTTTCAATTGTAGGGGAGTATATGTATAAGTGGTACTTGGATTTGAGGTCATTCCCATACAAGACCCTTAAAAATATGTAAAGGGCCAGGATCTGGTAACTCGTGAGGAATGATTCATGGAAAAAACACATGATCACTATCTTTAAACACAAAATCCAATGGTTGCGATTGATCCTCAGGATAAGTAATGCAGAACACAATTGATGATGAGAATTACTATAGTTTTATTTGGCCAATGGGGAAATCTTTCCAGTCGAGGAGAATTGATGGGGACATAAAATAGTGAAGAGTAGATTTTAATTTTTATTTAATTTTCTATTTTTGGGCTTTAATTATATATATTTTGAGCTTATTTTGATCTTTTATTGGCCCATGGTCTTAGTATAATATTTAGGGGCGGTTTAGTAATTTTACTTTGTCTTTTATTTGAGTTTATTAGGATTTGAAAATTAAGAGAGAGAAAGTTACGAAAATTAGGAGAGAGAAAGTTACGAAAATTAGGTTTATTTATTTGGTATTTAGTTTGACTGGGATTCTTGATTTATTTTCGTTATATAGATTGTATTAGGATTTATTAATAAATGAATAATTAAAATTTGATTAATAAAGAACGAGTTTCTTTAATGGAGTGAAGTGAGTTCTCTACCATTCTTTGTGTGATTCCAAGAAACCCTTGGTATGATTCCAAGGTTCTATCTTTTTATCTTTATTTTTTTCTTCTTCTAATCTTTATTTGTTTCTTTTTATGATATTCTCTTAACTTTCTTTATTCTTAAGACCCATTTTATTTTAACTCTTAATCATTAGTCAATAATCCTTAACCTGTAATCCTTTCCTTACCTGATAAACCTGAACCTTTAACCAATTTCATTTCATTGATATTGTGATCATAATTCCATTTTCTTATATTGACATTGTGGTCATACTTGCCCAAAATCCAAAATCAAATTTCACTTTCTAATATCTCCTATTGTGGCCCAAATACCCTAAACCTCCCCTAATCCAAATACCCTCAACCTTATAATTTTAAAATGTTATAATTGGAAACGTTTTGCAATCATCGCCAAAATCTTTAATCCTTAACCCAATCCCCAACCAGATTTCCCTAAATCCCCTATTTTTCTTAGATCCAATTCAATTTTCTTATCTCTCCTCATCGACCTGCATCAATAAGTATCTCTGAGATATGTGTTATCAAGATAGGAATAAATCTCAACTATTGGATTTTATATCTAAACGGTTGGGATCATGTGTTTCTCACGAGTCACCAGAACCCAACCCTTATTTAAATTACAAAAATACTCTTGCGTTACACCAAAGGACTTAGCATGTACTAAAACTAGATTATTTATCTGAAATTTTAAAGCAACGTCTTAAATTTATTATAAAGACATTTATAACCTTATATGAATACTAATTTTCATAAATCATGGGCAAACGCACATGCCACGTACTAGTAAACTTAATGGGATTATTTATTCTCTAAATCAAGTAATGAACTATAATGGTACATAATGAAATGATGCATTCATCAATTGCTTATGGAAGATGATGTATGATGTATGATGTGCAACATGTGTGCTTATCGATCAAAAAAAATGTGCAACATGTGTGCTAATTTCTTTTTCAGAACCCTTACGTGCCACGGAGACCTCATCAAAGAAAAATGATAATCCAACTATTAGTTGCAGAAATTGGAGGGATTACATGATTGAACTTACTGTGGATTTTCTCTTTATCCTTCTTCCGATCCTTTTATTTTTCACTGTAAGTGCCAAAATGAAAAACTTCCACTTGGAATGAAGTTCTCCAATTCTGAGTAGTTCTTTGTTTCTTACTGAACTATTTATCAGTTTGGAAGTTGTACCTCTTGATTCAAGTTACTATTATCTATAATAGTTTGCAAGTTAATTTGGTTAGTCAGTTTGCGACACTAGTCACAAGACCTCCATGTCTTGGTTCAAAGATCTCTTCCCTTACATACAACATTATGAATTTTCATATTTTGTTTTGTAAATGCCAAGTTACTGATGCCAGGTTCTAGCAGAATGGACACACATATTTGCAATTTGCTTGATATTCCTCTTGCTTTTCCGCATTGCAGCCAAAAGGTGAATGGTCAATCATATTGTCATTGCAAGGTATCATGTACATCATGCGTAAAAGGCTAGAATATGTTGGATGTGAAATTGAACTTTAACACTGACTACAATTTCCATATCTTTATCTAATTATGCTCTACATCCTATTCAGATTTGGTTCCTCAAGTCCTTATTCCAAAGGAGGGCCATATTCTATCCGGACAAATATTTCATCATACAGAGTATCAATGGTACGCATTCTAACTTCCTTTTTATTAATCTCTTGTTAAACTACTCTATTTTTCTCTCTCCCCTAAGGAATGATTTAATTGCAATGTAGATGATTGTAACGTGCTTCTGCATCTTAGCTGTTGACTTCAAAATATATCCTAGACGATATGCTAAGACTGAGACTTATGGTACTGGCCTGGTAAGTTCTTTCAATAATTGCACTAACAGTTTCTTTTAATGCAAATATTAGAGGAAATGTCTACTAAGTATTAGTGGAGTAGTTTTTTCAAAATTTATGCTTCTTGAGAAAAGTTGAAGGAAGAGAGAAGGACTAAGGCGCGATCTCATGATTTAGTTCTAAAAGAATGTAAAATTTTTCCAGACATAATTTATACAAATGATCATTCATGAAACTTCTACAAACAAAAATTTTCTCATTGTTCCTACAACAATGTTGGATGATATTTCGGTTGGTCCATCTGTGACAAGGTTGGTTCACTTTCTCTTTTTTTCTAACCTCAATTTTGGAAATATTAGAATTTTTTTCAGTCATCGTTGCTCTTTTAGACTGTAAAGTGCTATTGGTGCAATTTAAATTTTAGACTAATATTGGATTTCCTAACTTGTTTTCTATTTACTTGATGAGTTTGTTTATTTCATGTGGTTTAGCCTCAAATTAACTCTGCCTATGTAGTATTTCTTTTCCACTACATTGTCAGTCCCAGGCCTGGATAAAGGAGGAGGGTTACATCAGGTTCTCTTCAAGTGTAAAAACTTCTGTCTGCTAACATGATGTTGTATTATACACTCAAATTGCTTTATGACACGTCTTTCTCCTAGGTTTGATAGTGTGCTTACATCAGGTTCTCTTCAGGTGTAAAAACTTTTTTTCTGCTAACATGATGTTGTATTATTCACTCAAATTGCTTTTTGACGAGTCTTTCTCCTAGGTTTGATAGTGTGCTACAAGTCATTTTTGGGATCTGATGGTTGTTAAATACTCAATGAGTGTCTTCTATTTGTAATGCCATTGTTGATCCTGATACTGGTTATTTGAACTGATGAATTCTAAATTATTGTTTGGTTCCAACAGATGGATCTTGGGGTAGGATCATTTGTTCTGGCAAATTCATTAGTTTCAAGACAAGCACGAAATGTCTCCTCGATGTGAGTCATTTTTTGTTTCATTATCGGAGAATGTGATATTTGTTGGTGTCAGTGTTGGACATTGACATGGAGTCAGATACACTAAGCCTGCAAAACCGATATGCCATCACATTCATACAGTTTACTCCATTTGTTGAGTAGACTCTTTTCACAATATTTTAGTGCATGTTAAGTGTTCAATACAGAGATTTTTTTATTTTTTGCTAATTCCATGTATGTTTTGTTCATATAAATAACATATAAATGATATTTGGAAACGTTATTTGAACAGATTAATATTTATTTGCATTTCTCAAGTATCAAACCTTGCATTTCCTTCATATAGGAAATGTGGTTATGCATAGGAATTCATGTTTTGTTTTGTACTTTGATTATCGAGTGGAAACTTTCTTACATAATTACTCGTAAAGTGACGATAACATATGCTGCATCGTATGGATTTTCATCCAGTGATAACAAACAATAGGCTTTCCAAACATTTGTACCTTTAATTTGTTGCTGAACGTCTGAAATAATGAGAATGTTGATGGTTCTTTCCTGCCAATGCATCTGTTGTTACTTATTCAATCGTGGTTTCTGATGTTTCAACCAATTCTGAGGAATCAAGTTTCAATTATTTCTCTTAGGAAATGGAAGGATGCACTTCTATCAACAAGTCCACTAATCATCCTAGGATTTGGCCGGCTCATTTTCACTGCAAGTGCAGATTATCAGGTAGAGAGCATTCCCATCAGTTTTCCTCTGACATTGTTCTATATTGTTTATGCACTTCCCTAGCCTTATACTTATCCCAAATCTTTGGGATAAGGCTTTGATGATGATGATGGCGATGATTGTAAGCAATGACATTAAGATCTGGAGTGATGGAAGCGTTTCTGCTGAAGTTATGTTTTAAATTATTATTTGGCATATCATTTCATGGGTCTCAACCACATGTCTATAAAAGTTCCTTTATTTGCGATTAACATCTGTGATCATTTTAATTCTTCTGGTCTAACCTCATGGGTCTTTAAAATTCATGTTTATTGGATTCCTTCCCTTTTGAAGTAACGTTTTTTTATTAAAAAAGAGAGAATGAAATGAGCTAAAGATTTCCCTTTTGACCCTTCTAGCTTCACATTAGGTTCCCCTGGATCTTTTCCATCTTATTCCAATTTACTACTGGAGTTATAAACTAATATAATTCCTTTTAAGTGACACTTGTCTCGTCTAAAGGAGGGAAAGTGACACTGATTAAGAGCACCATGACGAGTATCCCGGTTTATTTTCTCTCGTTGTTCACGCTTCCGAGGTCTATTGAAATCAAGTTGGAAAGGCTTATGAGAAATTTCTTGTGGAACGATAGGAATGGTAGGAGGAAGTATCACCTAGTCAATTGGAAGGTTATCTGCATGCCCAAGAAGAACGGGGGGTTGGGGATTAGGGGACTTAGATTAGCTAATAGAGCGCTTTTAGGGAAGTGGCTTTGGAGGTTTGGAGAGGAAAGGGGTAGATTGTGGAGGAGAGTTATTACGGCCAAGTACGGAGATAAGAGACTAGGTTGGTTTAGTGGCGAGGCTAATAACTTGTATGGGTGTAGCGTTTGGAAGGGGATTCTCAAAGTGAGGGAGGAGTTTGAGAAAGGGATTAGATTCAAAGCGGGTATAGGAGACAAGGTTAGATTCTGGGAGGATAACTGGTGTGGCATTTCACCTCTAGCAGCCCAATTTCCGTCATTGTACGCTTGTTCACTGAGAAAGAATTGCTCGATCCAGCAGTGTTTGATTCGAAATGACTCCAGCTCTACTTGGGATTTGGGGTTCAGGCGTAATTTTAATGATTGGGAATTAACAAACGTGACATCTTTCCTTGATCTCCTGCATTCTTATCGTCTTGATGAAAGTGTACAGGACAGGTGGGAATGGACGAGGGCCAAGGATTTGAGATTCTCTGTTAGATCCTTCTACAAGTGGCTCAACCCTTTTGCAGACCGACATTTCTTCGGGTCCATTATGTGGTCCAACTCAGTTCCCTCTAAAATTTCTTTCTTTGTTTGGCTGGCTTTCCTTGGGAAAATTCTTACGATGGACAATTTGATTACTCGGGGTTGGATTACTCCTAACTGTTGCCCCCTCTGTATGAAGGATGAGGAGTCTGTCGACCATATCTTAATCCATTGCCCCTTCACTTATAATATTTGGTCAATTTTCCTTGGTCTGTTTCGCATCCAGTGGGTCTTTCCTCGTAAGTTTTCCTCATTGTTAGAGGGGTGGGCTAGTAAGGTTTTTTCTTCAAGAAAAAGATATCTTTGGGTTATTCTTCCTTCGGCTATTGCTTGGGGGGTGTGGAACGAGAGAAATAACAGGGTGTTCAATAATAAGATGAGGAGCTCTCATGCCAGTTTTATGGAGATATTGGGCCTCATGTATCTTTGGTCGAAACAGAGTACAGAGTTCTTAGGGACTACATTTGATGACTTTGTTTTTAGATGGAACTCCTTATGTAATCACTGATGTATTAGCTTTCATTTCTTTTTCTTTTTTGGAGGCTACCTCGGCCTCCTTGTTATGTGTTTTCCCTCTTTTCATCAATATATTATACTTTTCAAAAAAAAAAAATAATTCCTTTTAATGTCGTGTGTAAAGTTACTTGTCACTGATGTGCTTCACCCTTAGGATTTCTCTTACATAATTAAAGAGCACTTTGCGGAAAATGATGAATCCAGTTAGTTGTTCTCAATTGCACATATGGATTATGAGCAGGGGTTCTCCTACTTATAATACCTTGGCTTAGTGAGACTACGCATTCATAATCCTTCTATTATTTGTTTTTCTATGTATGATATTTGAATTAGGTTGTTTAGTGAGAATTTTTTTTCCTTGACATTGAAACAAACAGATTAGTAATCTTGATCTAATGTAGCAGTGGAATTTCCCGTGATATCATGAGATTTTTTATAAGAGTATTTTGTTTCTGCCATGGACATAGGCTGAAGATATTTATGCAGCATTGCTTAGAGATGCTTCTTGCTTTATTATAGATAAATTTTGTCCATTGTCAGCAGATCTCAATTTTTGGGAGGCATCATAGTTGTCAAAAGCGGGGCCTAGGCGCTGAAGGGGCCACCTAGCTACTTAGGCACCCAACGCTTAAAGCGAGGTTTCAAAAAAAAATCTTTTTTCTTTAGTCTTTTCAAAAAGACCATGGGGTCTAGGATGTCTTATTAATTTTTTTAAAACATAGGGATGTCTAAAATATTCACCAAAACTTTGAGGGCTTTATAAAAAAACCTTTTTAGTATTTATACTTCTAAGACTTCTCAAAGTTGAAAGCTAGGGCTCACTGTCAAGGGGAAGAGGGAGATGACGATGGCGATGATGGTAGTGGTGTCAATGCCCTGGTCAATTGGAGGGATGAGGACATTATTGACTTCAGATTAGAGGATTTTTGTTACTTAGTTGATATGTATGAAAACTAAATTGAAGATACTCTATTTACATATTTTTCTTAATTGTTATTTTGATGGATTTTAATTTGCAAATGTTTGGTTGACTTGTTGGGTTATGGGTTTTAATTGATTATTGACTTGAAAGTTTCCTAATTAGTTGATGTTACCTTGGCAATTGTATATTTGTCATTTTTTTTTTTTCCTATTTCTTATTTTTTGCATTATTTTTCATAAATCTAAAAAAAAGACTTTTTTTGTCGCCTAGGCCTCGCCTAAGCCCTGCCTAGCGCTTTTAACAACCTTGGGAGGCATAGGTGATAGTGAGTCTGTTGCCCATTATCAATTGCTACCTTGTTTAAGATAATGTAACCATGATTCTACTAGAAGCGAAAAATGACTCATTGGTCTTGGAATGTTTAGCACTCATCTTCAAAACAATGAGAGTGTAATTCTCTTAGTTATGCTTGTGTCTTTTATCTTTTTTACTTCTACACGTTCATTCTTTTCTTAATCTTTTGAAGGTTCATGTGGGAGAATATGGTGTGCATTGGAATTTCTTTTTCACACTTGCTGCTGTTTCCCTCTTCACCTCCATAATTAACATTCATCCTCAATATTGTGGTATTCTTGGTCTATCAATTCTCATAGGTACATATATCAAATTGGCCTTCACTAGCCTATTTCAAATTTTCTGAGTGATCCCAAGTGTATGTAACGTTGAAGTTGGAGTGAGTTTTGAATTCTTTGCCAGGATATCAGATATGCCTGATGTGTGGATTAAATAACTATCTACTATCTAACGAGAGGACCATGGACATCATTAACCAAAATAAGGAAGGCATCTTTAGTATATTTGGTGAGTGTTACTTATATATCCTTTTCTACATTCATTCATTTAACATCTCTACTTCAAAATTAATTTATATTTTTTAACTAAAAGGTTTTTTTTTTTTTTTTTTTTTTTGGGGGGGGGGGGGGGGGGGGTTCAGGATATTGGGGTTTGCATCTTGTTGGAGTCCTATTGGGAAACTATCTCTTCTTTGGAGACGGTTCTGGCTCTAAGATGAGAAGTAATCCATGGACAAGGATTAGAATCTGGATTCTTTTTGTTCTATTTTGGTAAATCTTCCAATCCAAGAAAAAAAGAAGTTTTTATTGGAAATACTTTGAAATTTCTCTAATTTTATTTTCCTTTCCAACCCTTTGCCTGCAATGCATTTTGTAGGTTGTTGACTGTCATTTTAGACAAGCATGTTGAAAGAGTTTCCCGCAGAATGGTAAACATACACTGCTATTGATGCTGTAACGCATCAGAGTAATCTATGAACAAAATTTAATCTTAGTTACTTTTCTAAACTCTTACTACTACAATGGAAAATTCTTGATGTAGTGCAATCTGACATACGTTAGCTTCGTATTGGCACAAAACTTTCAGGTAATTCTCAGTTTCAGCTTCAATTTGTCTACTTCTACATGTTAATTAGAATTGATTAATGATAATTTATTGTATTCATTTGATATTTGACATACTTAAGTCCTTAATTCAACTTGTTTCCTATACTTATATCCGAGTGTAAAATGGTTTTGTGATATTATGGTTTAGTTTCATCCCGTATGAGGATGTCTTGGTCTTGGGCGGTGACTGGAATGGGACATTTTCCTGGTTTGTCTGATTTGCTCTTATTTAGATGTCTTGCTTTTTCAATATATAGCGACATACCTTGAGACTAATTCTTTAGACCAAACCACTTATTCGAGTATTTCCTACTTTTGTGCCTCTGTACATTAAAATTTTGAAGCTCTCTTTCATTTTTCGCACCTAAAACCTGATTATATGTCAACCTTTCTCATAGTCTAATTGTTAACTCTGTTACTTTAGCTACCTCATGTGCTTTCTTGAAAGAATCAATACTACATTGCTGATAAAGAAAAGAAAATGAAGCCTACATTTGAAGTAGTTGTATCTCGACCTGGTTCCAAGTGATTGGCTCTCTTAAAAGAAATTCCTTGCTCCAATCATCAGCATCATCATCATCAAAGCCTTATCCCAAAAATTTGCGGAAATGCTTCAATCCTGGATCAATTCCTGTGGGCTACCCTGTTATCACATACACCTAAAATCAGATTTTTCTCCTATTGAAATTATTTTTCTATTACATGTCCATGATGATATCAGAAGAGAACTTGTTTTTTGTTTCTATTTCTTCATTAGGAATAGAAAACATCAAATAAAACCATACAAATGAGGCAATATAATCACAATGTACATTTATTGAGGATTGATCTTTGTTAAATTGAAATTTTATTTTATTATTATTGTTTTATTTTGGGGAGGGCGGGAGGGGTATGTATCCCCGCTATAACAATGAAGAATGCTTGGCAAACTTGACAGATACTCAACAAGATCAAAGCTGAAGCCAATGTTCTTCAATGGAATGCTTGGGTAAAATCTCTTGCAAAGGTTTTGGAGAAACATCTAGTATTGTAATTGAAATTGGTTTTTATAACCACAAATTTTATTGAAAAGAGGACAAGGAGTCCTCAAAGGAAGAACAACAAGCAAAGGCTAAAAGGCAACAAAAACAGAAAAGAGAACAGAAAAAGAAAACAAAACAGAAGTCACAACACCCAAGAGAGCGGTCATCCTCTACACACAAGATTCCATTTAAACAAGAAATCTTCAAACGAGAACCTCTTGAACTTTTGAAATTGCTTACACCAATAAAACAACAAATCCACACTACTAAAGATGATTTCTTGCAAAGAATGCTTTTAATTACTTATTTATTTTTTATTCTTTATTATTTTTGCTAAGCAAGCAAGGTTAGTGGTTAGTCATTACACCGTGAGGGCAAGTTTTGTACCCAGGTTGTGGTATCAACACTCAAGACTTTAACCAACTTAGCAAGCTGGCACCTTCAGCATTGTAATTGAAATTGTGTTCATCAATAAAATTGAATAATCTGGCAGGTGCTAGCAATTTTAATGCTTTCGGACTTCATCCCGGGACACAAGACTTCAACACTTGAAGAAGCATTCAACCGGAATTTACTAGGATTATTTCTTCTGGTGAGCTAGAATCCCCAAAGTCTTTCACTTGCTAACAACCTCTATGTTTTCTCGAATTTAAGATGATGGTATTTTTGTTTATGCAGGCTAATGTACTCACAGGGTTAATAAACCTGTATGTGGATACCATCTCTGCCTCATCAGTCACAGCCCTAGCTATTTTGGTTGGCTATACCTTTGTTTTGTGTGTTCTTGCTGGATTAGCAGATTTTTCAGGTGTTCGATTAAAATTTTGGTGATTAAGTCGAGAGAGTTCTTAAGTTATTAGACCAAATCATTGGTCCGGGCATGTAAAATTGAAGTTATTGTGCAACTGTGAGAAGGAATGTGCAAGTTGAAGGTTCTAAAAGAGTGCAAAGAAAATTAGTGATGGCAGAGAATTGAACAAAGAAAATACCAAGTGCCTGTTTGTGCTGAAAATGTCTATCTTTTGTATGAAAAAACCTTGTCCCAAAGATTTGGGATTGCTAAGCGAATCATGTTCCTCGATTCCACTCTGCCCAAAGCGGTGTTTTTGGTTATTTTGAATATCTTTTCCAAGTGGATTGTAATCGGTCTTAGTTGAATATGTACAAATCATCTTAATCGTCTTTCTCTTAATCCATTGTCTATTGGAGTTATTTAGGCGTGCGTTAAGCTCTTTATTCCATCCAATGGGTTGAAAATTGACCCAAGGGTTTTGAAGTATAATTTGAAAGATCTCTCCCTATTCTTTCGGAAAGTCATGTGGTTGACACCCAGAAAGTAGGGTCCCCCTTTCCTTTCAATTAGGTCAGATACTCAGATGTAGTGAATATGAACAGAGACCAAGAGCAATGTCTTACAGTCTGTCATGGGGTAATGTTGTAGAGCTGTCAATGGATCGTACCTGTATTGAGGTTTTGCAGTCTGATGAAGGACTGATAAAACCGTGATCCCATCCAATAAGGGATCTGTCTTATATATATATATATATATATATATATATAAAAGGTATCTTGGATCTGTTATAGAATAATTATGATTTCATTCGATGTGAGATTATATGAGAAATAAATTATGCAAATCATCGAGTCAACTTCTCAACTCGGCCTGCCAAGTAAGACAAAAATGCATTAAGTGAGATAAAAACTACATTCGTGATAAAATGACTCGCAAGATGCCGTATTCAAATGACTCTAAGACGTGACAAGTTTGAATACCTTCCTGAGATACACAATTGCACTTTCTCGTAAAAAGAAATTGTGTATATCAAGGCATAGTTAGCAATTCGGGAGAAGGGAAAAAAATGGTACGAAAATAAATTGGGTACCATTTGGAATAGCAATATACTGGTTCGTTCAAAAATTCGACGAAAAAAACGCAGGACGATAAAAATATGATATAAAAATAATTTGAGAATGATTCGGATCCAACAAATTTTAAAACTTTCAAAAATTCAGATATATATATATATATATATAACATATGATATGACTTAACAATTCTAATCTACTAATCAAATTATCAATACTTAAATTAAAAAGATTTAGTCAAGTACATAAGTAAACAATCGACAATCACATTTATCCAATAAAATATATATTCGCAATTAAAGATTTAGTTTTAATCCTTCTAATAATCAATGTAAATGAAAAGTATAAAACATGATATACTAATTAATGTCAAAAGCATCATGTCCTATAACTTAATTAAATTCAAAAAGAAATTTCTTGTCATTTATAAAAAAAGTTATTAATGTGAAGTAGATGGACCAAATAGTTTGTCAAAAAGAATATCTTCACGATTATGTGTAATTTTATCTTCATTTTCAAGCTCTTCACAATCATCAACAATATATTGTGGAAGCTCCCCAAGTTGTTCAAGATTAATTATTTTTGTAGAGGCGATTTTCAACTTATGATTTTTTGTTTCCCTTCTCTTGAGTTTTGAAGTGAGAACTAAGAACAGGAAAATACGAAGTATTTTATTAAAATACTTACGGAATATACGTACAAATCGCGATCTATTCATTGGAATTCAAAGATCCGTGAATTAATCTGACTCTTTAAAACCAACGGTAGTTTTGATCGAGAAGAGTATTATTCGTTTAATTCGTGTCTAATTTGCGAATCAATCGGGAATTTACTAACTATGAATCAAGTCATACAGATTTAAGTCCCAAACTTTCCATATCATTATGCGCCTATCAAGTCATATTATTAGGACTCTAAAAACTATGAATTATTTGGGAGAAGGGTTTCTTTGTAGTACTTTTTCCTATAGTTTCTTGTATTGGATTTTAAATGGTAGAGATTAACACGTTGCAAAGAAAAATAAACACTTCAAATGTGTAGGGATTATTGTATAGACTAGATTTAAAAAAAAACCACTTTCTGAGGTAGATCAAAAGATCTGAAAATGATAGTCCTTGAACGTTCATCTTTTAACGAACATATATTTTTGTCTATGTGATGTGGCATTCCTCCAATCGTCAAAATGCACTACACGGAATTGTAGGGAACATGCATTATTGAGGATCTATTCATGTTATTTGACTATATATATAGGGGAATATTAACTTCCAAGACCTTATGGGGATGTTAGTATTGTTTAACATTTTTTTTCTAATAATGCCCCTATTTATTTTATTTTTTAATGAAAAAATAGGGGCATGTTGGTCTTTTTTACAATAAATACTAATTGTTGATTTATACAGTTGTTATGGTTGATTTGTATAATTGTCATAGACTAATTGTTAGGAAAAAAAATCAGGGTGTATATTTAGTTAGGAAAATTATTCTGATCCCTTAAATCATGGGATTTGTAATGGTAGGAATATTTTCTGATTTGGGTAGATTAATTTTCTATTTTTCTCCTTAGAATAGTCTATATATTTATGTGTATCAATTATTCTAATTCAATGAGATATTATCATTCTCTATCCCTTTTTTATGATATGGTATTAGAGCTTTGGGCTCTTTTCTAGGTTTTTACTTTTGATTGTAGCTTTCATTGCTGTGTCATTTTCTATTTCATCCTCAATCCTTTTCTTTCAAATTTTTTCTCTTCTTGATCACTATGGCCACATACGAAACCAAGACTTCAAATGCCTCTACTCAAACAGATGAGGTCAACACAAATCAAATGATTGAAGATCTGCAGAATGTTTGGGCTACATACAGATTGAACGAGAAAAATTATCTCAAGTGGTCCCAATTTGTTAAAAAGTACTTGAAGGGTAAAGGGAGATGCAATCATCTTCTTGGGACTGGACCGAAAAAGAGAGACTTAAAGTTTGAAGCATTGGACAAAATTGATTCCATGATCATGTCATGCTTATGGGACTCTATGTATCTTACAATTAGTGACACCTGTATGTTTTTCACAATTGCAAAGGAGATTTGGGACTCCGTTAAGCGAACCTATTTAAAAGCTCGTGATACAGTCAAAGTGTATGAGATTAAAGTGAGGACCAGTGCAATCAAACAAGTAGGCAAAATGGTGACAGAGTATGCCAATTTACTAAAAAACTTATGGTAGAAACTCGATCACTATCGGGTATTTGAGATAAAATGCCCAGAAGATGCTATTATCTTGACGAATTTCATTGAGAAGGATCGAGTATATGATTTCTTGGTTGGACTGAATCATGAATTTAATCAGATTATAGTTTAAATACTCGACAAGGAGGAGACACCTTCATGGGAGAAAACGATTTCTCTAATTCGGGTAGAAGAAAGTCGAAGGGGTATAATGCTTGAACCTCAAGCTTTAGAGGGCTCAACCTTGGTGACTAAAATTGAACAAACTCAGATGCAAGAAAGGGGGAAAGCAGACTTGTCAAAATTATCAGGGAGAGATAACAAGGATAATTTGTGGTGTACCTACTGTAAAAAATTGAGGCACACCAAATAGAATTGTTGGAAATTAAATGGTAAACCACCAAACCGAGAATGGAGAAACCGTAGAGGTCAGCAAATGTCTCAATCTCAGGCTCATCTAGCAGAACAAATCAACCAGAATGGGGACTAGAGAAAGGAGAACTCAATAATGAATAGATTGAAAAACTCAGAGGCATGATTAGATCTCTTGAGAATCCTTCTGGTTCATGATCATAGGCACTCACAGGTAAGTCTTCATTTCCTTTTGAATTACATGTCTCAGAAAAGTGTTTGACCAACTCTTGGGTAATTGATTCGGGAGCCACAAACCATATGACTTACACCTCACAATATTTTAGCACTAATACTTCATCTCTTAGAAGTACGAAAATTACTGTTACAAATGGTTCTCTTGCTACAATTGTAGGATTAGGAGATATTCATGTGACGCCTTTTCTTGACCTTAAAAAATATTCTACATGTACCAAAATTGTTAGCAAATCTTGTTTCAATTCAAAAGCTAACAAAAGACCTAAAATGTTATGCAATTTTCTATCATTCTTACTATGTTTTTCAAGACCAGGGTTGGGGAGGAAGATTGGACTTGCTAAGGAATGGAATGGGCTTTATTATCTTAGGACACTGAGTACTTTAAAGAAAATCATGAATAATTTGTCTTTATCATTTCTCAGTTCTTCAAATAAAGATACCATATGCCTTTACCATTCTCGTCTAGGTTATCCATCCTTTAGAGTCTTACATGTTTCCCTCTTTGTTTAAAGGATTGAATGTTACTGATTTTCTTTATGATATTTGTGAACTTGTAAAGCACACTCGTGAGTCCTTTTCTATTAGTAATCGAAGTTGTTCTCACCCTTTTGAATTAATTCACAGTGACATTTGGGGACCATTTACAATTCCAAATATTTCGTGGTATTGATGGTATGTTTCTTTGATTGACGATTGTACTAGGGTTACATGGATATTCTAGATCAAACAAAAATCTGATGTTAGCAGTGACATTCCTAACTTCCATTCCATGATACAAAACCAATTTGGGGTAAAATTAAAGCCTTTAGGTCTAACAATGCAAGGGATTATTTCAACCAAATTTTGACACCCTACTTTAAAAAAGAAGGCATTATTCATGAATCATCATGTGTAAGCACACCACAATAAAACGTGGTTGCTGAAAAGAAAAATGGCCATTTACTTAATACCACTAGGGCATTGTTATTTCAAGGGAATGTTCCTAAATCTTATTGGGGGGAGGTTGTACTTACTACAACATACATGATCAATAGGCTACCCTTATGAATATTATATTACAAAACTCCAACGGAAAGTCTTGCAAAATTTTATCCCCATGTCAGAACCTCAAATGGTCTCATACCTAGAGTCTTTGATTGTACTTCTTTTGTCCATATTCATAGCCCTAATAGAGGAAAGTTAGACCCTAGAGCAATCAAATGTGTATTTCTTGGCTATACATCTATAGAAAAAGGGTATAAATGCTATCATCCTTCTTCTAGAAAATTTTACATATTTGCAAATGTCACATTTGCTGAAAATAAATCGTACTTCACACAGTCCTATCTTCAGGGGGAGATTCTACTTATGGAAGATAAAAATTGTGGTGATGATCTCGGTTCTTTTGGGTTTCTTGATCTACCCTCAACACCATTTATATCTACTAAAAAACAACATGGTCCAATCTCCATCGAGTCTGTCTCAGTTCTCGAATTTTTGTCAGTACCCGTTCTAGAGTCCATGTCCACTCTAATACCCGTCCATACTCCAGTCACTCCAACATTTGTCCATATGCATGACTCTATGAGATTTCCTTAGGTATTCTCAAAGAGAAAAGCTATTCTAGACCTGACACAAGTCCGAAATGACATCCCGAGCTCTGCTAATAAAGATATGGTAAGTTTTGATTCTCCCTTGCATATACAATTTGTTGAAACACTGCTTAAAACAACGAATGGGGGTTATGATCTTCCTATTGCTGTTAGGAAAGGTACTAGAGAATGCACAAAACACCCTTTATATCCATTGTCCCACTATGTGCCACTTAAACGTTTTTCACCACTCCATAGAAGTTTTATTGTGAGTTTAAACACTATTTCTATTCCAAACGCTTTGTTTGAGGCGTTATCAAAAAGGGAGTGGAGGAATGCTATGAGAGAGGCGATGGATGCATTGGAAAAAAAAACAAAACATGAGATATTGTTAATAAGCCAAAATGAAAGAATCTAGTGGGTTGCAAATGGATTTCTACTTTAAAATACAAGACTGATGGTTCTCTTGAGATGTATAAGGAGAGATTGGTTGCTAAGGGCTATACTCATACCTATGGAGTTGATTATCAGGAGACGTTTGATCTTGTGGCAAAAATGAACACTGTGAGAATCTTGTTATCTCTGGTAGCTCATTTTAATTGACAACTTCAACAATATGATGTGAAGAATGCCTTCCTGCATGGTGATCTAGAAAAGAAACTTTTCATGAGCATTCCACCAGGATTTGAAGGAAAGGAAACAACTAACAAGGTGTGCATACTGAAAAAGGTCCTATACAGACTAAAACAACCACCTAGAGCTTGGTTTGAGAGATTTGTTGGAGTAATGAAATCAATAGGATACAGACAGAATCAATGAGACCATACCCTTTTTATCAAACATTCGGCAATAGGGAAAATGACAACCCTCTTGGTATATGTCGATGATATTATTGTCACAGGAAATGATGAAAAAGAGAAAGAAGTTCTGAAACAATGCTTGATCAAAGAATTTGAAATAAAGGAGCTTGGAAGACTGAAGTATTTCCTTGGAATTGAATTTTCATACTCAAGACAAGGAATTTTTATCTCATAACAAAAATATGTGACGGTTCTCTTGAAGGAAATCAAAAAACTCGATTGTAAACTAGTAGCAACACCTATTGGGCCAAACCAGAAGCTAGGGGAAGTAAAAGAAGAATCAGTTATTGATAGAGAAATGTCCCAAAGAATGGTAGGAAAGCTCATCTACCTTGCTTATACTCGACCAGATATTGCATACTCAGTAAGCATGATTAGTCCGTTCATGCATGATCAAAGAAAGACACACTTGCAAGCAGCTTTCCGTGTGTTACACTACTTGAAGGGTATTCCGAGAAAAGGAGTTCTATTCAAAAGAAATAATGAACTCACATTGGAGGCGTACACAGATGCAGACTATGCAGGCTCTTCAGTAGATAGGAGATTAACATCTAGTTATTGCACATTTCTTGGTAGAAATTTAGTAACCTGGAGGAGTAAAAAATAGAATATTGTGATAATGTTGAGTGTCGAATTAGAGTTCAAAACGTTGGCCTAAGGAGTATGTGAATTACTATGATTGAAGATCATCTTGGATGATTTGAGAATCAAGTGAGAAGGTCCTATGAAGTTGTATTGTGACAATAAGTTGGTAATAAGCATTGCTCATAACCCAGTTCAACATGACAAGACAAAGCATATTGAGATTGACAGATACTTCATCAAAGAAAAGTTGGAAGGAGGTCTAATTTGCATGCCTTACGTGCCTTCAGGGAGTCAACTAGCAGATGTATTGACCAAATGACTCAATAATGTAACTTTCCAAGGAATTATTTCCAAGCTGGGTATGGAAGACAAATATTCTCCAGCTTGAGGGGAAGTGTTGAATTATACAATTGTAAAGGTTGACTTATATAGTTTTCATAGACTAATTTTTAGAAAAGAAATCAGGGTGTGACTTGTATAATTGTCATAAACTAATTGTTAGGAAAGAAATCAAGGTGTATATTTAGTTAGGAAAATTATTCTGGTCCCTTAAATCATAGGATTTGTAATGGTAGGAATATTTTCTGATTTGAATAGATTAGTTTCCTATTTTTCTCCCTAGAATATTCTATATATTTTTGTATACCAATTATTCTAAGTCAAATAGAAGTTATCATTCTTTATCCCTTTTTTACGATACTAATGTCTAAGACCTCATGGGGATGTTAGCATTCTCCAATATTTTTTTCAATAATACTTTTATTGATTTTGTCTTTTAGTGAAAATATAGGAGTTTGTTGGTCTTTTACACAATAAATGCTTATTTATGTAATAAATACTTATCTTTCACATAATAAATGTTAAAGGCATTTAATTTTTAGAATTAAATGTCTTGTTGCAATAACCCTTATTTTTTCACTAAAAAACAAAATAAATAGGAGTATTATTGAAAAAAAAGTGTTAGACAATGCTAATGGCCCTAGAAGGTCTTCGATATTCGCATTCATATATATATATATATATATATATATATATATATATATATATATATATATATATATATATATATATATATGGGTCCCGTTCAGCAACAAACATTTTGGCAAAACATTTTTCAAAACATGGGTTAGAGGTTTTGGAATGGGCTGATTTTTGGTGATGATGATCTCTACAGTGAGGAGATCATCTTCACCAAAAATCAGCCCATTCCAAAACTTCTAGGCCCAGTTTGCAAGTTGAAAACTCGTGGATCGTCCATTTTTTGTAAACCATTTTTGATGGGGTTAGAAGTTTTGGAATGGGCTGATTTTTTGTGATGATGATCTCCTCACCATAGAGACCATCCTCACCAAAAATCAGCCCATTCCAAAACCTCTAACCCATGTTTTGAAAAATGTTTTGCCAAAATGTTTGTTGCTGAACATTTCCCTATATATATATATATTTTAAGGAGAACAAAACTATATATTTTATTTATTTATTTATAACAATAGAAACTATTTTTTTAAATAATTATATATTTAGTTCACTTTTTATTAATTTGAGGCAGCTCATTATTTTTTTACTTGACCCCATGGACATTGGAGACTAGAATTTTGCAACTTTCTCATAGTATAGCTTGGTATTTTTGAAACCCTCCCAACTCCGAATTCTACCTCTTTTCGTCTACTATGTCTTCTTTCACTTTTACCTTCTCAATTTAAGATTTATTGATTTTTTTATCCTTGCCATTGGAACATACAAGATTATACTAATGCCATTTGGTCGAACCATTGCCTCATTTTGCACATTGATGGATGAGTTATTTCGCCCCTTCTTAGGGTAGTTTCTCTTAGTCTATGCTATTTGATACTAAATAGATCGGATGAAATTTTGGTGCATATTATCATTGGAAGAACACGCAAAACACCTATGGACTTCGTTCCAAATCATAAAGAAAAATAAGGGAAGAGAGTCTCAGATGGAAAGGAGCGTTCAGAATTGACCCCATAGGGGTTGTTGAACTAAAAAATTTAATAGCATGCTTGCATTTTCAACCTTCATTCTTCTTCTTCTTCTTCCAGAATTTTACTGAACGTTCTTTATTTTTTCAAAAATAAGAATATGGATTTTTTTTCAAAAATACCCATTGTCTCAACCTTGGGGATAAAAAAATTTATGGTCCAACCTCAAGATCAAATCTCAAGAACATGATAGGATTTTTAGAAAGGTTGAAAATGATAGGTTTGGGGTAAGAACCTCCAAAACATTTGTTGACATCCCATTTTGCCTACGTCGAGCCTGAGAGCACCAAAACCCTTCCGAAAATGGGCTTGACCCAATGTTATTTCTTCAAGGCCCTAGATCCCCATCAATTAACAAGCCACAAGGCTTCAATAGCCATATTTATATGTAAATTTTCTAAGCTTGGCTGTGGGTGACCCAAGGATAGGCCATTTTCAGCCTAGTCCTTGCCATGCCCATGGCCACAGTTATTTTGGCTCACTCCTTGGCTCAGCTAAGGACCAATCTGTTGGGTAGTTATAAGACTATGTGTGCTCGAATTTGCTTAGAAAAAATTACACTCTAAACCCTTTCTAATTAGTTTTTTCCTCAAGAAAATCCATCATTTTTTCTCTTTTATCCTCTCATTAACCTTCTAATACATTCCCCACATTGTCTTTTTAGTAATTCACCAATTCTTTTAACTTTGACCCCAAATCTTCCTTAGTCCCCACTTGAGTTAAATTACTACCTTAACCCCATATTGTTAGAATTAATTTGAAGTGATTTACTCTTGTGCCCATCATTTTATCCACAATTCAAGGAAAGTCAATGTAATATAACCATTTTCCAAGAGTCTTGACAATTTTGTCCAATCATCAGAAAGCTCTAGAATTTGAGTACAAAGATCTTATCCTCAATTTGTTAGAGACTTAGCAAAGTTAAGTGATTAAAATATCCAAAAATCAATCATTAATTTACATGTCACTTAGCCTATTTCTCTCTAGTTTGACTCAAAGTCAAGGTCCTTGGACTCTTTTAACCTCCCTAAAAAATTTGTTAAAAACTTATTGTCTTTTACAATCTTATTCTTTGATCAACATAATTACTAAGACTTATAGGAGTGTAAAAGACAATCAATGACTATTTGATGAGGGAGAATTGAGGTTTTTCTATATAATTTTAGTGAGAATATTGGAAACTCTAGGACTTTGGACAAATTTAATCCCAAGAGTCTCCAAAACACCTAAAAATAATATATCTATCCAAGAAAAATTGGAGAAGGAGCTCAAATCATCTCAAAATTCTATAATTTTTTCTCCTCAAAGCTCTCTAGCATCCCCAAAACTTTGTCAAAATCTCACTTCAAACCTCCAAAAAGCTAAAATCAAGAAGAAGAGGAAATAAGAAGAAGAAGAAGAGACCACGGTGGAGAGAAGCTTTATTTTTTTGTTTTTCTTTATGTAATAACCCTCTCATACTTTCCCACCTTCCCTTTGCTTTCTAATATCTTTACTTACATGCTCTTTTACTTTTAAGCAATGTAGACTTACAATTTTTTTTCCTAGGTTAAAGTTTGAGGGTAGAGAATAATCCATCATTGTGAGGTAATCTCCCCTAATAATTCCTTAATACATTTCATGATAGCATTTTAGCTTTTTATAAATGTTGTTAATTTATTTCATTTCTATGCAATTTAAATTTCTAGTTGTAGTTGCTTAGCAAAAAAAAAAAAAGAAAAAAAATCATAGTTGTAGCTTCTTTTTATTTCAATGGCTCAAAAGTTAAAGAGTAAATCCTCTATGAGGTTATCTCCTCTTTATAAGTCCATTCATGCATACATATTATGCACACGCCACATGTTAAAAGGTTATGAACTAAGGTGTGGATCCCTATAGATTCATGTCTAACTCTGAGGCCAACAAAAACAGTCCCAAAGAAAACACAACTCATGGACAATGGTCACTAGTCCTCTTGTGGTAGTGTCTAATTCATGGATGCCTCATAAATACTAAACCACTAAAAAGATGCTCTCAAGTGAGCACATAAGTCTCTCATAAGGCTCAACGACTCAAAATGATGGAATCTAAGTGGATTTTCACCAAAGTCTCAAACCTATAAAAAAATTCAACAAGCACCCCACTTCTTTTTTATTTATTATTATTTTTTTTATCTTGCTCATTTTTTTAATTCATTTATTTCACAAAACAAAACTATAGCTATTTTTCCATTAATATCTCTATAAGTCCCTTTATCTTCAAAATTCAAAAAGCAGATTTCTTACTTCACTTATGGTAAACATCTTCAGATGAGTGAGATAATGTGCCTAACACCTTCCTTGTTCGTCAATCAAATTCCCTTACCTAGTCCTTTAGGTAGACCTCTTTCTTATTTTTTGGATATGTGAGTCACCATAAGCCCAAAAATAGAATTTTCAAAAACTCTTTAGCGATGTTCATTCACACCCATACTTTTTGAATGGTGGTGACTCCAAACCCTCAAGTAGATGACTTCAAAACTTCGAAAAGTTTTGAATCCTCACATTGTCTACAACATCATTTTATAATTCTTGAAAATTTTCAATCTATTTTAGATATAGCTGAATTAAATTGAATTGGGCAGAGCCAAATAGGACCCGGGTGGGGGCTATAAACCCCATTGAAGTTTGAAAAAAGAAAAATTAGTTGAAGTTCCCGTCTATACAAGAAATAAGGCCTACTTCTACATAGACCAAAACTGCTGCATAGATTTATTATTATTATTATTTTTTTAAATATCAAAATGAATCTATAATGGACTAGTTAGAAATATGGGTGTTTAGCACTAATTGCTACAACTCGTTATTTTTTATTTTTTAAATATTAGTTTTATATCCCCACATATGTAGAATTTAAGATTTTTTTCTTAACACCCATATTTCTAATTGCTACAACCCATTAGTACTAAACACCCATATTTCTAATCAGCCTACCTCAATATTAAGTTGTCTTTTAATGACTGTTTCTTCCTACTTCAAGGTTCAACTGGTTAATATTCCTCTATTTTGCAATTAAACAATGTAATGTGAGTTCAATATTGGCACAGAAGGAAATCAAGAATATTATCAATCAACATTGCTAGCACATAACCCCCACTGACAGGCCCTGCTATCATCGAATAATTGTCAAATCCAAACTTGGTAACTATGCTTGATTCCCTAAAGAACTGTCAGTCTCCTGTGGTACCAGAAGATCAACAATTCAAGTGATCATAATCATCCTGTGGATTGACTACTTCACCATCATTGTTGTTCAACAGCCCAGATTTATTGGCATTCAATTGAATGGGTAAGATCTTCATGTTCGGCCTCTTCAGTGGGACCCATTCCATTAGATGGTGTAAGATGGACAGATTTGAGTTGATAAACTTTATGTGGATGCACATGAACTCAAATCACATCAACTAAAGCAAATTCAAAACTACCAAAGATGAGATATATGGTCCCAAGGAGGAATAGTTACCACTTTGTGGATGTACATATTCGCACGTGGGATTGCATATCAAGTTACTAAACTAGGTGGTGCATGCTTTTGAGTAGGTTGCTATAGTTCTATATAGAGGTAAACGTTGTGATCACTCAGATGTACATAAGAATAAGAACAAGGAAGAGAAAAAAGAGAAATTTTTGGAGATTTTATATTGTTGAGATGTGGTTTTCGAGGGGGAGATGTTGATCACATGGATTCCTCTGCAAAAGGGCAGACACTTTGGACCATGGTCCAAGGTGGTAGACCCTCTCTCTCTCTCTCTCTTACCTATGTAACTGTACACTAATAACCTCATGAATATCACTATTTATCAAATATTAAGGATGCGAAAGTGCCCAAAAGAGACTATGTTTGGAGTGGGAGCATTATTAAAAATTAGAAATTAAAATATTTAGTCTTCAAAGTGGGAGTGGGATTAGACGTGCCAAAAAGAGACTGCTTCGAGTGGAAGCATTATTAAAAATTAGAAAATTAAAAAAAAAAACTTAGTATTGAAAATGGGAGTGGGATTATCTTACGAGATTGAGAGCCTTGGTCCATATTCAGACCAATCGGATTCGGTTTGTAAAGATTTAAGTCGCCACCTAATTTTATGATCACATTGCTTCTTTGCAAAAGAGGAGACACTTCGGACAATGGTCCAATAGCATAGAAATCTTTATAGAAGCTGAAAATTCTTTTGGAGGGGGGGGGAGGGGGCTCATTGTAAATCCCCCCTACTCTCTATCATGATTACACCCTCTACCATGATCACTCCATTGGATGTTAAAGTGTAGAAAGAGATTCTATATTAGGAGTGGAATCTTCGTCAAAAAACTAGAAGATGTATTTCCTACTAAAAACATTAAGTGGAAGTAGATCACTATACACGGAGATATTTTAGGCATTAACTCATTGGATTGTCGCTTACTAAGCATTTGTTGAGGAGTGGGAGGAGGGTTTCAATCCCCCCACCCAAGTGCATATGATCTTACTTAAATATTAAAGCTAAAATGATATTTGGAGTTTGGACATTAGTACTAGGAATAGTGTATAAAAGAAAAGAGGAGTCAGTGTGGGAGTGGCCTCAACTTGGACCTCATATCACACATCTTTACATGAAAGTGGATAGGAGTCATAGATGCTTTTTCACTC
This sequence comes from Akebia trifoliata, assembly GCF_017979445.1. Lineage (NCBI taxonomy): Eukaryota > Viridiplantae > Streptophyta > Magnoliopsida > Ranunculales > Lardizabalaceae > Akebia > Akebia trifoliata. The sequence goes on along the minus strand of NC_141385.1, from coordinate 38,561,674 downwards.
GTATCTTGAGGAAATCATCTACAGTTCTCATACACTTTCACGTTTAGTAATGTGAGATCCAATCTTACAGCCACTTCAGCAAGATTTAAAAAATAATGATGACTACATGTACATAGTAAAATGATTGGTATATTCTATAAGAAATAAATAATGGGAATGGATGTTATAATTCAAAGTTCAAATCATAATTTTAAGTTTTTCTACCTTGATAAGGATGCAACTCTAGATAGGCTTGACTTGTCATTCATATTATAGCTTTCAACATTTTTTATGGATGATGATTTTGACCTATTTTATATAATAAAACACAACAAGAGACTCCCTCATATAAAGAGGGGTTGGGATTTAAGAATTTTAAGGATAACTTTGAATTTTATTGTCTTTCCTGCAAGAATGCCTTTATAATTTTATTGCATATTTCTTTTACCCTCCTTCTAAGAATACTCCTTCAACTTTATTGCATTTCCTATAAAGTCATCTAGAATAACATTAAAATTGACATCGATTTTCACATTTTTGATGTGGAGATGCACACATAGCCATAGATGCTTTTCACTCATATCTCGATGAAAAGCATCAAGGATTCCATACATACATCCACGTCAGCAAGATGAGAATCGATGTTAATCTTATGTTATTTCAGCATTTTCCTTTCCTATGTCATTATAAGTATGCATGAGATATACCATATCGTTATGAGTTGTGCTAACCTGACTCAGAAAAAGTACATTATTCTCAATATAAACCTTGATTAGGGTTACCATCAACATCAATCAAATCTCAATAAACCCATTCTTTTCATTCTCATGGCTGTCATCGTTTTAAGCCTGGAGATATAGAAATTACGTATGATTGAAGCCACCTTCTATTATTAAAAATTTTCTCATAATATCTGAGAGAAGAAATAATTCTTCTATTATTAGATTACCAAGTTATAGAACTGTAAGAGGGATTATATAAAAAATAATAGAAAGAATTTTAATTAGAAATAAATTCTGATAGCTTTAATCTAACTCTAATCCTATAAAATTTGTATCCTAAATGTTCATAAGAAGACGATTCATTTAACACCTTTTATAATATATCTATATTCTCATATTTTCTCATAAATCGAATGTTTCTTTGAATGAGAAATATGTGATTGGTTACAATATTTAATATGAACCTTGATCTCATTGATTGAATGGTGATGGTTGTTGAAAAGGATTTATCAAGCAGTTGGTAGTCATTGATTGATTGTGAAGTTCGTCACCATCTCATCTTTCTCATTTTAGAGTCTTTTTGAACCAATGACTTAATACATTCTCGATCTCTTCCGCGCGTATTTGATTGGATCATGCAATGTGATAATCTCTCAACAAAGATTATAAATGATGAAAAATAGAGATCATCGGATTGAATATAATAACTGAGAATTTTATTGGTTAGGGGGAAAAAAAAAAAGACTTACTGAGAAGAAAGTGACAAATAATTAAGAAGATCATAGAATATAAAGAGTGAAAGTTATGGCACTACATGAAAACTAAAAATTTGAAAAGAAAATTCAACAAATTTTAGAAACCGAATTTCAATAGCCCATGACTGTTGAAATTTTTTGGGTTCCCCAATTCGACGGCTTAGAGCCAACAAATGTCTCCCATCCTCCATTAATTTGACGTTTTCGATCCATCGAAAAAAAATATTTGACTATAAAAAATTCTACTTCTTGATCCATCAAACATAGACTTTTTTCATGTTGTGTGGGATTGGAGCCAGGACCATGGTCAGTTTGATCGTGAGATTGGAATCGACTATGCTTTTGATACCTTGATAAAAAAAAAAAAAATTTACTATAAGATCCCAAATTACAAGAAGATTTATATAGAAAATATTAAAATAATTCTAACTAACTAAAAGTACATTGTAGTGGGTCTAATATAATCCTATCTAATATTTAATGATTTTGTATATCACTTATTATTGTACATCGTATATATACTCTGAGGTATATATTCCGATTATGTGGAGAATCACTACGATCGAATGATCTGAATCAAGCAATGTCCTTGCGGAGCCACAAGTAGCCATCATCTTGGATTGGTTGGTGGTATAAACTAAATTCGCTCTTGTAATTATTTTGTGAGAATCTAAGGTAGGTAATGAGAAGGGTATCTTATAGCAGCTTTGGTTTTTTGTAGTCTTATGCACATTTCTATACAGATTTGGGCCCACTTGTACAGCCCAGAGATTGTACACAGTGTTTACAGAATCTATGAAGCTGGGAAAACCAAAATGAGAAAAGCACAACACCTTTACTGCAATTTCACGTGCACTCTCTCTTCCACACGCGCGCGCGCACACACACACTTGCCGAGTCAATTTCGGTCTCGAATGAACTAGAAAATGCACTGAGTCAACTTTACTATGAGATACTTTTTTTTTTTTTTAATTAAATATAATTAGTTATTTTAAAGAGTATAAAATTAGTTTTAAATACTTAATTTAATATATTTATTTGAGTTGGATGAGTTAACTTGCAAATCATTGAGTTCCTTAAAGTTTAAAAATGGAAAAATTAGTCTTGAAAAAAAAAAAAAATATATATATATATATATATATATATATAAATAATGTTTGTATTTGGAACTAGTTTTTAGATCAACATAGATACAAAGAAACACATTGCACACATTTTGAACGCTTGAGCAAATGAAAAGCACGGTTTTGGTATATTTGGAACTATTTCTTATATCAAGAAGCTATTAAGTAGAATAATGATTTTCTAACTAGAAAATCTTCACTCTATCAATACTTAGCTGACGTGGTATGGACACAGACCCATAGATCACTTTCCACAAGATACACAACTCCACATTTTTATGTGGATGTGCAATTGTGTATCCCGACAGTAGAGTTTTGATCGAGTGGAAACTTTCTAATTAGAAAATCAGCATTCTATAAAGAGTCGTTATAATATGACTTGCCAGGTGGCATACTCAATCGATTACCTGACATGATAAGTTTGGGAACCATAAATTTGTACACCTTGGGATACACAATTACACTTTTTCCATAAAAAAAAAAGTGTATTCCGAAGGAGCCATGTATCCCGAGGCGTAAAGATATATAGTTCCCAAACTTGTCATGTCAGGGAGTCGATTGAGTATGCCTGGGCACGAGTCATATTATCAGGATTCTTCTATTAAGTATTAATTAAGTGCTTCTCTCTCTCTCCCTCTCTTTCTCTCTCTCTCTCACACACACACACACACACAAAAAACAAAAGATACATGGAGATAAACTTTGTAAAGGAAAGTTTTGGCTATAAATGATTGTAATATCATGATTTGGAACTAGTTCTTGGATCAAGGAGGGTATCTATTTAAATAGTTAGAAAAAAAAAAAATAATGGCCTGGGTTGGGTTTTGTTTAAAGTTTCACCTTCAAGTAGAGAGGCACACCCCAAGGGACATTAGTATCTAATGATCCATCCAACTTCATGATGTATGACAACACTGTATCACCTACTCAAACTCACTCCCATGGTTCTTCAGAGACAACCTCATTCAACAACATTTTAAGACCATTGGATCTTCAAAGGAACTTGGGTTCTTCTTCTTCTATGTTGGAAGCCATTGATGGTACATCGAATTCTACGAAGAAATGCCGAAAGAGGTTGAGAAGGCCAAGGATATGTAAGAACAAGGAAGAAGCACATAATCAAAGGATGACACACATTATCGTTGAACGGAACCGCCGGAAACAAATGAACGAATACCTCAACGTCTTACGATCCCTCATGCCAGAATCTTACACACAGAGGGTTTGTCCTTCTTTCCTTTTTCTTTTATTAATTTGCATTTTTCAGTTGATGTTTTCATTAATAAGATAGAAATTTGTTCTTGGTAAAAATTGGTGTTGAGCTTATTTGGTCAAAATGTCCACAAAAAATTCTCTTTTAGAGAAATTCTATTGCCATCCCAACTTTTACTTAGAACACTCCACTCTTTTTGAAATTAGGCAGTTGGTTTACATATGGATTTGTATGTTATAAGTAAATTTTTGTGTGCTAATAACAGTTCTCAAAATTAAATAGACTGGAACCCTTTTCTTGTACTTTTATTTATGGGCAAATAAATAGAAGATAAATATATTTTAGTGACCACACCCGTTTTCATTTCTTCTTCCTCTCCAATTCAAAGCTCTTCAATTTGGAATTTTTCACTTAAGTGAGAAAAATAGTCTGGTACTAAAGTGCTTGGTTACGAGAATGATCAAGGAAAAGAAAATAGAAGATTGGCCATTGTTGTATGCTTATATCCTTATTTGATGTTTTATACATGATTTTATTAGTTAGTGTATTACAAAATAAAATAAAGAGTCCTGATAGCATGACTCGTCTAGTGGCATACTCAAATGACTCCATTACGTGGAGAAGTTCGGGAACCGTAGATCTATACACCTCCAGATACATGATTCTCTCGGGATACACTTTTTTATGGGAAAGCGCAATCATGTATCCTAAGGCATTTAGATCTATGGTACCTGAACTTACCACATCATGGAGTCATTTGAGTATGCCACCTGGTGAGTCATTAGCACGACTCTAAATAAAAATTGGTGTGGCAACCAACCTCTCTTATTTTATAATAATGATGAATGCACAGTTGGTACGCGGCTGACATAGTAAGGGCACAAAATTGCACATATTTTTCCTGTGTATCCCGATGAAAATGATCTATATATGATTCTGTGCCCTTGCCATGTCAGCCACGTAGCAAGACTGTGTGCATTCATCACGAGTCCTTATTTTATACTTAATCAATATGTTACAAAAGCAACCTCTCTTTATATGTATAAAGAGATGGTTCACAAAAACAATCGAGTAATTTGCAAAAAATTTTGATTTATAAAACAACTTTTTCTAAATATTTATGAAAATATATAGCCATATGCCAGATTTCATAAGAAAATTACTAGTCTAATTATGCTCCTAAAGCTAGAGGCATTATTGAGGCTTTTGGTGTGCCGTGTGGAGGGAAAACCAGCTATAGTCAGTTTCCCCACACCATACTCGATTTTCCCTCCAAGTACCGTGCTCAGTTGCCTTAGTAAGTTTGGGAGTGTCTGACTATCTTCGTTAGGGTAGAACTACTCATTTAGTAGTTATTTATTTTTATCAAAATGATTATCTATTGTACATTTACATTTATTATTTTCTTATCATCCTTGTTATAAATCTATATCCAATTTTAGAATCCTTAAAAAGCAAGCAAATACATTCGAAACATATAAAATGCAGTTAATATCCTACTGTGGAACAAATTATTATCGCAAAAATTGGAGAATACAACCAATTGTCATTAAGAATTTCATCTTAGAACCAAAAACAAGCATGAGGTGACAATGACTGTACATGTTGTCGGCAAAATGTATATATGCCCATTTTTGTAAATATTGAAAGATGGCTGGTTCAGTAATTTGGCGAAATACATTGCTGTTTAGGTAATTCCACCACCCAAAAAAAAGTTGATCATATGTAATTAAATTATTTTGTTTTGTGTAGGGTGACCAAGCCTCTATAGTGGGTGGTGCAATAAACTTTGTGAAGGAACTTGAGCAACTCCTCCAGTCCCTTGAAGCCCAAAAGTTCCAACTCCAACTCCAACAAGAAGAAGGACAAGAACAAGAATTAGAAGGAACTCATGACAACACAAACAACTGCTCTGCTCCTTTCTCTCAATTCTTCACCAGTCCTCAATATTCATGGTGTCAGCTTCCTAGTGTGTGCACACCAGAGAATTTACATGCCATTGCAGATGTCGAAGTTACATTGATCGAGTCCCACGCACACCTTCGAATCCTCTCAAGAAAGAGACCTAGACAACTCTACAAGATGGTGGCTTGGTTTGAGACCCTTCAGCTCACAATCCTTCACCTCAATGTTACCACATTAGACACATTGGTTCTCTACTCCTTCAGTACCAAGGTATGTCCTCGAAACAATTTTGTGCTAGATACATAAAACTTAGAATTACCTCCTTTGAACATTGGCATTTGATCAAATTTAATATGAAATGAATAATAATTTTAGTGAGAAGGCCGATTAAAATCTGATTAGAAGGAATGTGAAAGTTCAAAATTCTAAAAGCGAGAGGAAGACTAAAATGAACATAGATTGACTCTGTGAGAGTAGATAAATACAATATGTACATGTGTAATATATACATATTTATATGGGTAGTGTTCACTAACCAACATTAGGGAACCAAAATTTGTCTTATATGACCTAAAAGTTTTGGATTGAGCTGATTTTTTGTGAGGACGATCTCTATGATAAGGAGATCATCCTCACAAAAAATCAACCTAATCTAAAACTTCTAACCTCATCAAAAGTGATTTACAAATTAATAATAAAATTTAATGGTGTACAAATCTAAACCACTTTTGATGGAGTTCGAAGTTTCAGGTTGGGCTGATTTATTATGAGGATGATCTTCTCACCATAGAAATGATACTTACAAAAAATCAGCCCAATCAGGAACTTTTAAGTCATATAGGACAAAGGCGTTGGCTCCGTCAAATGCCTAATCAGATGACCTTGAAGTAGACTACTAAACTCTTTTGATCATTTGATATAGGGAAATGTTCAGCACCAAACATTTTGGCAAAACATTTTTCAAAACATGGGTTAGAAGTTTTGGAATGGACTGATTTTTGGTGAGGATGATCTCTACGGTGAGGAGATCATCATCACCAAAAACCAGCCCATTCCAAAACTTCTAACCCCATCAAAAATGGTTAACAAAAAATGGACGGTCCACAATTTTTCAACTTGTAAACATAGGGTTAGAAGTTTTGGAATGGGCTAATTTTTGGTGAGGATGATCTCCTGACCATAGAGATCATCCTCACCAAAAATCAACCCATTCCAAAACTTCTAATCCATGTAAGACAAAAATGGTTGGCTAAAATGTTGGCCAAAATGTTTGGTGCTAAACGGGACCCTTTGATATATATATATATGGGTCCCGTTCAGCAACAAACATTTTGACAAACATTTTGGCAAAACATTTTTCAAAACATAGGTTAGAGATTTTGGAATGGGCTGATTTTTGGTGATGATGATCTCTACGGTGAGGAGATCATCATCACCAAAAATCAGCCCATTCCAAAACTTCTAGCCCCAGTTTACAAGTTTAAAAATCGTGGACCGTCCATTTTTTGTAAACCATTTTTGATGGGGTTAGAAGTTTTGGAATGGGCTGATTTTTGATGATGATGATCTCCTCACCGTAGTGATCATCCTCACCAAAAATCAGCCCATTCCAAAACCTCTAACCCATGTTTTGAAAAATGTTTTGCCAAAATGTTTGTTGCTGAACATTTCCCTATATATATATATATATATATATATATATATATATATATGAGTCCCGTTCAGCACCATAAGTTTTACCACACACTTTAACAAACGTGTTTTGTCTTACATGGGTTAGAAGTTTTGGAGTAGTCTGATTTGTGGTGAGGATGATCTCTATGGTGAGGAGATCATCCTCACCAAAAATCAGCTCATTCCAAAACTTCTAACCCCATAAAAAATGATTTACAAAAAATGGACGGTCCACGATTTTTCAACATGTAAACATGGGGCTAAACATTTCGGAATGGACTGATTTTTGGGGAGGATGATCTTCTAATCATAGAGATCATCCTCACCAAAAACCAGCCCATTCCAAAACTTATAACCCATGTAGGACAAAAAACGTTTGTTAAAGTGTGTGGTAAAACTTAGGGTGCTGAACATTTCCCTATATATATATAGGGGGCGGTTCAAGGGCCATATGAGAAAACACATGAAAAAACTTTCGTTTTTCAAAATGAGAGTTAGAGGTTTTGGATTGAGCTGATTTTTTGCAAGGATGGTCACTATGATGAAAAGATCATCCTCACAAAAAATCAACTCAATCAGAAACTTCAAAATCCATCAAAAGTGATTTACAAATTAATGATAAAAATTGGTAAAAAATCGACGCTCCACATTCTAAATCACTTTTAATGGGGTTAGAAGTTTCAGATTGGGCTGATTTTTTTTTTTTTTTTGGATGATCTTCCCATCATAGAGATCATCCTCACAAAAAATCAGCTCAATCCAAAATTTCTAACCCATATTTTAAAATTTTATTAAAAACGAAAGTTTTTACATATGTTTTCTCATATGGCCCTTGAACCTGACCCATATATATATATATATATATATGGGAGGGGTTCGACGGACGTTTTGGAAAACGTCTAAGAAAACCACGTTTTGGAGACGTTAGATGAAGAGAAACGGACGTTTCAGATGGTGTGAAACATCACTTCAACGAAAGTGAAGAAATTTCGTTATTTTTCAACGGACTCCCTCGACTTTTCCCTCGTTTCTCTTTGTTTTTTTTTTTTAACAAAACCCATCTCTCCTCTGTTTCATTGAAACTCGACAGAAATCATACAAACCCATCTCTCCTCTCTGTTCTCTCGATAGAAACTCGACAGAAAACCTCTCTTCTTCGTTTTTCTCTCGATAGAAACCCATACAAACCCATCTCTCCTTCTTCGTTTTTTTTTTATATTTATAATAAAGAGGTGTACCTTCCAGAGGGAGTCTTCGGCTGTGAGGTGGGAAAGGCATCCTACAAACAAAGTGCAATAAGGGTCTCCAATAACCTTTGGATCCCCAAACGGGTCATCTGTAAAATAAAATAAAATATTAATAATCAATTTTGAGAGAGAGGGAGAGAGAGATAGAGAGAGAGAGAGAAGACACAGAGGCCAGCAGTAGAACAAAGGAGAGCTCTGTAGGTGCCATTGTCGTGCGGGAGAATATCTGTGTCGTTGATGCTTCCCGCTTGAATAGGATGATACGACTCAGCATAGAACACTGAGTTTATGTTGCTCCCTCCGTGACTCATCTCTCTCTCTCTTGACTGTGGTGACATACGCGCAAGAGAGATGATCGAGTGGTCTCAAGCTTTTCGTTAAGTACCCCTTGTCTGTGATGACTGATGACGCTAATAAGCTTATGATTTTTCCAGCTTTTGAAAATTTTGTAAGTTTGCAAGAGCAAGAGAGAGAGAAAGAACAACTATACCTGTACGTGTAATAGCTTGGAGAAGACGAAGTGGAGGAGCAGCCGATGAATAAAGAAGAGAGATGACTGAAGTCTCAAAGGGTTTGTCGAGATGAAGATGAACAGAACAAAGTTGTTAGATTTAGTTAAAAAAAATAGAAAAACTGAGGTAATTAAAAAAACAGAAAAGAGGAGGGAGTTCTCTATAAATAAAAGAAATTCCGTTTTTTTTTTTAAATGACGTTTTGCACAATCTGCGCCGTCCGTTTTCTCAGATCAAACGTCTCTCAAACGTCTGTTTTTCAGCTGGTTTTCAGCACGTCCCTCGAACCGTCCCCTATATATATATATATATATATATATATATATATATATATATATATATATATATAAATGTTCGGTACCCTACACTTTACCCTACGTGTTTTGTCCTACATGGGTTAGAAGTTTTGGAATTGGCTGATTTTTGGTGAGAATGATCTCTATGGTTAGAAGATCATCCTCACCAAAAATCAGCCCATTCCAAAACTTCTAATCCCATGTTTACAAGTTGAAAAATCGTGGACCGTCTATTTTTTGTAAACCATTTTTCATGGGATTAGAAGTTTTGGAATAGGTTGATTTTTGATGAAGAAGATCTTCTCACCATAGAGATCATCCTCACAAAAAGTCAGCATATTCCAAAACTTCTAACCCATGTAGGACAAAACATGTTGGGGTAAATGGTTGGGTGACGTTCGGAGGCCCTAAAGAGAGCCAAACATTTTTCAGAACATGGGTTAGAAGTTTCGGAATTTGTTGATTTTTTGTGAGGTTAATCTCTATGATGAGGAGACCATCTTCATAAAAAATCAGCATGTTCTAAAACTTCTAACCCTATCAAAAGTGGTTTACAAAAATCAGATGATCCACGTTTCTTTAACTTGTAAATTAGGGTTAGAAATTTCGGAATATATATATTTGATCGCCACATCAATTATTATTTATTTTGATTTGTTTTACAACATAATAAAGTAACAAACACTAAAATCAAAATATGGTGTTTAGGGTGCAAATAATCATTCTTTTTTTTAATGATTCACCATTTTTTATTTCTTCAACTCCCAAGAAATTATTCGATTTTGGTTTCTACTCAATCGCTTTGAAATTTAAAGACACTAGTTATAAGATTGAGAAAGACATCAATCCTCAAAATGCTCTGTTCCTTCTTTTTTTTTTTTTTTTTTTTCAGAATCTCCTTAAGCTTTTTTCGGTGTGTGTGTAACCTTATTTGGTAGGTGATATATAATTTCATTAGTTGATGCATTATATAAAAAAAAGTGGTAGTCCCCATCTTGATTAAAAAACAATGGTGGGGGATAGGTATATTAGTTGTTACATTGAATGTGTTTGGATTTTCTCTTTTAAGATGAGTTTCCAAGATAGTGTTTCACCTTTGGCCTTAGCCTTCTCTTATTACATTATTCTATTTAAAGAATTTGTGCTTTAGGGTTTGAATGGAATATTTTCCTTGCAGGTGGAGGAAGGATGCCACCTCACTTCAGTAGATGACATAGCTGGTGCAGTTCACCATACGCTTAAAATAATTGAGGAGGAAGCTTCCCTAGGTTAAGCAAGACAAAAAAAAAAAAAAAAACCCTAAAAAATAACATTGGAATTTGAGAAAGTGGTCACAAATTTTTTTTTTTTTTGGGTGTTGTAGTTGTGTTTTTTTTTTTTTTGTCTATTATTATAGTAGAGAGAGTTTCCAAATCTTGGGTTGGACATATTGGGGTTCTCATTTTTTTAAATAAACTAGGAGACTTTAATGGGATTTAAGGCCCAATCAATGTGCGATGAGGTTGGGCTTCAGCCATGTCTCATAAGAGAGCATAGTCTTTTGGCTACAAGATCTTAAAACTTGAGTTGGGCTTCTGAGACTTGAATGTAGAAACATGGTTCTTTTACCTGAGACCTTAAATTTTTAGGATAAGCTTTTGATGATGATGATGATGATGGTATGTACGATGATCAATTTTGAAAATTATTTCTTAATTGGGAATGTCTTAGGGTTTTAGGACTTCTTTCAAATGAGATGTTAATTTAGAAAAATATGTATAGTAGAAGTACAAAGAAAGGAGTATGCTAGTAAAAGGAAAATCAAAGTTTTCTCCAAATCCCAACATATTCATGGAGCCAGCGTATCAAAGATGATGCGAAAATGTTTATGGGGATGGATTCCCACCATCAGATCGTCAAACCGAAAGACTAAAATTACCACTCAGGTGACGACAACAACAACCACAAGCTTTACTCCAAAAATTTGGGGTTGGTTAAACGCTAAGTCTTATGTTATTGAGAATGAGTTCATATATATTTTTCATCTAATATCATGAGTCTTCCTCTTGCTCTTTTAAAATCTTTTATTTGGATATTTCTTCTAATTAGAACTATAACATAATATAGAGTGGAATAATTGTATTGAGTCATGATCTTGTAATCCTAGTAGCTAGTTAGCTACTCAAATGCCAAGCCCACTATCCAAAACCCACTCCAACTCATGCCCTTGGATTGTTCAAAGTCGACATGGAAATCACCAATCAGGCTGATGTTTCATGCGTGGGCCCACAATTAGGTTAACCATTGGTAAACTAGACCAACTCCGGCTCTTTTAGAGGTTTCAGGCCTGAAATCAATTTGCAGAGGGCTGGACCTTGTCTTGGGTCCTAACCAATCAAAATTTTACAGACCCAAACCCAAAATCCTTCACCCTATGAATCCCACTTTGTTTAATATTCTAATGCAAATGCCAAACATCTTATTTGATTTAATCATCCAAAATTTAACCACAAATATTTTAAACCAAATTGAACCAGGGTCCACCTGTGGTCCAACCAATTTGCTAATTTTTTGGTTCAATCATAGGCTTGGTTCCTAAACATGTTGCACTCATTTCGGGTAACTTCAAAAACTCACAAACTGATAAAATAAGATTATTCGCGCACCGACAGGAAGGTTTGGCACCTTGATGTCGAGTCTTCACCACTTGTGGGGTTGGGGCTATATAATATTTCAAGGGTTAGGTTCTTTTGCACATTAAAACAGTATGTGGGTTAAGTTCAGAATGTCGTGATCCATGTTCTGAGTGGGCGGTTAAAGCATTAAACGACGAACAGGTTTCATATTGCCGACGCCAGTAATTATGATAAGGTGTTACCAGAGTTTTAAAACTTGACTTGAATGTCCACCGAGTTAAGTAAAGTTGGAAAATCCACAAGTCAACTCGGCTATTTTAAATAAATATATTACACAAAAATATTTTATATAGCTGAAAAACTTGGTCTAGTTTTGACTCAACTCGGTGCATTTTTTAGCCGACTTGACTACTAAGTGAGCAGGGCACCTCAAAATATAATCGATTCAAGTCAAGGGGATGACGAGTTTTAAAACTATGATTATAACTTGGAAGCAATAATATCTAAATTCCATAATTCAGAAACCCATAAATTAAGTACTAAAAATTAGAACAAAAATGTGTAAATAAACATCAGGAGACCCCTTCACTAGAGAGAATTCTCATTCAATTGATGCAAAGATCTCAACACACCTAAGTAATTATGATTCTAAAAGGGAGAATAACTTGTAATTCTATTATGATCACCTTTTCATACATTTGAATTCACGTGGGGACAATAATACAATAGAAGGAGAATAACCCATTCAATTGATATAAGATTTCATACATTTGAATTCATGCATATTGAGTTCACAAGGGAAGAATTGCATTCCTTCCTCTTCCATTCCTAGTAAACAAGAATCTCCCACTAGAGAAAGATCTCTTCATTGTAGTTGGACTAATATCACAATGGAAGGACCTACTTCTACTTTTAGACTTGCTATGTTCTTCTACATGTTGTTCAGAAGACGATCCCACGCCCATCTGAAACTGTTGATCATGATCCTCTATTTGATCATCATCGTCTTCACTCGAACACAATATATCAAAATCTGAAATGTGGCTTTGACACGAAGAATCCAAAGAAGCCGATCGTCTAACCTTTCGATTTCCCTCATCTCTAATCTCAAGCGTAGTGTCTCTCCCATCCAAATCTTCCGATTCTTGAAGTATTTGTAAGGGGGTCATTGGAACAATATCGCTTGATGGGATAACAACTTCACCATTTGTTTCTGAAGCTTCCACAACATCCACTCCATGATTCTCGTGTTGGTTTTCGAGTGAAGGTTCACTTTCTGAAGGATTTTGTTGTACTTGAGGCGGTACTTCATGAAGTTGCAAGGGAGTAGTAGATACAATATTTGCTCGACATAAAGGGCAATTCAAGTGGGATTTTAGCCATGTATCGATGCATGTTACATGGAAAGCATGGCTACACTTGGGTAACAAACGTAGGCACTCGTCTTCTTGGAATTCACCCAAGCAAACTGAACAATCCGTCCCTTGAACCAACCCATCTCCCTTCTTGTATTTGCACACCGTAATTGACTTAATTAAAGCCTCATCTAATCCTCTTGTCAAAACTTGCCACGGTTCTTGTTGTGATGGGTTTTGATTCTCATTGAATTCTTCAATTTGATCGCGACTTGTTCGTCTTCGAAACAAATCAAAGTTACCACAATACTTGGAGATGAGAGTATAATAGCTTACGAGAAGGAAAGCACTTGCTAATATACCAATGATCACTATAATAAAAGGTGATAAGGTAGTCTTTGAATCATCATCATCGTCGGAGAATCCAAAGGGAGGGGGAGGATGGTGGATGACGAAGCACCATTGAGGACAATATAAACTGCAAAATCCTTGAGAACAGTCCTTTAGTTTATCATAAGGTAGCCAAGTCTGAGGGTTGCCCAAAGATCCCATGTCCAATCTCAAATACTTGATCAATTTGGTACTAGAGCTAGACTTGGGTGCATGATATCAATGTGAAGCAATATTTCAATTTTATGAAAAATTGAGTCTCAACAAAAATATTTGCGACATTCCGAAACAATCTGAAACATTCAATGTTTTGGGCTTAATATATATTCTGTTTGGTCTCAATCTAAATTAAAACATTCTATCAAAATATTTTGATATAGAATGAAACTTGGAACCATGGTTAGGACCTTAAATACATGTAAATGAAATGGAGGTAAAATAAAAAATAAAAAAATTGTACCTGAGTGATGATTAGGGACATAAATACAATGAAATCTTCATGGATTTCGAGAGAGAAATGGGAGAGAGGGAATTACAAGAGAGTAACAATTAAGAAGGGTGTAAGGGCAAGAACATGAAGAGGGGAGCTTAGATTGAAAGCAAAACAAAGCAAAGGTTTGGGGGAAATCGGGTGTGGTGGTGATGGTTTAACAATATATTCTTTTTGGCTTTGTTTTGCTTTATTTCTTGGAGGAGGAGAAGATTTGTAGACCAAAGCTGGTGTGATATGTTGGTTAGGGGTTTTTATCGAAGTAATCAATGTTGTATTATTGTGGAAGCTTAATGTAGGTGAGGAGGTTACATGTTATGGGACATTGGTCCCATTTCTTTTAAGGTGGAGTGGAAAAGACTAAAATGGCCTCACAATTTATTAATCTAAAAGCATCTTAAAAATCATGGTTTGAGAACTCTTAGGTGACTAAGATTACTTGACTGAGTCATCTCAGTCTTAGAGTTGATCCACATGATGATGATAATCATGTGAATCGTTCATTGACTCAGTTGAATTAAATAAAAATATTATATTTATAAAATTTTTAAAATAAATACTAAATATAGCCACATAAATCAATTGAGTTTCTAGTTTGACTTGGTGCATTTTTTGAAATGACTCAATCAAGTTGGAGATTGACTCGATTAATTTCCGACTTGACTCATCGTGTTAGTTCTAATGACTTTTGGGAACTGAGTCGTCTTGACTCTTGAAATCCAATCAAGTTGACTCCTCTGGTTTTGAAAGTATTGTATAAGCCACTCCCATTGTAGTGGATAAAATAGAACTATCTTAGTAATAACTTAAAAAACAAAAAAAGATAAATGCCTTTACCATATATAACTCCTTCCAAACCACTCAATTGGGTGGGCCAATTCAAGATGGACAAACCCAAATGGTCTATCTATTTCAACCGTTCGATCTAAGACAAAACAAAAATTGAATATCTCAATCGATTAGATCATATTATTGTTTCTAGCATAATGAACATCAGGCAATTTGGGGCTGTCAATGGATATGATGAGACCCAAAGTCTGATCTGTTCCAATTCGACAACTTTGTATATGAATCAAGGATTTGGGTTTTGATAAATATAATCAATGCTCTGGATAGTTCGGATCCGTTAAAATGTGAGAAAGTATGTAAATTACATTATATGTTTTGTTTACATATATGATGAAGCTAATTTATAATTTTTACATCAAATAGGATTTGATTAGATCCAGACCAGATACCCAATTGTTGCTTTCATCATTTTTTTAATATCAAATCTAATATATATATATATATATATATATAACACTATTCATTTTTTAGAAAATTTACTTAATAGTCTTTGATGTTAACTTTTCTTTCAACTTAATCCTTGACTTTTGTTGGTTATCAAAATAGTCCATTTAGTAAATTCCTCTTTTTAAAACAATCTCTAAATCCCACTCTAGACATTTCTCAAGATTGAAATGTTGAAATTGCCCAAACCATTCAAACTCACCATTTTCATAAATAAAAAAAATTTGGATTTCCGACATCCCAAATGAATTTTGGAGAGTCCATTCTGATCATAAGAATTTGAGAAGGAAAAAGTCATTTTCAATTATTTTGCTTGCTTTTTTGGATGAAAATTGATCGATGATGACTCTTTTGGATTGACATCTACACAAGTCGTTATGTCAAGTTTTGAGTTGATCTTTTTATGTATTTTAGTTAGAAAATTTTGAATAAAATAAAATCGGGTGGGTTTTATAGTGTCGAGGTCGACAAAATTGTTTTTATAAAATTATTATCAAGGTGATCAAATTTTTAATTATTGTTGACCTCACCAATTTTTTTATTGTCGAGGTTGACAATTTTTTAAAAAATTAGGAAAAATTATAAAAATAAACCTATTTAAAATAGTATTTATTAAAAAAGTAACAATTTTTAAAACATTATCGAAATGAACCAAATTCAACTGTTGAAAGGCAAAAAAAAAAATTTATCGAAATTTCGACTGTAAAATTACCGATTTTTTTTGTATTAGTTTTTTAATAAAAAATTTAATCCTTAACGAGCCGATTTTTTTTTAATCAAAATTTCAGCCCTTTAAGGGTCGAAAATGTCCTTCCCTCCATTATTTCGACACTCTCTTCCTTTTTCCTCTTCTTCTCCTCTCTGATTTGTCTCTAGTTCTCTGGTTTTTCTCCATTTTTCCTTCTTCTTCTTCTTATTACCTTGGATCAAGATCTACAAAGGTATTGTTTATTTTTTTAATTTTGGAGAATGATCATGATTTGAAAATAAGATGATGATATGTTAGTTATTTATTATGTTATATATTATAATTTATTGTTTGTTTGTCACATGATTAAGTTTAGATCCGAAATATTTGCCACGTGATTAAGTTTAGATTTGAAATATTTGCCACGTGATAATATCAAATTTAAAAGAAAATTTTAAATTATTTACCACGTTATTTATTTTGTTATCTAAAATAACATAATTAAAGTAAAAGATACTCGATATTTGTTTACGAGCTTCGTTGCATAATATGACAACTACATCCCCAAAATTTTGATTATAATTTAATATATATTCTTAAGTTCATTGGTCAAAAATATCAATTAAAAAATTTTCATTATCTAAATTTATAACTGATTTTATTAAGAACTATCGTTGAATATTACAAATTAAAAAAATAAGAGCTTTTAACTCTATATATGTAATTTTTGATGAAGTTAATAAAAGTTGTGTATTTCCACTAATATACGTGATACATTCAATGTAATATTTATATCGACAAATAATGACTTTTGAAGACATCTTCAATGTAATTGTGAGAGAATGATAAGAGAATCAAAATAGTGAGAATTGTGAAAAAATAAAAGTGTACAATATGTATATATATACACATAGTCCACCGGTAAAATAACGGTAGAAAAACAACAACTAAATAATGGTAAAAAAACAACGACTAAATGACGGTCAAAAAAATAAAAAAATAATTTTAATTTAAGGGCCGAATTTTTATTAAAAAAAATCGACACTTTAACAATTGAAATTTTGATTAAAAAAAAATTCAACCCTTCAACAGTCGAATTTGGTTCATTTCAATAATATTTTAAAAATTATTACTTTTTTAATAAATACTATTTTAAATAGGTTTTTTTTAAAACAATATTCTCAAAAAATTATTGGTGAGATCGACAAAATTAAAAAATTGGTAACCTCAACAATAATTGTAAAAAAACTACCGATGTTGACGTTGTAAAATCCACTCAATTTCATTTTTTTTTTTTTTTTTTGTTTATTTTTTCCAACTAAAATGCATGGAAAGATCCACTTAAAGACATAACAACTTGTGTAGATGATTTCAAACCAAAAGAACCATCCTTGATTGATTTTCATCTAAAAAGGAAATACAATATTTGAAAAACTTGATTTATTTACATATATTCAAATTGCTTGAAAAATAAAATTAAATAAAAATAAAATTTTGAAAATGACTTCTTCTTTCTCAAATCCTTTTCAGTAGAATGGAGTCTCCAAAACTCGACCGAGATGTTGGAAATCGAATTTTTGAACGAAAAATGGTGAGCTTAACTGGTTAGGTCAATATCGATATTTCAATCGTGTAAAATGTCTAGAGTGAAGTTATAGACTGTTTTGATAAGAGAAATTTACTAAATAGACCATTTTGATAACCTGAAAGGTCAAAGATTAAATTGTAAAAAAAATAAACATCAAGGACCATTAAGTAATTTTTCCTTTTCTTTAAATATAGATAGTTGATATAAATGACATGGGCCCCTTTGACCCGAAATTTTGGTCAGTCCATTGAATCCCTACTCTCTATATGGACGTCAATTGTCACGCCAATCCTACCTCCCTAGTATGGAAACGTGATAATTTGACTTACCCACGTGGCATTCTCAATCGACACCTCTAGCGTTACTTGATCGGATCCGTAGATCTGCATTCCTTGGGATATACAACTGCACTTTCTCATAAAATGTGTATCTCAAACGAATCATGTATTCCGAGATGTACAAATTTACAATTCCCAAACATGTCACGTCAAGGGTGTCAATTGAGTAGGCCCCATGAGTAAGTCAGATTATCACGACTCCCCTATTATGTGTTATTACCTTATCCATATGTTCTAAATCACCCTCCCCCCCGGGCGTGCAATTCATTATTTTTCTTGATAAGGAAGATTATTAGTAGTCAGTAATTATAATTAGTAGATGAACATGGGTTTTGAACCCACGTCGTGTATCAATATTTATGTACTTTAACCAACTTAGCAAGTTGACACCTTCAAATATGTCCCATCGTCATGTACAAGTGTAAAGGTCTTGTACTATGTCTGCATTAGACACGCCTAGGGCAATCATCCAATATGCAGAGTCTTAATTTTTTTAATTTCATTTTAAAATGAATAAAAAGATCAGTATTCTCTTTGAGGGAATTGATAAAAATTCAAAAATAGATGTCAACCCGAACCACCTTGGTAACTTTACAACAAAAATTACACTAACACTTCTATTACTAAGTGAGATTTTAAACCTTACTAAGGGTTATTTCACTAAAATGGACTACCACATTAGCAATCCAATACCACAACCCTCTAGATTTCTTGGAAAAATTCAATCTAAACAAAATTTAATTTAATTTCATTTGGACTTGATCCAAGGTTTTTAAAATGGATAATTACCGAACTTCCAATTAACTCTCAAATTTAAAATTAAAATTTGATGGTGAAAAAAATACGAAGTTCATAGAATTTTGTCTTCTACTACCCTGAAACATCATATCATAGTTTTGGATGCCACAAGTTGAGCCCAAAGACTCTTAGTAAAATTCTAAAATTTAAAAGTAGACATCAACCTGAACCTTATAGCATCTTTAATGGTCTTTCAAATTGGGATGTCACTTCCAAATTTTGAAATAGCATCTCAAAAATACGTTCCAATGCACATCTTAAATGGTGTCTCAAATATAACATATGCTAAAATTGATGTCATATTTGACATTGATTTTAACATATCTCATAATTTTTTAAAGTGACTTTTAGAATATAAAATATTGCTTTTGAATTACTTTATTTGATCAAATTATCATTCAAATAAAAGAAAAAGTACTTTTTGGAATAGGTTTTATTTTACCAAATTATCTTCCACAACAAATGAATGGCTTTTATTTTTATTTTTTATGAAACATTGGAGAGGTAAGTGTCAAAAATGACATTTTTACATTTTATAGTTGTTAAAGGTAATTTTAGCATTAATATTGGAAATCCTCGTGTACTATGTCTTGGCTTGTTAGTTGCCATTTCATGCATCAACAACAAAACTTCATAGTAATTGTCCAATCTCAATTATTCTCGACACGACCCTAAAAAAGTGCCATTTCAGGGCATTTTTGTAATTAAATTGAAAAGAGCAAAATATTTCCAAAATTTTACAAGTGCTTTGGCCGACTAGTTGACCTCTCACCTTTCTTAGGTAAGCTTTGTAAGCAATTGGACACCCCACTCTCTCCCCTATCACTTAATGGTTTATCTTTCCTTAAATAATTTTTTTTTTTTAATTTTAAAATTTATATAATACATTAGAATGACCAAATTAACCTTCATAATTCATGTGTACGCAATGTTGTGTGACATAATAGATTTGTATCATGGATTAACCCATTCTAGTTGATCCATGAGGATCTACATAATCTATAGTAAATTTGACATAATTTTATCATACAGACTTGAAATTCAACGATTCCAAAAGTATTGAAAAGAGGACTGAGAGAGCTACACGACTGAATGCCAAAGTTCTCATTCCCCAAAGTGCAACCAGCGTAATTTAAGAGAACGTTTCAATATTGTTTACCCCTTTAAAATCACAGTTAGAGTTGAATTTTCTATTAATAGCATCTTGGACTGCGAATAACTCTAATTCAATCGTGATTGTAAAATTGTGGCAAAAAAGATGTTAACGTATTTAGGATTCTTAATTCAATTAGAAAATAATTAGAACTTTACTATTTTTAGATTTACTATAAATAGTATTTATTATTTATAGTAAATACACAATTAGAATAAAACTATATTTTATTTATTTTTTCTTCTTCTATAAATATCTTTGTAACTCAGTTTTGGAGAGAGATAGAAAAGTAAGTACTTTCTTCTTCTTCAATTATTTTGATCTTGTTCTTCATTACATAGGATTGTTTGAATTAATGGTAGACATGAAGGGAAAGACCCAACAATTGGAGGTCCAACACATGATTCCAACTTCATTATTTACTCTGTCAAGAACTAATGCTTCCATTGATCTATTTTTATATCTTCCCTTGGATGATAATATGATCCATCACATTGGTCAACAAGAAGCATTATGACCTCTATCTTGCCAAGTAAATTTAAAAAAAAAAAAAAAACTAAGCTTTGTTACAAAGACATCAGTATAAAAAAATATAAAAGAAAAAAAAAATTAAGAACGATCATGCTTCACATTCCAAAGTTTAATATCCAAATATAATTCCCAAACTCATTAAAATCAAGTTAAAATTGTACCACATTGTTTAATACTTGAAAATTCCAACTTTCTAAGTTTTAATCCCTAAAACAAAAGGCAATCATTAAAGCCTAATGCACTTCCAAAGATGAAACCAAGAAAGGCGTAGAGAGAAAGATAGGACACATGGAAGAAATGAAAAAACAAAGAGCCAGAGATTGATGGAATTGCAGATCTACTAATGCTTGTAAAGAATAGAGATTTTTTTTTTTTAGTTATAGTTAATGATCTTTTCGTAAATTTATAAGGACTTCAATGTAATAATATTACAAAAAAGATTAGGGAAAAAAAACCTTCACATCGTCATGGAGTATGCCTGGTCAATGGGTGCCAAAAAGGCGCCTCTGTTCTTTAAGGCATGAGCTCCTTCAACCCCTCTTTGAAAAAAATTTGAAAGAAAAAGGCCTTTCTTTAAAATCTCGAGTGTGTTTTATGAGAACCTTGCCTTTATGCGAGCATCCTGGGTAAGCCTCCGACAACTTCAAAACATTGTGTAAAACTGTTAGGGAACTGGGTGCAACTGTTGGAAAAAGTATACGAAAATGGAATAATTCAATGAAGGAAATTTAAGACTTCAAGGCTCAAAATTCGATCTCTTTAAGACAATTTTCTCCCTTACTTGGTTTGAACCACAATTACACAAAGGTCTAAAAAGTATTGCCTTTAGGATACAGAGAAGCCTACACTCAAGTTGTTAAACTTCCAACAGCAATTGTATTATGATACATGAGATACATTGTATCATAATCAATGTATCTCGTTCAAAAGGAAGGTAGTGATGGAGAATAATATATAGCAATAGGATATTCTACAATGGAAAGTATTAATTAGTTAGAATATTTATATGAGGCTAGTTTTTATATCTTGGTTGATGTAATTTCTATGAACATCCAAGAATTCTTAATAAATCATTTCTTCTACAAAAACAACCGCTATTCATGTGTAGGTCACAATAAAGAAGGATCCCACAAAGATATAATCTTGCACTTGAGAGGTATAAAGTTTCAAAAAGAATATCTGTGCATGTGTGTAAGAAAATACAAGAGGCAGCTAAGTACATAACAAATAAAGGCGGATTAGATCAATGTTTAAGAAATAAAATTTGATGGTCAATCTACAATACTAGTAAAAAGATGACGACAAAACTAATGGAAATAATGGATAGAACCTGGAGAATATCTTCCGTATCAATTCTATATGCAGGCGAGGTGAAAAAAAACGGCCCATCTATGTTACAATCTTCCTCTTACTCGGGAAACCCATATGTTTTGTTTCAACTATTACTCTTCAGTTTTCTCTACGGCATTGCTTGCCTCTTCTGGTTGTCCTTTGGCATTGTCTTCCTCCTCTGGTTCACTTTCAGATTCATTGACGTTCTTCAGACTAAATTTTAGACGAACGGGTCGGCCTAACAATTCCTACATCAAGAAGATTAACATGATCAAAACATTTTTCATAGTTGTGATATAATATTCATTGAAATATAAGCAAGCCGGATAGAAAAAAAAGTATAATAAACTTTTAGAAAGAGAGCTGTTATTGGCATCCCAATTTTTTACTTCTTACACCCCAATTTCTTAAATTACTTTTCACACTTCAATTAAAGATTAAAACACACTCTTCAAACACTACAAAGGTTTGGCTCAGATTATAATCAGTAGTTGTTTACAACTATGATTAGGCTCACATAAAAATCCTAATCTAACAAATAGTTATCTAAACAAAAAGTGAGAGTTTCTATTGGCACTCCAAGCTTTACTTAATCTCGACCATTGACCTTTTTTTTATATACTTTAATTGCGGTGTAATAAGTAAAAGTTGGGGTGCCAATAGCAGCTCTCTTTTAAAAAGTGCAGATAAATATAGTGAATATTAGGTACTCAAAAAACAATGATCATAGGATGAGCATCGCTGAGACTGATATGAGCTAAGACTAGGAACGGCACTATTAAAAATACATACATTCAAGAGAATATAAAAATAGCTCCAATAGGAGATAAAAATAAAGGGTAGATTTCAATGTCAAAAGGGAGCATCCAAATAGTTTACCTGAAATTCTGTGATTCATAAATGGATTGAACTAGACACCAAAACAAGAAGCTAATATTTTTTTGAAAATAGGAAGTCTAAACAAACCCAGAATAAAACATCAACATATTTTTACCATTATAATAAGAGAAGGCGGAGTAGAAGTGGTTCGACATCAAAGTGTGAGTGGCCATAAATGTCCCCACTTTTCTATGTAAATTAAATATATTCAGGGTCTTTTTGGTGAAAAAAACCAAGAAAAATTGCAACCCACGATCACGTTGGTTAGTTTTCAAAATTACAAAAGTATCCTTTTTACTATGTAATCTTCAAAAAAATCTTTTAATCGATATCTTAAATTACATGTGTGTTTGCACATGCCACCTTCTAGTATAAGAAATGAGAACAGATATTAAAGATAAATTGTACACAATTTGGAGTCAGCTAACTAGAAAGTAATAACAAAGTGAACTTATCAAGAAAATCAGCTAGAAATTAAATACTGAAATGAAGTGCCAACTTAGCTAAGTGGTAAGACATGTAGAGTGTTGTTCCCATGTCCTAAGTTCAAACCCCCTTTAACCCAACTTCATTTGCTAACCATTAACCCTATAATTATCAGAAAAAAAAAAATACTGAAATTCATAAAGACATCCAAATCAATATAAAAAAACACTCACAACACATCCAAATGACCAACAACGTTGAGGAAAAGAATACAAAGCAAAATACAGTCTCCACTAATATGTTGCAAAGAAGCAAGAAAGAAAATTAGCTGCCAAGAGGGGAGAATTGAAATTTGAATACCTTTCCATCCATAGCAGAAAGGGCAGCCTCAGCTTCCTCCTTTGTGGCAAATGAGAGAAACCCATAGCCAGCAGATCTTCCTGAAGGGCTGTCGAAAACTACTCTAGCTGAAACTGGATTAAAACTACTGGAGAAGAATTCTCTGAGATGGCTAGACCTAGCTTTCCATGCAAGATTGGATACATAAAGCTTATGGCGTGTCTCGACAGCAGGCGTAGCTGCAGGAGGAGGAGGAGAAGGTTTCTTCATCCTCTTCGCAAACTCCACCTTTATAATCCTTCCTGACAATTCCTGAACCACCAAAATCCAAGTTAAAGAGAAAGCAAATTTGAAGAAAGATGTCGAAAGAAGAAACTAAAATGGTATTTTTAGTACAACCCAAAAACTCAAAAAAAAATTATAATTCAAGCACTATCAGACGTTCAGAAGCCACAATCCAAGAAAAAATTGAAGTGCCAAAAATTAACTGAAGGCTAGCAAAAAAGGGATTTGTCATGGCACTCTAATGACCTTTCCCCCATAATCATGCACCAACAAAATAAGAATTCCAAAAAACCCACTTTACTAATAATAATGAAAAGAAAACATTATAAAATGTCAAGAACAGCTAGGGTTTCTAGGGAGGTTGAAGGTAAGAAGGTATGATAAGAAACCCAGGAACATCATCTCTGTATTCTTCAAAATTTTCCCGATTGTTTTACAAAATTTTTGTAAATTTATCCAAATTAACTGAATTGAACCCCACCGAAAATTTACCTAATCTGAACCTTGTTACTATGGTCCCAAGCCTTTTGTGTAGTCTTTATTTAATAATTTTGGAACACCCATCACCCTTCCTTAGTCTCTTCATCTTAAATGAAAATCTTCACCTTTAATGCATCAAAATATCTAATATGATCTAAGTTACGATTTTTTCTTTTCAGTAATTTGTGCAATCTTGTAGACATCCTCTCAAGTTCCCACCATCTTACATAGATCTTCAAATGTATTCTATATAGCTTCATTGACCATTCTCTTTGCTTCTATTTTAGCATATCCATATCTTTCTAAGTTATCTTTGTTTATAGTCATTTGCCAAGCTTGCAGTAGACAATTTTTTTAAACCTTTTGAACCTTATCATTCCACAATCAAGTTTCATATATGCATTGATATTTCCTATAATCTCTCCCCCCCACCCCGATATATATATATATATATATATATATATATATATATATATATATCCTCTTTCAACACTCTTTTAATACATTGAGCTACTTCACCCCACATGACTGTGGTCTCTACTTCTGAGACCCAAATTTCTTCTTTATTAATCTATTTAAAATATGTATATATATAGGGGGGTGTTCAATGGCCAACTTTTTAGCAAACTTTTTGGCAAAACATTTTTCAAAACATGGGTTAGAGGTTTTGGAATGGGCTGATTTTTGGTGAGGATGATCTCTACGGTGAGGAGATCATCCTCACCAAAAATCAGCCCATTCCAAAACTTCTAACCCCATCAAAAACAGTTTACAAAAAATGGACGGTCCACGATTTTTCAACTGGTAAACATGGGTTAGAAGTTTGGGAATGGGCTGATTTTTGGTGAGGATGATCTACTCACCGTAGAGATCATCCTCACCAAAAACCAGCCCATTCCAAAACCTCTAACCCATGTTTTGAAAAATGTTTTGCCAAAAAGTTTGCTAAAAAGTTTGCCCTTGAACGCTACCCATATATATATATATAGATATAGATATAGATATATACAGTTATACACACAAACAAAGAAATTCAATCCTAACAATTATTCTAGAATTTGTAGCTCCAATAAACAAATAATTTCAATCATAATCACCATTTATTTTTGTTAGTTGTTTTGGGCGTCCATGTGAACCCCAACCCATGTTGTTCACATATTAAGACTCCTCTTGGAGTCAGAGTCTTAATAAGGTTGAGTCTTAATAAGAATAGGAGACTACAACCCTTATCTTATTTTCTCTATAAATTGATAAGATGTGGGACGTGAATAAATAAAAAATAAAACAACAGAATATAGAAAATCAGATTCTCCCAAAAAGAAACCCTCTTCTCTAAGTTGCAGTTTTCTAGGTTTCTATCAAGAGGACCCTAGGGTTTAAGGCGTGGAAATAGTAACAACTCTAGTAGCGTCGACGTGATGGATTTTTTTGTTAAAAACCCAAATCAATTAAAAAAAATTTCTGGTAGTTGAACTCTTTAAGGTTTTGTTCGATCTAATAAAAATCGATTTGGGTTTTCAACCAAAAAATCCGTCACGTTAATGCTACTAGAACTGTAGCTGTTTCTACGCCTTAAACCCTAAGGTCCTCTTGATAGAAACCTAGAATTTAAGACCTGGAAACAACGACAGCTCTAGTAGCGTCGACGTGACGGGTTTTTTGGACTTCCGATCTCCGGCGATCGGCTCAAGGTTTGGATCTCCACTGAGACAAGAAGGTACGCTCCCTATAAATCCTAACATTGGTATCAAAGCCAAATTTTTTGTTTTGTGCTCCGTCGTGTTATTCGAATAAAAATCCAAATCGACGACGGGGTAATGTTCCATGTTTATTCCTACATAACTCAAGATCATCAGCAGTAACATCTAGTGATACACTCCCACTATCCTCGACAATCATCAAAAGGTTTAGTTATCCCACCCTCGTCGAGAATAGGTGGGGGTTCTTCTTCTGATTCCGGAGTTGGTTCTATCAACTCATAGAACTCATGTAACAAAACAAGGAAAAAAAAAATCTCTTTGTCCAAACTAAGGATTAAAGAGGAAGCAAAATCATCGTGGATGAACTTGGAGAGCTTCACGACCAAGTGGCAACTTGCCACGTCGGAGCTTCGTTCCAAGAGCAGTCACGACTTGGCCTTGTGGCAACCTTGGCATAGATCTGAGGCACACCACACACGATCAATCCATGCTCACCGCATGAAATCAACAAATCAGGTGAGTCTGATATGTTCTCTTCTCATGTTCATCGTTTAAATCTTTTTTTTTTT
The DNA here is from genome assembly GCF_017979445.1 of Akebia trifoliata. Classification (NCBI taxonomy): domain Eukaryota; kingdom Viridiplantae; phylum Streptophyta; class Magnoliopsida; order Ranunculales; family Lardizabalaceae; genus Akebia; species Akebia trifoliata. The sequence continues at coordinate 38,534,998 of NC_141385.1, read as the reverse complement.
TTCTTATTTATTTTTTTTATTCTTTCTCCTTTTGATTCTACCCTCTTCTCAATTTTTATTATTATTTATTTTTATCAACTTCGACAAGAACTAACAGAAATCGAAAGAAAAATAGGGTCTTCTGAGTGTCTGACGAGGGTTCAAAGAAAAACCCCCAAATTTCTGATTCAAATTGATTTAGGGATTAAATAAATTTATGTCCTCAAAAATCAATTAAATTTTTTTTCTAGTAGTTGAACTCTTAAGGCTTTGTTCGATCTAATAAAAATCGATTTGGGTTTTTATTCGAACAACACAACAGAGCACGAAACAAAAATTTTGGCTCTGATACCAATGTTAGGATTTATAGGGAGCGTACCTTCTTATCGCAACTAAGATCTGAATCTTGAGTCGTATCGCATTGAGTCGATCGCCGGAGATCGGAAGTCAAAAAAATTAGTCACGTCAACGCTACTAGGAGCGTACCTTTTTTTATTTTTATTGTTTCGTGCTTCGTTGTGTTGTTCGAATAAAAACCCAAATCAATTTTTATTAGATCGAACAAAGCCTTAAGAATTCAACTACCAAAAATTTGAGGGTTTTTCTTTGAACCCTCGTCAAACACTCAGAAGACCCTATTTTTCTTTTGATTTCTGTTAGTTCTTGTTAAAGTTGATAAAAATAAATATATATAAAAAAAATCGTGAAGAGGGTAGAATCAGAAGGAGAAAGAATAAAAATAAAAAAATAAAATAGATTTAAACGATGAACATGAGAAGAAAACAGATCAGACTCACCTGATTTGTCGATTTCATGCGGTGAGCATGGATTGATCTTGTGCGTGTGCCTTAGATCCATGACAAAGCTGCCACAGATCCAAGCCGTGGCTATTCTTGGATCGAAGCTCCAATGTGGCAGGTTGCTGCTTGGTCGTGAAGCTCTCCAAGTTCATCCACGATGGCTTTGCTTCATCTTTAATCTTTAGTTTGAACGAAGAGATTTTTTTTTTCTCCCTGTTTTGTTACAGTTTTTTTTTCTCTAAGAAGAAGATGGGTTCAACAGAACTCTATTCTCACTAATAGATTGTCTTTAATTTGATTTTTTAAATATACAACAGTAGTTGTATAAGTAAATGACATTGATATTTTTTTTTAATATACATCAAAAGCTGTATAATTAAATGACATTGGTTTTAATTTTGTTTGTTAGTATACAACAGTGGTTGTATAACTGATATACACTAAGTTCAACAAAACTCTATGATTGTTGACATAATGCATTGAAATAGGATTTTTTAATATACAATGGCAGTTGTATAATAAATTGCATTGTTTTTTTTTCTTTTTAAATTGCATTGAGATTGCTAAAATTAAATAGGTTTTGTTTAATACATCTTTATACAGCATGTGTTTGATGTAATTCTTTAACACATAATACGCATTTTTTTTTTTGAATGGTTGGGATTTCCAGCAACAATTTTGTTAATTTAAACTCCACGTGTATCTATTCTTTATTGTTGTTTATTGTTCCAAAACTTGTCACTGTCATGCGACAATATGTGGGAGTTCTTTTAATGCACTTTTGTCTGATATGAAATAAAAAAAATCAACACACTATCCTAGGTAGTAAGATGAGTGTTGATTAAGAATTTGATTCACTTTGTCTTCAAGCAAATAGTCTTTTTGTACTCTTATATATAAATGCCAACACATTTATATATATTTTTATGAGAATGACCCCTCTCTTTATAAATTATATTTAGTATGCCCATATTTTGATCTGATTTACCAAAGGGTGGGTTTATCACATAGATGTGTAATTGGGTAGATCTAATGCATTTTACATTCATGATTATTTGTTTGATTATAGTTGTTGGAATAACATGATGTCAACAATTTTGTTTTTTATCAAATTTAAATATTTATTATTTTAATTACAATTTAGAGTGGTAACCTTTGGGATTTCTCTTGAAAATTTGTGCATCACAGATTTAGCAATTAAGATCAAAAGAGATGATTGTTAACTTTGACAATCGTCAATGTTTAGTTTTTCAATCTGATGTTATAACATTGATCTTGATTGGCTGATGTGAAGGATTGAGCAAATTTTTTGTGTGTGGCATAATTGATAAATATAACCAAAAAAAAAAATTTAATTTGTACACGTTTTTACATTTTTTTTATATAGTATTTTGTAATGGCATTTAAAAACGTAGTAGCGGATTTAAATAAGGGAGAGAAACTGGATGGTAATAATAATGACATTTGACATCGTAAAATCCAGTATCTCTTAGATGAGCAAGGGGTCCTAGATACTTTGACCATAGTTATGGACAAACCAGAAGAAGGGACTTCTGCACAACACCGTCGTAGCATGGACACATACCTGAATTGACAGAAACAAGATCGGTGCACTCGCTTTACTATGCTAAGTAGCATGTACAATGAATGATCTTATTGGTGAATTTGAGTTATCAAACAATCAAAGCTATGTGGGATGCTTTGAAACTGTCATTTGCAGGTACTTGGAATTAAGATCACTCGTGATCGTTCTAAGAGACTTCTTTATTTGTTTCAGGAAACTTACATTAATAGAGTGCTCGAGCGTTTCCATATGCAAAATTGTAAACCCATAGACATTTCAGTCCAGAAGGGACATTCCTTACATCTTGGTCTTTGCCCAATGACGGATGCAAAAAAGGAAAATATGGCACAAGTGCCCTACGCAAATGCAATTGGGAGTTTGATGTATGCTATGATGTGTACTCGACCGGAGATTTGTTTTGCAGTAGGATTGGTCAGTCGTTATCAAAGTAATCCAGAAACTACTCATTGGAATGCAATAAAAAGAATTTTTCGATATCTACGTGAGACTGTAGATTATTCACTATGTTACCAGATAGTAGATTTGCGATTACAGGACTATAGTAATGCTAATTGGACTAGTGATTTAGATGAGCATAGATCCACATCAGGTTATGCATTCTTGCTTGGAGGTGGTGTTATTTCTTGGTCTAGCAAGAAACAGTCTTATGTTGTATTATCCACGATAGAATCAGAATACATTGCATGTAGTGTTGCGGTTCAAGAAACTGTGTGGTTGAGAAGGTTCCTTATTCGACTTAATATAGTGCATAATGCTTCACATCATGTATCATTGTATTGTGATAGCATGGCAGCACTGGCATATACAAAGGATCCTAAATAAAATGAAAAATCAAAGCACATCGATATTCGCTACCACTATATTCGAGATATAGTTGTGCAGAAGGAGGTAGTCTTATCTCATATTTCTTCAGGTCAAATGGTAGTAGATCCTCTGACTAAACTTATTCCACGAGACATTTATCATACTCATGTTATGAGTTTGGGACTTCGTAGGTTTTAATTTGTGATTGTAATAGACTTCTTATTTTATTGGATTTTCCTTTTTATATATAGATATTTATTATTTTCATTCGATTATATCATCAATATATTGCATTCTTTTTGGATTATCTTATACCCACACATTTTTTTTATTATGTTTTTGAACATGGACTTGTTTTTCGTCATCAGGCTAAGATCATTCACTCACATAATGATCACTCTGACACATAGATTGCGAGCAGGAAGATATTATTTAGACAATTAAACCTTAAGGGTTGAACCAATTTTACAATGTGTAATGATTGCGAGCTTGATAATTGTATTATTGTCACCTCGAATTTTGTCGAGATGAGATTCATAAGAATCGATTATGATTCATAGACTTCTAGAATTATAAAGTCTAGAAAAGCCGGATGTGAACTATAATTAGGTACTTTGATAAGCAATTGGATTGAAAAGTTCAGGTTAGGCGCTTACAATGCGACTAGACTTAGATCTGTATGGAGTTGAGGTTGACAAACTCTTGAGGAACTCCACCATAGCATGTAAGTCATACTACATACGCTATTTATTTTTGACCTATGTTTACCTATATGAGTAAGTGAATGTTTCTCTGTTTCCTTACTTTGTGAGTATTTTGAATAATTAGGTAAGTATCGTGCCCTTAGTGACTTATGACTATGTTGTAAAGTAGAGGTCAATGTTTACTGACTCTAGCATGTTACCTATGACTAGGATTGATAAGGTATAATGGAACATGACTGGGAAAGAAACTTAACCAATACTAAGTAACATGAGGGCTTGAGGAAATTATTTGGCATCATATTCTATTGATAGATTGTACATAATGGCTAGAGCTTGTGTCGGCACTGATATTTCTACTTTAAAAAAAAAAAAAATTTGTATACTATTGTATGTTCAACAAAATATATAGATTTACAAATTATTTTGATTTTTGGAAAGAAAGTTCGTGTATTGTGTACAAGGTTGAACAGTGTTCTGAGCTTAGGCTCATGAGGGTTTGGAAAATACTAAATCCGATGTGACCAAATAAGTCTAGGGCATATGTGAGTTATAGGAGATGAGATGTGTTTCGTCAGTTAGATAGAAACTTGACATAATGCTCTCTCTGGAAGTCAAACTCCCGTTGGTCGCACACTTTATTCCCTTGTATGAAGAAAATACATGCATAACTTTATATGAGTAGATGATTGTTGAGTCTCACCATGGACGAGTGGGAGAATGGTAGTTGTTTGGGCATCCATGTGAACCCAGCCCATGTTGTTCACATATTAAGACTCCTCTTGGAGTCAGAATCTTAATAAGGTTGAGTCCCTATTAGAATAGGAGACTGTAACCCTTATCTTATTTTCTCTACAAATAGATAAGATGTGGGACGTGAATTAGAAAAACAACAGAATATAGAAAATCAGATTCTCCCAAAAAGAAACCCACTTTCCCTAAGTTGCAATCTTCTAGGTTTCTATAAAGCATAGAAACAGCGACAGCTCTAATAGCGTCGACGTGACAGTTTTTTGGACTTCCGATCTCCGACGATCGACTCAACGTGACACAACTCAAGGTTCTGATCTCCGCTGCAACAAGAAGGTACGCTCCCTATAAATCCTAACAATTTCAAGTCCCACACCCTTTAACCAAAATCCATTTCTAAAAGATACATCAAAACCAAAGAAACTCAATTCAAACTACCTATTATTCCAATTCCTACCCGCCAAAATCTGCCACTTAACCAAACCCCATTTCAGCAAACATACAAAAAAAATCAAAATTAATTAAACCCTAAACCCATTTTAGCAAATAGATGAATAAATAAATAAAACAAATAAATTCAATCCAAAGTCCAAAAAGAAAAATTAATAGAAACCCCTTGCCAAAAACGCATTAAAAACAGAAACCCAAAAAATTTAAATCCCAAAAATACTCACATACGAATCAAATTTTTCGATAACAGCACGAGCCTCGTCCCCAGAACTCATAGTGATGAAGGCGAATCCTCTGCTCCTCCCATTCTTCTGCTTTATAATCTAAAACACCGCAAAAGAATAACAAACCATCTCTAAGATAATCAAAGAAAATAAGAAGATAAAAAACCCCCCAAAGTAGAAGAAGAACCTCGACATCTTTCACAGTGCCACATTCGCCAAAGAGACTCTTAATATCAACGACAGAGAAACTCCATGGCAGATTAAAGATGTAGAGTTTCCTCCTATTATCCTCTAAGATTCTCTCTTCGGTGTCCTCTACTGAGATTTCCTGCACAGTGGAGTACAGTTCGAACCCGAATTTCTTCTTCGAAAGAGGAGGAAGAGAAGAATTGAGAGAAATGGTATGGCTAGAAGTGGAAATGTAGAATTTGAAGGAGAGAGAAGGTTTAGAGAAGAAGGGAAGCTGTAATGGAGATGAAGAAGAGAGGAAGGAGAGAGAGGTTGCTGCGCCCAACGATGTGGCCATTTAGTCAGAGAGAGAGGACTCTGTTTCTGTGTGAACGTGAGATGAAGCCTCATCTGCTTGTCTCTGAATTGGAATTTGATTTAATGACTGTTATGCCCCTGAGATTTCAGGATAAGACTAGGAAGTAGGGCTGGTAATGGATCGGATCAGACCCGAAATTCGATCCGTTCTAATAACTCTGGTCTGGATACAGGATGTGGGTTTTGATAAGGATCCGATCCATTACTTATCAGATCAGTATTGGATCAATTTTGACCAGATCACACAGGGCCTGATATGTAGAATATGAGAAAGTGGTCTATAAATTATTATTGGTAAAAAATCAACAGTCCATATTCTAAATCACTTTTGATGGGGTAAGAAGTTTCAAATTTGGCTGATTTGTTTTTTAGGATGATCTTCTCATCACAGAGATAATCCTCACAAAAAATCAGTTCAATCCAAAACTTCTAACCCATATTTTGAAAAATGATTGTTATTACATTGTTTTTACTAGGGGTGCAACTTAATTCGGTTCAAACCGAGAATCGAACCAAACCATGAGATTTGGATTGGTTTGGTTCGGTTTAAATTGGTTTCGGTTCGATTTCGGATTTAAAAAATAAAAAACCGATGAATTCGGTTCGATTCTCGGTTCAGGTAATATAAAAAATCGAACCAACCCGAAAACCGAATTAATAATATTTAAAATAAAATATTAAATTTAAATTTGATTTTTAATTATTTTATAAAACTTAATTTCTCTCTCTCTCTCTCGCTCGATCGTCTCGCTCTGCCACTCGCTGCCACCGCCAACATCTGCCACCGCCACCGTCTGTTAATACCACTGTGTCTCTCACTCACTCTCACTCTCTCTCTACTCTCTCGCTCTTGCTCGTTCATCTCTCTCTCGCTCGCTCGTCTCGTCTCTGCGATCTGCTACCAGTGCCACCATCTCTCTCTCTCTCTCTCTCTCTCTCTCTCTCTCTCTCTCTCTCTCTCTCTCTCTCTCTCTCTCTGCGATTTGCTGCCAGTGACTGTCAGCGACTCGACTCTACGACATGCTGCCAGATCCTGCCACCGGCTCGTTTCTGCCACCTGCTGCTAGATCCTGCCACCAGCTGGTCTCTACGACCTCTCTCTGCGGCTGAGACTTGTAGCAGCGTCCTGGGCTGCGACCGACAATAGGTTTCCCTCCATCTCTATCTCTCTCTCGGCTGCGATTGACGACCAACCCATAAAATCGAACCGAACCAAACCGAATTAAGATCGGTTTGGGTTGGTTCAGTTCTAAAAGAATTTGGTTCGGTTTTGGTTCTTATATAATGGAACCGATCTTGATCGGTTCAGTTCTAATTTTGTTCTAACCCGAACCGAGTTGCACCCCTAGTTTTTACAAATGTTTTTACTTATGGCCCATGATTGGCCCCCATTATGTAAACTACGTCATATTTTATATTTTATTTAAGGGAAAATTACTATAAAAAAAAAGTGTTAAAAAATAAATTATTTATTAAAAAAAATATTATTTTTAATAAATTACAAAAACCGATTTAATATGATGAGTTATTCAGCGTTTTTTTGAAATGGCTGGACTGTCCAACATTTTGGGCTCTCCTACGTCTTCTAATAACTTCGTGAGTTTTACAGGGGTTATGTGCATTGTGAAAAGAAACACTTTCCTTACAACTTTGTAAGATTTCAAATCTTACTCAAATTTCTTGAACTCAAGTGGATTACCAAATTGACAATCCAACACCATAGCCTTGTTCCAATCTGGATCTAATCCAATTTTTTTAGATCAAATTTTGACCTTAATGTTGAAATTTGCTAGGAAAACCCATTCCACAATGTCCAATCCGATAGGGTTATCAATGGATCGAATCATACCTAAAATTTGATCCAATAACTTTGGATCTGGATGGACAATTTGGATTCTGATAGGGAATAGACATGTTCCGGTCTGATAGGGACTTGATCGGATAAGATGTGAGAAAATGAATAAATTGTATTGTGTATTTTATTTTATATATATAATTTGTTTAGATTTTGTATATCAAATTGGATTTTATCCAATCCTTATATCCCTTCTAATTGTTATTGGACCGGGTTTAGATGTAAATTGATCCTAATATTAAGATTCGATAAAAAAACCTATCCTATAGGAGTCCAACCCAATGCTTATCGGATTGGTCCTAAATTGATCCTGATCCAATTTGGACCCCATCCATTGTTACCACTACATTCCCATTTTATTGGATCTGTTCCATTGGCAACACTAGGTCAAGTCTATATTTTCATTGCCCAAAGTGGAATTGTTGAGATTCGAAAAATTTGTCGTATACTTGTAAGTATCTAATAGATCCATAAACCGTTTGTATTGGATTCATCACATCCTCATCATGGGATTTAGAGCTGAACATGTCTCTTCATAAGTCTAAATTTGAAAGGGCTATGATCTTACCACACTATTTTGCTTTGAATAAACATCCTAAGGGTGTGTTTGGAAGCAATAGTTAATTTGATTTGGAGTTAGAGTTAGAGTAGGAGTAGGAGTTGGAGTTCATTCTAACTCCTTAAATGAATTCCAATGTCTAGTTTCCTGTAATAATTCATTCGATGAATTATTCACATTTGACTGAGATCCGATATGACTCCTCCACTATTTGAAAAATATTGTCATAGTCAATAAAATTCAACTGAGTAAGTTGGGTTTTATATATTTTGATAAAATAAATAATTGATGATGATTTAAATATTTATTATCTTAAATAAATATGATTTTGTTATGAAACATATTCTAATCTGGGTGGTTGGGCCAAATCTGAGTATATCCAAATCCAAATTTTTATTTGAATATGTATCAAAATCCAACTCAGATCTTATTAGCTAAAACCATAATGATTACGCTAAATCCGGATTCGGATCTGATCTAACCAGGTTACGTAATTCGGGTAAGATAATTTTGGATTGGTCAACATTTTTTTGTTATATTTCTTTTCTATTTGCTATATTATTCTATTTTACTATTATAATTTATCTATTTTCTAAGAATTCATGTTATATTAAAGTAGTAGATAGAAGATATTTTGAAAAGCAAAAAAAAAAAAAAAAATTCAAAGCAATATATCATTCAAATCTAAGTGGATATAAGGATGGATCCGTATTTGACCCAAATCCAACTCGAGTTAAGGGACATCAACCTATATCCGACCCAAGGGCGGATTTACAATGGGGGCAACTGCCCCGCAAGACTTTTTAAAATCTATAGGGTGATAGTCATATTTTTAAAATTTTAAATAGTTCTACTAGTTTGTTGCCTCCACATAAATTTTGAAAATTTTCATATTAGTAATTTGCCCCCATAGAAATTTTAAAATAGTTGAAGGACTTAAAAATTATTATTCAATTTTATTTTTCAACTTACGATAATCGAATAACCCTCGTTCTCTATTTCTCCTCTATGGTCTCCTCATCTTCTCCACCTCCCTCTCACCCCTGATTTTCTCCCCTACAAGCCTTAGATGACTCCACCAGTCGGCAACCACCACTCGACACTTGTCCAATCTAGGTAGTCCCCTCTCTCTCTCTCTCTCTCTCTCTCTCTCTCTCTCTCTCTCTCTCTCTCTCTTTGGGTCTATCTTCAGCCTCTACCATACAACTTTTTTGGATTTTATCATCTTCAATTATCAAAACTCAAGATCAAGATAGGATTTTTGGGAAAATTGAAAATGATGGATTCTTGGGTAGAATTTTTTTTAAATTAATGATTTTCTCTGATTGAAGATGAGTTTGAATAAAATTAAAAGAATTTGCAATCATTGATCAGATTATTCTGTTGGTTTGTTGGAATTAAGATTTCATGCTTGCAAGCAAATTATTGTATGAGATGTTGACTTTGTTGCACTAAGTTAGAGATTTCTATATCAAATCTATTACCAATTCTTGAATTGGGGAACATAATTATTAATAGCTACTTGTGGGTTTATTGTATCTTATATACTCATAAAGATTACAATGATAGTGGATTAGAAGTCAATGTCTAACCATACACTTGTGTTGGGGCTTAGATTTGATTTCCTAGGGTAGAATTTTTTTAAATTAATGATTTTCTTTGATTGAAGATGAGTTTGAATAAGATTAAAAGAATTTGCAGCTTGATGGCAATTGATTTTTCTGATAAAAATAAAGGGTTTTTGACTGGAGATTGAAATAGAGGCCATTTAGATTCTACACACATAATATAAGATTTATTACAAAAAACAAAAGGAAACAAAGGTCAAGACATCTGCTGCTGACAATAAAAACTATCAAATAAAAAATTAAAACGTTAATCTCTTAATTTGAATGCTCTGAACCTTTAAAATTTTAGCAATTTCTTAAACCAAAAAATCCCATTACATTATCGTGTTAAATTATTTTGTACGGTGTTAGATTTGCAACTTTAAGAGCTTAACAATTGTTTTACAGAGGAAAACACCAAGCTACTTCTTTGTGTGGCATGCTTGAATCAATGTGATTCATTCTCTCATTTTAATAAAGATAAGTTTATTCGTCTTGCTCAATTTTACCCATCAGAATTTTCTAATATAGAACATGACACTTGATAATCAACTTGAGACTTATATACTTGATGTGTGCTCTGACAATGAAGTTTTACAACTTAAAGGAATCGATGGCCTTGTAGAGAAGTTAATTTAGATAATAAAGAATATTGTATATCAATTGGTTTATTTAATCGTGAAACTAGCTTTGATACTATCAATAACAACTGCAATCATTGAAAGAGTTTTTTCAACAATGAGCATAATAAAAAATCGATTACATAACCGAATGTGAGATTAATGGATGAATGATTGCTTGATTTCCTATATTAAGAAAGATGTGTTTGATATCATTGATAATGAGATGATCATTCAACGCTTCCAGAATATGAAGACTCGATGGAAACAATTGTGAAGATTTATATATATGTATCGGTGATTGGATTTTTTTGAAAACGATGAGAAAATTTTGTGTATATATTACGAGTTTATACTTTTTGTAAGTTTCAAATTATTGAAAATACATATAGTAAAATTTATTTTTTGTATATTTTAAATTTTAAGATTTAATATTATTAATGAGTTCATAGTTGCCCTCACAAAGACAAATTCTTGGCTCTGCCCTTATTTGACCCATATTTTTATTCGGATCTACTCCAAAGGTCCAAACTCACTAAATTCATATTCAGATTTCAGATAAAATCCAACCCATTTTATGCCCTATTTTAATTACCTTATTTTATTAAAAAAATATAATTATTTAAATAGGAATCTAGATTATAAATAATATAAAGCGAGTTGAATGATTTATATACTAGATGGCTCAGGTAAGTTATCTCAATTTTTGGGATTAAAGATTTGTGTGTGGAATTGTAAATCCCACTCACATAGGTGGGATTTGTAACTCCTTTAAAAATAAGAGTTGAGGACCTTCTTGAAATTGCAACTCTAAGGAATTGGTGAACCAAACAACCAATTAAAATTTTATGGTGGGAGTTATAATTCCAACTACCTTTTCCAAAGATTTGTGTGTGGAGTTGTAAATTCCACGCACATAGGTGGGAGTCGTAACTCCTTTAAAAATGAGAGTTGAGGACCTTCTTGAAATTGCAACTCAACGGAATTGGCGAACCAAACAACCAATTAGGATTTTAAGGTGGGAGTTATAACTCCAACTCCCACCAACTACATTTTTCAAACACATCTTAAATGATTTTATTGCAAAATCACATCATATAATAAAGTCACTTATGGTGTTTAATTATTTATTCATAACAAAATAATGTGGTAATATTATTTTCCATTTAAAATTAGGGTGATCATTTATATTTCTAGAAAAAAAAAATGTAAGAAAATATTTATAAGAAATCTACAAGATCAACTTCCCAAAACCTTTAAACTCTCTACTCTTAACTCCAATAACTAGCTAGGACTACAACCTTGGTGGTTTGCAGGGTAGACCCCAAGTTCAACTCAAGTGGTAGAACTTTCAACTTAAGCATAACTCAACCTGCACATTGAATCTGAGCTCAACATAAGCTCAATCCGAGCTTGAATTTCTAAACTCGGGTAGAGCTCAGGTTAACTGGAATTATGAAGTTTTTGGCGGGTTTGACTCTTTAAACAAACTTAAGGGTGTGTTTTAAAAGCACTCGTTGATGGTTTGAGAGTCCAATTCACTCAAGCTATTGATTTAGAAGTGTTTGGATGACACAAGTTAAGTGAGTTCCCGACATGCCAACTTCTTCAAAATTGAACTTTTCAACTTTCACCTTTTGAGGTAAAAGTTGTCAACACAAACGGGACGACCTAAAATTCATATGGGAAATTTTTTGGATCTCTAACTCATCGAGATCTGCACTGTAATAATGTGTATCCTCAATCTTCTTAAGTTTTTTATTGTATTCTCTTGTGAATCTTCCTTTTTTAGATTATCTTATTTATTAACCTTAACTTGAAAAGACACCAGTATAGTGCCAACTAAGGAGCCTTTGACGATCAAGTTAGTACTTGATATAAGTTGAAGAGCAACAAAAAAAAACAATAGAGTTCTATGTATCTTGTGTCTTGTGTTTGAGTGGGATAGGTCTCCCTATTTATAGAGTGGGTTCTTTAATGAATGTAGTAAGCTTAGTTGTAACCACTCACCCATGTTGTCTAGAATTTATTATAATAAAATCTCATGTTACTTTGATGATAATAAAGACCTACTCTTCATGATTTTTGTAACATATATGAGGAGTGGCCTTAAATATATAACTACTCCAACTTGGTGACCGTTTAATTCCTCAACCTGACTTAGTCGAATTATGTGTCTACAACTCTTTCGAGTACCATGTATGTTCTAATAAACTTTGTTATTTTGGTAGTTTTATGGTGACTAGTTATAATACTTTGTTATAACTTAGGTAGCTTTACACAATTTTCTTAGTGTATCAATCTCCTTAGAGTAATTCTAAAAAATAAGAGGAGAAGTAGTAATAGTAGTAGCCATAATAGTAAAATCAACTACTGAAAAAATACATGAAAATGAGAATAATCAATAGCATCAACTATTGAGCAAGAGTATAAGAAATAAAAGAAATAGTAACATCAATTATTGAGCAGGAGTGAAAGAAAAAGAAGCAGCAGTAGCATTAACTACTATTGCTGACAGAACTTGGTCGGATCACTTTAATGTTTGAAAGAAGGGTCGATCATAAAAGTCGAGCTTCTTGCAAATTGAGAGGGGTTAAACATTGTATCTGAACAGCTAACGAATTGAGAGAGGAATACATTGTTTTCAAACTTCTAGTGAATTGAGAAAAAAGTCAAACATAATGTCTGATCTTATAATGAATTAAAAAGTCAGACATTATGTCTAAACCACTTGGAAAAATCAATAATTGGTCGAACCTCTTCGAAATAGGTTTATGGGTCGGATC